>NC_053026.1:611447645-611554794 GCF_003073215.2 Triticum urartu | reverse complement strand
GGAACGTCTCGGGAGGAGGTCTATTCCTTCGTTGACCGTGAGAGCTTGTCATGGGCTAAGTTGGGACTCCCCTGCAAGGTTTTGAACTTTCAAAAGCCGTGCCCGCGATTATGGGCAGATGGGAATTTGTTAATGTCCGGTTGTAGATAACTTGACCCTTAACTTAATTAAAATGAATCAACTGAGTGTGTTACCGTGATGGCCTCTTCTCGGCGGAGTCCGGGAAGTGGACACGGTGTTGGAGTAATGCTTGCGCAGGTTGTTCTCTAGTTTCTCGCTCGCGCTTTGCCTCCTCTTCTCGCTCTCTTTTGCGAACAGGATAGCCACCATATATGCTAGTCGCTTGCTGCAGCTCCACTTATATTTACCTTGCTTTACCTATAAGCTTAAATAGTCTTGATTGCGAGGGTGCGAGATTGCTGAGTCCCTGTGGCTCACATATTACTATTACACCAGATGCAGGGCCTGATGATTCCGCTCCAGGTGACGCGCTCGAGGTCAAGTGGGAGTTCGACGAGGACTCTCAACGTTACTATGTTTCCTTTCCTGACGATCAGTAGTGGTGCCCAGTTGGGGGTGATCGGGACCGTGTCGCATGTTGGGTTATCTTTCATTTTGGCGCCGTAGTCGGGCCATGAGTGTTTGGATGATGTAATGTTATTTATGTACCTTGATTGACGTGGCGAGTGTAAGCCAACTATGTTATCTCCCCTTTATTATTATATTACATGGGATGTGTAAAGATTACCTTACTTGCGACATATGCCTTCAATGCGATTATGTCTCTAAGTCGTGCCTCAACACGTGGGAGCTATAGTCGCATCGAGGGTGTTACAAGTTGGTATCAGAGCCTTCCCCGACCTTAGGAGCCCCATTGCTTGATCGTTTTTAGCGGCCGAGTTGTGTCTAGAAAAAATGTTTTGAGTCATTTAGGAATTATATATCGGAGAGTTTAGGAATTCTTTTTACTTCCAGTCTCCTCATCGCTCTGGTAAGGCATCCTGACGTAGAGTTTTGACTTTTCACTTCTCAAATTTCACTAATTTTTTTAGGATCACGCGGGTATCTTGGAATCGTTCCGATGGTTTTATGATGAGAACATTGTCTTGGTGCCTCCTGTCAGGGGTTTAGTGGAAGTGTCCCGGGGAGTTGAGCTCTGAGGTGTTGTCGTCATAATTTTATCGTTGCAGTTCTGGAATATCTGAGTTTAGTACGCCGACATCGAAAATCTCTTTTATGCAGTTCGTTGGTGAGATAACCTCGACGCCACCTAGTACTGGGGCGGGAGTTCGGGAGTATCGCCATAACTTGTATAATGGATGCTTTTCGAAGGTTGAGGTAGATGGTTTCCGAAGTTTTTCTCGGTTATGTGTTGAAGGATGGATACAGCTAGATGTAGGATTTGCTAGATTTGGGTGAGATATTATGCTTCCCCTGTATCCCCAACACCTGATTGCATAACCGGAAAGGTTCGGGAGTTTCATAGGTGGGAATTCTCGTAGCTCTAGTTCTTCTTCCACGGATATTGGTTTGAGATTGGGATTTCTTACCGATTATTCGTTCTTGATCCGTACCTTGTTGATTTATTTCTCTACCTTAATTCTACGTGGCTTCTCAATTTATGGATATGTGACCATTTCAAGAGGAATGCATTCGTTCATTTTGTTCGGATGTGAAGACTATATGTTGCAATTTTCATTCCGTTGGTTTCAGCTTCAATATTTGTCTATCAATGTGCTAATGGATGTCAACCTCTTCAGGATGGCTCCTCCAACGCGCACGACTCCGAATCCTGATCCGCCACCACCTCCACCTCCTCCGGAGGCATGGCAAGCTGTGATGGCCGCAACCAATGCAAACACACAGTTGATAATGCAAATTCTCCAAGAACGCAATCAAGGCAACCAAGGGAATCAAGGCAACAATCAGAATCATTTTGCTACACTCAACCAGTTCCTTGCTAATGGGCCAAAGACTTTCAGCAATTGTGTTGAGGCAACCGATGCTGACGATTGGCTTGTGGATCTGTGCAAGCATTTCGAGTGCAGTAACGTCAGGCCTGAGGACTTTGTCAAGTTCGCTTCCTTCCAACTCAAAGATCAAGCTACAGAATGGTTCCAGCAGTACAAGGACTCCAGAGGTGGACGTGTTATCACTTGGGATGAATTCCGTCAAGATTTCAGAGCTCACCATATCCCTCAGAGCATGGTTGAAAGCAAGCGTAAGGAATTCCGTAATCTGAAGCAAGGCTCTTTGTCTGTCTATGACTACAACAAGTTGTTTCAGAAGCTCGCCCGCTTTGCCAAGTAGGACGTCCCTGATGAGAAGAGCATGATATACCAGTTCAGAGGTGGTCTCAGAGAAGAAATCCAGCTAGCTCTTGTTGTCTTTGAGCCCTTGAGGTACGATGAGTTCTACAACATGGCACTAAAGCAAGAAGCTGCTCAGCTGAGGTGTGATGCTTCCAAGAAGCGAGTCAGAGATGCTACTCCTTCTTCCTCTACTCAAGTGACCAAGCAGCAGAAGTATTGGCTTCCTCCTCCTCCGTTCCGTCAGCCGTATCAGCAGAAGAGCAAAGGTGGCAGTGATTCTTCCCACCCCCCCAACCCTCGCCTTCAGAACAAGAGTTCGTCTCAAGCTCCAAGATCGAGTGCTCCGTACCACCGTCTGCTTTCAGAGGTCACGTGCAACAAGTGCCAACAGAAGGGTCACTATGCCAACAAGTGTTTCAAACAAAGACGTCTTCCTCCTCCTCCTCCTGTCAGATCGGCAAGTACAGCTGTGGTCAAGCATAACCCCAAGTACGCCAAGGTTAATATGGTGAATGCAGCTCAGGCAGAGGATTCATCAGATGTCATCATGGGTAACCTTCCTGTTAACGATGTTTCTGCAAAAGTTCTCTTTGACACTGGTGCATCGCATTGTTTTATCTCGAGACCTTTTGCATCTAAGCATGGGTGGTTTTCGCAAGTTATGCATAAGCCATTAGCAGTTGTCTCTCCGAGTAGATTTTTGCTCGCTAACTACGAGGTTACGGATATTTCTATCTCGATGGGTGATTTCAAGTTTCTGGCTTCTCCAATGATCCTTGGTAACTCGGATATTGATCTTATTCTCGGAATGGATTGGCTTTCTAAGCACAAGGCTCAGCTTGATTGTGCAGCCAGGCAGATTCAATTGACTCATTCATCTGAGGATGTAATTGTCTTTGCTGCTCGGGATAATACCATCCGTCTATTTTCTCTCAATGAGAAGGGTGAACTCGATGCCATCTCGCAAATTCCAGTCATTTGCGAATATCAAGACGTCTTTCCAGAAGAGCTTCCAGGAATGCCTCCGCACCGGCCAGTTGAATTCGTTATTGATCTTGAGCTCGGCACGGAACCTATTTGCAAGCGTCCTTACAAGCTCGGACCTGACGAGTTGAAGGAGCTGAAGAAGCAACTCGATATTCAAGAGAAAATGGGTCTCATCCGGCCTAGTTCTTCTCCGTGGGGTTGTGGTGTTCTTTTTGTGAAGAAGAAGGATGGAACGGACCGACTTTGTGTTGATTACCGTCCATTGAACAAGAAGATCATCAAGAACAAATACTCACTTCCCAACATCAACGAGTTGTTCGAACAACTCAAAGGTGCCCAAGTATTCTCCAAGCTTGATCTCCGTATGGGTTATCATCAGATTCGAATCCGTGAGCAAGATATTCCCAAGACGGCTTTCAGAACAAGCTATGGTTCATACGAATACACTGTCATGTCTTTTGGCCTCGTCAACGCTCCTCCGACTTTCTCTCGCATGATGAACTTCATCTTCAACGCCTACACCAATGACTTCGTTTTGGTCTATCTCGACGACATTCTGCTTTTCTCAAAGAACAAGGAAGATCATGCCAAACACTTGCGTTTGGTTCTTGATAAGCTGAGGGAACATCAGTTCTACGCCAAGTTCTCCAAGTGTGAATTTTGGCTCGATGAGGTTCTTTATCTTGGTCATATCATCTCTGCCAAGGGCATTGCCATGAATCCTGAGAAGGTGTCTGCAATTGTGAATTGGGAACCTCCTCAGAACGTGAAGCAACTCCGTAGCTTCCTCGGTCTCGCAAGCTATTGCCGAAGATTCGTTGAAAACTTTTCTAAGATCGCGAAGCCTCTCTCTAATCTTCTCCAGAAGCACGTCAAGTACGTTTGGTCTCCGGAGTGTGACATTGCTTTCAACACTTTGAAAGAGAAATTGATCATTGCTCCAGTTCTGACTTCGCCTGATGAATCCAAACCGTACGAGGTCTTTTGTGATGCCTCTCTCCAAGGTCTTGGCGCAGTGTTGATGCAAGAGAAGAAAGTTGTTGCTTATACCTCTCGCCAGTTGAAGCCTAATGAGAAGAACTACCCCACTCATGATCTCGAGTTGGCGGCAGTTGTGCATGCTCTTTTGACTTGGAGAAATCTCCTGTTGGGAAGAAAAGTGGACATTTTCACTGATCACAAGAGTCTCAAGTACATCTTCACTCAGCCTAATCTCAACCTCAGGCAGACTCGATGAGTCGAAATGATTCAAGAGTATAATCCGAGTATCGAGTATACTCCAGGCAAGGCCAATGTGATTGCTGACGCTTTGAGCAGGAAGGCTTACTGCAACAGTCTGATTCTTAAGCCTTATCAACCCGAGCTTTGTGAAGCTTTCTGCAAACTTAATCTGCAAGTTGTTCCTCAAGGTTTCCTCGCCAACCTTCAAGTCTCTCCTACCTTGGAAGACTAGATTCGCCAAGCCCAGCTTCTTGATGCTGTGGTGAAAAAGGTGAAGATTGGGATTGCCAAGAGTCAACCCAAGTACAAGTGCTACCGCCTTGATGACAAGGATACTCTCTTCTTTGAGGATCGTATTGTTGTGCCCAAAGGTGAACTTCGTAAAGTGATCATGAACGAGGCTCACAATTCTCTCCTCTCCATCCACCCTGGGAGCACGAAGATGTATCAGGACCTCAAGCAGGCTTATTGGTGGACTCGAATGAAGCACGAGATTGCTCAATTCGTGAATGAATGTGATGTCTGCAGAAGAGTGAAGGCAGAACACCAAAGGCCAGCTGGTCTCCTCCAACCTCTTGCCATTCCAGAATGGAAGTTTGACCACATTGAAATGGACTTCGTGACTGGGTTTCCAAAGTCCAAGCATGGCAATGATGCTATATTCGTTGTCATCGACAAACTCACTAAAGTGGCTCACTTTCTACCTATCAAAGAGTCGATCACTGCAGCTCAATTGGCGGAACTCTATACCTCTCGGATTGTCTCTCTGCACGGTATTCCACAAGTGATCTCTTCAGACCGTGGCAGCATCTTTACCTCCAAGTTTTGGGATTCTTTTCAGAAGGCCATGGGCACCAACATCCGCTTCAGCACAGCTTTCCATCCTCAAACTAGCGGTCAAATCGAGCGTGTCAACCAGATTCTTGAAGATATGCTCAGGGCTTGTGTGATCTCCTTCGGCATGAAGTGGGAGGATTGTCTTCCTTATGCTGAATTCTCCTATAACAACAGTTTTCAAGCAAGTTCGGGCAAGGCCCCATTTAAAATTCTGTATGGCAGGAAGTGTCGTACCCCTCTCAACTGGTCTAAAACCGGTGAACGTCAGCTTCTCGGAAATGACTTAATCATAGAGGCAGAAGAAATGTGCAAAGTCATTCGTGATAACCTCAAAGCAGCCCAATCCCGCCAGAAGAGCTACTATGATAGTAAGCACCGTGATTTGGCTTTCGAGATCGGAGATCATGTTTACCTCCGCGTCTCTCCTATGAAAGGTACTCGTTGCTTCAGTATCAAAGGGAAGCTTGCCCTAGATACGTGGGACCTTTCAAGATTGTGAGCAAGAGAGGCGATCTCGCCTATCAACTCGAGCTTCCTTCAAACTTTGCAAATGTTCATGATGTGTTCCATGTTTCTCAGCTCTGAAAGTGCTTCAAGACTCCTGACCGCACAGTCAACTTCGAGGACACTGAGCTCCAAGAAGATCTCTCCTATCGTGAGCACCCAGTTGCTATTCTTGAAGAGACTGAACGCAAGACTCACAACAAGTCGATCAAATTCCTCAAAGTCAAGTGGTCACACCATTCCGACCGTGAAGCTACCTGGGAACGCGAGGATCACCTCCGTTCTGAGTACCCGGCGTTCTTTCAGTCCTAGATCTCGGGACGAGATCCTTTCGTAGTGGTGGAGTGTTGTAACACCCCGGATGTAACTTTCCCAATTTGTACTCCAACTCTTGCCGTTTCCGGCGTTAAGTTATTTTATTTTCTCGGATTCGGGTATTTTTCTCCATGTGTTGTTATCGTTGTCATGCATCTCATATCATGTCATCATGTGCATTGCATTTGCATACGTGTTCATCTCATGCATTCGAGCATTTTTCCCGTTGTCCGTTTTGCATTCCGTCGCTCCGTTCTCCTCCGGTGATCATTTCTAGCTTTTTTTTTGTGTGTGGGGATTAAACATTTCCGGATTGGACCGAGACTTGCCAAGCGGCCTTGGTTTACTACCGGTAGACCGCCTGTCAAGTTTTGTATCATTTGGATTTCGGTTGATACTCCAACGGTTAACCGAGGGACCGAAAAGGCCTCGTGTGTGTTGCAGCCCAACACCCTTCCAATTTGGCCCAAAACCCACCTAAACCTGCTCCATCATCTAGATCGTTCAATCACGATCGCGTGGCCGAAAACCGCACCTCATTTGGACTCTCCTAGCTCCCTCTATGCCTATATAAAGGCCTCTCCCCGAAATTCCGGATCCCCCTCGTCCAAAACCCTAAAAATTCGTCTCCGCGCCGGCCGGACACGTCCGTCCTGGCCGGACGCTTCTGCCGCCGCCAACCGGGAGCTGCCACGTGGCGCCCCCGGACCACATCATCGCCCCGCGCCGCCAGGCCCGCTCGGGCCCGTCCCCGGCTCTCCCGGCCCGACTCGGGGCACAGCCGCCCGCCGCCCTTCTCCTCCTGAGCCGGCGCCGCGCCCCGCCGCCTCCGCCGCGAGCTCCGCCGCCCCACCATCGCCGCCCCGCTGCCGCAGTTCGTCGGCGACCGCGGCCACCATCCCCGCCCCGGGCCCGCGCCCCTCGCCGCCCCTCGGGCCCCGCGCCCGGCCGCACCTTCCCGGATCCCTTCTCCGGCGAGTACCTCGTCACCGGATCTCCTCTCCGGCGAGCTCTCCTTGCGACTCCGACGAGAGTCCGTCCGACCTCGGATTGCGTGCCCCGATCCAGATCTGGAAATATTAGGGTTGACCCCATTTTTTTCCCTAAGTCCCTAATCCATGTGCTCATGTTCGTCATGCTATATCTTTGCATCCGTAGCTTCGTTTTGGGCATATAGCATATCAAAATGTTCATCTCAACGAGTACATCATTTCATTCCATTGCATCATTTTTATTTGAGTTCATCTTGATGCCCGAAATGCTGTTAGAAGAGGGCTACTTGAGATATTTGTCAGATCTGCTACTCCATTTAGGTTTCTGTCATTTTTTCCATGATTATTGTGTGCATGATATGCCCTGATGCTCTACATATGTTTTGTTAAGGGATTTGTCATCTTTCTAGAGGTGCAACCCATGTATTTTTGTGATGTGTGTGGTGACTAGCACAAGCTTTTCAAGTGAGGCACTTGGTAATGCTGATTTCAGGGACGTAGCATTTCCACCAAGTCCTTGAGCTGTTTATCTCATGTTGTCATATGTTCATGTTGTTTCCGAGTGATCCTTGCCTCTTTTAAGGATGATCAGTAAGGATGTTTTATTAATCTTGTAGTGCTCTATCCATCCATGTCTTTGTTTGCAATTTTGGAGTACCTTAGTTTGAGTCAATCGAGCTCTACTTTTGCTACTTTGTGAATCCGGGCAGATTGTTAACTTGTTTGCAATTTTGCCGATGATGTTGTAGTTGATCCGTGCATGCTATACTATTGTTCTTGCCATGTCTGGCTTGCATTTTGTGTGTTCTTGATAGATGTATGCGTAGCTTTTCATGGCTTGCACCGTAGTGAGTGCATCGAGCTCGTAAACATGCCTATTTGAGTTATGTTTCAGCATGTGCCAGTTTTCACTAAGTCTGAAAACTGATTGTGCTTTTGCTATGTTCACATGCTTGCTAATGTGTTTTCTGATCCCTTTTGGCTCAAGGTCACTAAGGGATTTTTGTTAAGCTTTTTGAGAAGCTCCATGCCATGTTTTACTTTGCCTTGTTCAGATCCTGTAGCATGTAGTTTTGTTGCTCCGAAGAGTGCTACCTGATCTGAAATTCCAGACAAGTGTTAATTTCACTAAGTCTGAGATCTGTTTACCATATGCATTTTTACCATGCTTGTTTGAACCTGTTAATGGATGAATTGGCCGTAGCTCAGTGCTAGACTTTTGTTAAGCATCTTGAATGCATCCCTTCCATATATTTTGTTGCCATGTTTGGGTGCTGTAGCATGTTCCTCTCATTGCATTTAGATGGCTACTTGCTGTAAATGGCAGACCGATGTCATATTTGAATCGCTTGCCATTT
Source organism: Triticum urartu (assembly GCF_003073215.2). Classification (NCBI taxonomy): domain Eukaryota; kingdom Viridiplantae; phylum Streptophyta; class Magnoliopsida; order Poales; family Poaceae; genus Triticum; species Triticum urartu. The sequence continues at coordinate 611,546,268 of NC_053026.1, read as the reverse complement.
CCAAACCGTAACTCCGATTCCGGCGTTCTTTATATCGTTTTCAAGCGATTTCATCTCATCTTTCCAGTGGCACACTTGGATTACCAAGTTGAGGCCAGGTTCATGCATTCCCTGTCACATCTTGCATATGCATCCCGCATCGCATCCCGCATAGCATATCATCATTGCATCTTATTGTTTGATCCTTGCACGTGGTTGATTGTGTCCTTGTTGCTTGTTTATCTTGTTTGGGTAGAGCAGGGAGACGAGTTCGATAACGAGGAGCACGTTGAGTTTGCTTTCAAGGATTCAGTCAACTCTGACAACTTTGCAGGCAAGATGATCATACCCTCGAAATCACTACTATCTTTGCTATGCTAGATTGCTCGCTCTTTTGCTATGCCAATGCTACGATGCCTACCATTTGCTTTCAAGCCTCCTAAATTGCCATGTCAAACCTCTAACCCACCTTGTCCTAGCAAACCGTTGATTGGCTATGTTACCGCTTTGCTCAGCCCCTCTTATAGCGTTGCTAGTTGCAGGTGAAGATTGAAGGTCGTTCCTTGTTGGAACATTTATTACTTGTTGGGATATCATTATATTATCTTATTATCTTAATGCATCTATATACTTGGTAAAGGGTGGAAGGCTTGGCCTCTCGCCTAGTGTTTTGTTCCACTCTTGCCGCCCTAGTTTCCGTCATATCGGTGTTATGTTTCCAGATTTTGCGTTCCTTACGTGGTTGGGTTATAATGGGAACCCCTTGATAGTTCGCCTTGATTAAAGCTTTTCCAGCAATGCCCAACCTTGGTTTTACCATTTGCCACCTAGCCTATTTTTCCCTTGGGTTTCCGGAGCCCGAGGGTCATCTTATTTAACCCCCCCCTCCCCGGGCCAGTGCTCCTCTGAGTGTTGGTCCAACTCGTCAGCCGCCGGTGGCTACCAGGGGCAACTCTGGGCTGGCCTACCGGAAGTTTAGACAATCTGAGTGTGCCCTGAGAAAAAGATATGTGCAGCTCCTATCGGGATTTGTCGGCACATTCGAGCGGTGTTGCTGGTCTTGTTTTAACCTGTCGAAGTGTCTTGAAGAACCGAGGTACCGAGTCTGATCGGAACGTCTCGGGAGGAGGTCTATTCCTTCATTGACCATGAGAGCTTGTCATGGGCTAAGTTGGGACTCCCTTGCAGGGTTTTGAACTTTTGAAAGCCGTGCCCGCGGTTATGGGCAGATGGGAATTTGTTAATGTTCGGTTGTAGATAACTTGACCCTTAACTTAATTAAAATGAATCAACTGAGTGTGTTACCGTGATGGCCTCTTCTCGGCGGAGTCCGGGAAGTGGACACGGTGTTGGAGTAATGCTTGCGCAGGTTGTTCTCTAGTTTTTCGCTCGCGCTTTGCCTCCTCTTCTCGCTCTCTTTTGTGAACAGGATAGCCACCATATATGCTAGTCGCTTGCTGCAGCTCCACTTATATTTACCTTGCTTTACCTATAAGCTTAAATAGTCTTGATCGCGAGGGTGCGAGATTGCTGAGTCCCTGTGGCTCGCAGATTACTATTACACCAGATGCAGGGCCTGATGATTCCGCTCCAGGTGACGCACTCGAGCTCAAGTGGGAGTTCGATGAGGACTCTCAACGTTACTATGTTTCCTTTCCTGACGATCAGTAGTGGTGCCCAGTTGGGGGTGATCGGGACCGTGTCGCATGTTGGGTTATCTTTTATTTTGATGCCGTAGTCGGGCCATGAGTGTTTGGATGATGTAATGTTATTTATGTACCTTGATTGACGTGGCGAGTGTAAGCCAACTATGTTATCTCCCCTTTATTATTATATTACATGAGATGTGTAAAGATTACCTTACTTGCGACATATGCCTTCAATGCGATTATGTCTCTAAGTCGTGCCTCGACACGTGGGAGCTATAGTCGTATCGAGGGTGTTACATTTGGACTACGTACAAAGCGGGGGAAACCCTTTTTCGAAGATTTTGATGCGTTGCAGCATGTGTGTCTCTGCATTAATGTTATAGTTTTGCTTAGTAAGTTGATGATCTAGTTTTGCTTAGTAAGTTGTCCATGTGCAGGCATGTTCTATCCATTTGTAATTTTTCTTAGTAAGTTGCGGGACATCTGCATGCATGGACCAGAGCGGCTATAACGGCATCTCTCTACATGCAACTAATGTTGTCTTGTTCATCATTTTCTTGAAATCGTACAAACCGGTAAGTACATCGACTTCTTTTCGAAACCATTCAAAGGCGGGCTCCTATTTTCAGACATGAAGGAGGTTGTGTACTTAGTATAACTATATACACTTCGCTTGTTGCAGATGTACACTGCAAGGCCTGTTATGAGAGGTGGTTGTAGAAGAATGTAATTACCACGATCTGCGAGATGTTGGTTATAGGAAAAGTCGAGGAAGACTCAACAATCTCCATTGATGCCACCGACAACGACAAGAGACTTTTTTTTTCTTTCGTGAATATGCAAATTGCGTATCATACCATCAGTAGGTAGGAGAGAAATAATGAGAGTTGGGTTATAAGGTAATGTCTTGCTACGTGCATATATACATAGAGAGAGAGAGAGAGCCGTGGCGAGAGGCTACAAGATCATAAGAGAGAAGGGGTTGCTCAGCCCCAACGCTAAGGTACTACCTCAGCAGTTGTTAAACCCTTTGCCCCAGCCTTTGCACAGGAGCAAGCATCATCTTTGATGGTTTGTAGCAGGGTGGAAGTGGAGGGTCGGGCATTGTCGAAGATGCAGGCATTCCGATGCTTCCAGATAAACCATGTCGTGAGAAGCATGAGGGAGGCAAGGCATTTCCTCATGTTTGTTGGCGCTTTGGAAGTGGATGATGCCCACCAACTTAGGAAGGAATCGTCGAGTAGTAGGAGCTCCATACCATGCCAGGATTTCATGCATGCCAGATAGTCTTGGAGGAAGGGCGGTGAAGAAGGAGGTGATGCATGGTTTCCATCACCTGATCGCAGAGCGCACACTTGGCATTGTATGGTAGGCCATGCCTCGTCAGTCAGAGGAGAAGCTGGCGAAGGCTCAACAATCTCCATTGATGCACACACACACGCACACACACAATATATATATATATATATATATATATATATATATATATATATATATATATATATATATATATATATATATGGAATTTTGGATGTTCATACACACTGCACAAGAATAATCGATCATCAAAATAGTACATTCTTTTCTGTACAAGATGGGTTTCATTTTCCCTCGCACAAGAAGATCCAACCGATGCTAACTTCATCCGAGTGTATGAACATTAACCCATGACGAGCGTATAGCTTTTGGTTAGGCGGCAAAAAGTATTTTCTTACAGCATGAGCAAATATATTGTGTTGGATTGTGAAATGATGCGACAACCCGATGGGAACGGAGCATCGTGTGTTGTTCTCAAGAAAGCGGCCGCATACACACCAAGGTGGGAGAAATACATAACATGTACATTTATGCGGGTTTTCTATTGTCTAGGAGTATTTTGTATCATATTCATAGGGACGTTACAACGACCCCCGTGAATCCAGTGGTTGTTGGGTTAAAATGTCTCCTCAGTACTGCTAGGTAAGTGTCGTTCATTATTTTGTACAGTAGGTGAGCCAAATATGTACTCCTACGGTCCTGCCTCGAATTTGTGTATATATGGACTAGTGGTTCTACTGGACCTAATAAAATAGTGAACACTTCGATAGGAAGTCATGGTACGAAGTTCATCTATCTACTCTTCTCCCCTATTGTAATCAATTTTACCTCTTTTTTATCCATTTTCTGTACCTAATCCAGGTCTATTTCAAATCACCGGGCAGGCTTTTCTTCTCGATTGATTGGGACACTGCATAGCAATATATACTCGATCACCCAAGTGGCACCTTCTAGCACACAACGTCAACGGGATTTGTTAATCAAAGTCCAGCACTACTTCTGTTTACTGAACCCATATATAACTACCATCTTGTCACGCCAGTCTCTACCGTTGACATGACTTACTGAACCTTGCTTCTCTTCTCCCACAAGGACGACCTCAGTTTCATCGCGTTGCCGCTTCTTTTCCGTGCCAACTTGTAGAAACGACTCAGTGTATGACCTGAAACTACCAACCATGTCTTCACATGACATGATGCATGCGTACTAAATACATTTTCTGATGCAGGGCCTGACATGATGCAGGGCCGCAAGCTAACGGGTGTGTGTCATGCTAGTTCCTGCTACCTTCTCACCGGTTGCATGGACACACGATACACATATCATCACCCGTCACGTCATGGACACACGATACACATATCATCACCCGTCAATCTTCACGTCTTCTATTTGTTGTCTGTGCTGTGACATAGCTTACCGAGTGACACTCCATGTCCATCGACAACACAACTGCCGCATAAACTCAAACACACAAGATCTTGCACGCATTTTACAAGAACACATGTGCACAACTCGATGATAGCTTACAACTTTGCCATTTCAAAAATTCAAAAAAAAATCAAAAAAAACTTTGCCATTTCTTACTCACTCCCTCAAGGATGATCTCGATGAACTTCTAAGCACCACAACTTCGACACCTCCATAACCATCATCGTTCACCAACATCTTGCTCACAACAACATGTCCGCCGAACAATGATCGCCACCCCAGGGCGCTAGTAGGGATTGCATCCCCAAGGAAAGTGTGGCTTTAAGTTTTGGGTCTTGCTCTGATTTTGACCGAAAGGTGCGCCTTGTAGGGGGGGAAAATTTCGTGCACACGGGTCTACCTTGCCATCCGACGATTCACTCCTCAACCTACATGATCCAAGCGAGCATCCGACCGCGGCGTTGTCCACGTGTCGGTCATCCGCGGCGGGGCTGCACAGCCACGGGTTTGCACCCCATCTCCATAGAATTTTTTTTTCCGATAGGGGATGGTTGATTCCTGTAGACGACGCGCGCGCTGTGGATGTGATGGGTGGCCACCAATTGGCGGAGGCAGACCGACGATCATGATGGGGTTTCAATCGGCGTGGCAATTCGAGAGGGAGACCAGCATCTGATATGTAGCAAGGCAGGCGCGTGCACGCACCTCTACCGATTGATCCATCGTCCATGCCCTGCTTTAGCTATTAGTCCCGAAATGTAAGATAAACATCTTACGGACGGATGAAGTATTATACAGTACTATTCCTGATTTGATTGGGACGTAGCGTACGCGCCATATGCATATGGACAATGACAAAGAAGGCTGAGTGTCCCCGCAAAAAAAAAGAAGGCTGAGTGAGTGAAGGGAAATATACTCTCTCCTTTCTAAAATATAGTGCATCCTTGATTTCCGTGCTTCAATTTTGATCATAAATTTAACCAATGAGACCGACTGCGATAGGAGCAAAAGTTATACCAATGAATTTCTATTGAAAAGAAATTTTCAATTATATAATTTTTGCTCTCGTCGTAGTCGGTCTCGTTGGTTAAATTTATGGTCAAAGTTAAACCTGGGAAAATGCGGACGCACTCTATTTTAGAACAAAGGGAGTACACCACTAGCCACTAGACTAGGGTGCAAGCAAATCTTGCTCCGGTCAGGTGCAGAGTGCAAGCAGGAATCACTTAACCGGCCGGGGAGATTCTTCCATGAATAGCAGTAACCGCAACAGACTGCACAATTAATTGAGATGGAAGTTCACTGTAGATGCGTAATTGCATGCAACCAAACTAAACGTCCCAAAGCAATATAGTAATCAGATGCAACGTCATGCTAGCTTGCTTTGCTTGGCGACCACGCGCTCTCTCTCTCTCTCTCTCTCTCTCTCTCTCTCTCTCTCTCTCTCTCTCTCTCTCTCTCTGAATCTACGTCATCTCGCGCGCGCAACAGAAGAAGCTTTTGCTTTTGATCCGGCCGGTGATCGATGGAGAGCACGCAGCTTGACCGCATGGAATATATCGGGGAGGATTTTCGAGTCGAAATTCAAACTCTAGTCTATCTAGTCTAGTGAAAAACAAACCAGACGCAGCAGGAAAACCCAACCCTCCGTGCGGAGGCTGCACGCCGGGGCTCACGTCCCACTCCGTCCATAAAAAACCCCCAACCCCCTCCTGCCTTGCCCCCATCCGTTTCCCTTGCGCTCTTCTCTTCTCTTCTCTTCTCTTCACCAACCGCCGACGCCGGCCGGCCGAGAACAAGCATGGCCCTCCTCCTCTCCACCCCCCGCGCCACCGTCGGCCTCCCGACCGCCGCGCTCAGGGCGCCCGCCTCGCTCCTCGTCGTCTCCCGGGCTGGCCGCAGGGCCACTGGAGGCGCCGTGCAGCTGCAGCTGCAGGCGACGAACGGAGGCGGTCGCGGGCTCGCGCTCCGGGCGTTGTTCGTCGTGCGCGCCGCCAAGGGCTCCGACTACGACGGCCACATCGTCCCCGCAGGCAACGATGACTACAAGGACGCTGACGCCGTCATCTTCGTCGTCCCCGCCGGCAGCGACGACATGGACGCCGGCGACGAGGAGCAGGACCGGGTCCTCGTCACCGACCGCCGGCGCCAGGAGGACAAGGACCGCGTGGTCGTCCCCGGCGGCGAGGAGGACAAAGCTGGCGAGCTCTACCGCTTCGGCAACCGGGAGGTGTTCATCCCAGAGGTACGCTTCGAGCTCTCGGGCCACCTGCACCACCCGTGCTACATGCAAGGTCGAACGGTTGGGGGATGATCGATCAATATATATATTTGTTTCGGTTCGGTCGACGGCTCGACGCACCGGCGGCGGTTGCGGTGAAGGTCCCTCCGCCGGCCGGGTCGATCGACTCGCTCGATCCAGCGGCTGCTGTTACAAACAGGACACCAGCTACTAGAGTAAATAATACGTATGTAATCTGTATGCTGCATGCCTGCAGATGACCCTGTACGAGCTGCTGATGATCTGCGACAAGGAGACGAGTCGGCTGCTGAACCGGGCGCGTCCGCGGCTCGACAAGCTCCATGGCCTCAACATCCTCAAGGAATCGCACCAGCTGATCAAGGACGAGATGCGCAAGCTCGAGATGCAGGACGCCCCCGTCCCCGGAGGAGGCCGCCGCGTCGCCCACCTCATGGTCGGGCTGCACCTCCGCGTCGTCGCCTGGGCCGGCAAAGTCGAGGGTCTCCAGCCCCACCACTACCTGCCGGGGTTCCTCAGGACCGAAGAGCGCTACCGCCTCCCTAGCAAGAGCAAGCTCGCTGGCACGCTCATGGAGCTGCTGCTCTACTCCATGATGATGGCGTCAAACGCTATCACCCCTTTCCTTCCCGAGCAGGTCTTTGATTTCACCAACTACCCGTAAGAACATATCTTGGTTTTATTGCAAAGTTGCATCTTTTGTTTGCTTGAGCTCCATTGTTCTGACTTCTGAGACAACCACTAGTGCGTATATGGCTTACGATGGAGCCCTGTTAAGATTCATGTAACAGTTCTCATGATCAGCAACATTCAGCTGCTTGTTACAGCTTTGCTTTCATTACCCTTGTTGTGCTGGTGCGCCTCTGATAATTGCCCCTTGGTGAATCAATTCGATTTTGATGCGTTGCAGTGTGTCTCTGCACATTAATCATCTATTGTTGCTTTATAAGTTGTTAGATTCTACGTGTGCCTATACCATCATGTTTACCTGGTCAGAGTCAGACATTTTTTAGCCATTTGTAAATGTGTTAGGATCGGGTGACTTCTAAAGATGGCACACTGTACTGGTTTGCACTTGGAAACTCTGTTCATGTTTTGAATCGTCATGCTATTCCAGCAAAACAAAAATCCACATTAGCTCCAATTTTTTTTGTCTCATTCATTCTACTGATGCTTAATACAATTGGTTTTACTTGTATGTCAGTAAAGTCAGATAGGAAAGTAACAGTGTACAATTTTACAGATCATATTTGAACTGATGTCGTAATGGTGAAATTAGGACACTATGCATTCTTGCTTATTTCCATGTGTACGCCCATCCTCTATAACACTAAGCTCCCTAGTTTTAAAGAGTCCACCTTCAATTGAGGTCTTCAATTAAGATTGGGTCACCCGATTTTGACTGGCTCAACAATTTCTTAAAGTTTTCCCATTCAATTCTTTTATACTACACACTATGCTCCTTAATTTCTAAGGCCTCACAATTAATTGATGTCTTCAATTTAGAATTGGTTCAACTCAATTTTGATCGGGTCAACAATAGTAAGCTCCCCAAATTCTAAGGCCTCACAATCAATTGAGGTCTCCAATTGGAATTGGTTCACCCGATTTTGACCGAGTCAACAATTTCTCAAAGCTCTCTATTCATTTCTTTTATACTATACACTATGCTTCCTAATTTTTAAGACATCACAATTAATTGATGTGTTCAATTTAGAATTGGGTCACTCGATTTTGACCGGGCCAACAATTTCTCGAGGAGCTCTCCCATTCAATTTTTTTTGATAAAAGAGAGCTCACTCTCCGATTTCCATTAAAAGAAATCACCAAGTCTTACAGCAAAATCAAAAGCTACCATGGCTATCTCCCTGGCGAGCACTGGTTGTTGAGAAGGAAGGGGAGCCATCCCTCCCACCCCCTCCCCCCCTCATTTTGCCCCAACGTAGTAGACCCAGGAAGATCTAAGGCCTGGGCTCAAAGCAAGTCCCAGCACCAGAATTTAACAACAAAGTTCCAGAACGACATAGAGGTATCTAAAAGCGACATATAATTTGCTTATCATATAGAAATGTATTCCTCCCACAAATAAGCCAGAAGATTGAAGGAAAAGTAGGGAAGCAGGATGATCTTGAAGCTTCTTTAAGCATCTGTTGCAGCAACACGGTCCAGGAAAGACTTGAAAGTCACCCCATGATTATTCTAGTCTCCAGGCGCCATCCATGTGCTGCTATGAATACTTCTTCAGCTACATCACCAACCTGCTTCACTCCAGCCTTCATCATCTCACTTCTTGCGGGGTTTTTCTGCAAAATGTTCCAATCATGTAAATTTTTAAGCAGCAGATTAACAGGTATGTAGGGATCATTCACCCTGTTATTATCAAAAACCACACTATTTCTCAATTTCCATAAAGTCCAACAAATAGCAGAAATCCCTATCATGACTAATCCCCTCTCTTCTTTTCTAAATGTCCCGACCCAGGTTCTCATCACCAGGTCAAGATCATGTGGAATGTCAGTTAGATTGAAAACACATTTCAAAATATTCCACAATAACCTAGCTACAGAGTAGGATAGAAATAGATGGTTTATGCTTTCTTCACGCCCATAAAATGGACATTTCTCATCTCCTTTTCATCCCCTGCGCGGTAGGTTATCTTTAGTAAGAATACTATTTCTAAGAGCCAACCACATGAAAACCTTGACTCTAGGTGGCATTTTGATTTTCCACATGTATAGGTGTGGGTATTTGATCCCATTTTCTATCAAGTGTCTATAAAAGGATTTTATAGTATAGACCCCTTTTTTAGTCTGTGTCCATTTCACCTTATCCTTGTCCTCCACTCAATATCATCGAGCTACATGCTTCTTTTATATGCTCCCACAATTCTCTTGAATTCCCTGTCAGGGTCCTTCTAAAAATGCACATTTTCAATCCCTCATTTGTGACTTCTTAACAGTTTTCTTTTTATCAAAACAATATTGTACAGCTAGGAATTTTTTTACTTAAAGGTGCGGATTCCATCCACCAATCCTCCCAGAATCTAACACTTTCCCCATTCCCACTATGAATTTACACAGAGAAGTAAATTGGTCTCTATGTTTCAGAAGTTCCCTCCAAAATTGGGAGTCCCCTTGTTTAGCAGAAATATTACCCAGAGTTTTATTTCCCTGGTATTTTTTCAAGACAATCTCTTGCCACAGCCCTTCTATGTTATATATTTTCCACCACCACTTACAGAGTGATAACCCACAAGTATAGGGGATCGCAACAGTTTTCGAGGGTAGAGTATTCAACCCAAATTTATTGATTCGGCACAAGGGGAGCCAAAGAATATTCTCAAGTATTAGCAGCTGAGTTGTCAATTCAACCACACCTGGAAACTTAATATCTGCAGCAAGTATTTAGTAGCAAAGTAATATGATAGTAGCGGTAACGGTAGCAAAAGTAATAGTTTTGGTTTTATAGTGATTGTAACAGTAGCAACGAAAAAGTAAATAAGCGAGAACAATATATGAAAAGCTCATAGGCAATGGATCAGTGATGGATAATTATGTCGGATGCGATCAATCATGCAACAGTTATAACATAGGGTGACACAGAACTAGCTCCAGTTCATCAATTAATGTAGGCATGTATTCCGAATATAGTCATACGTGCTTATGGAAAAGGACTTGCATGACATCTTTTGTCCTACCCTCCCGTGGCAGCGGGGTCCTATTGGAAACTAAGGGATATTAAGGCCTCCTTTTAATAGAGTACCGGACCAAAGCATTAACACATAGCGAATACATGAACTCCTCAAACTACGGCCATCACCGGTAGTATCCCGATTATTGTCACTTCGGGGTTAACGGATCATAACACATAATAGGTGACTATAGACTTGCAAGATAGGATCAAGAACTCGCATATATTCATGAAAACATAATAGTTCTGATCTGAAATCATGGCACTCGGGCCCTAGTGACAAGCATTAAGCATAGAAGTCAACAACATCAATCTCATAACATAGATGGATACTAGGGATCAAACCCTAACAAAACTAACTCGATTACATGATAAATCTCATCCAACCCATCACCGTCCAGCAAGCCTACGATGGAATTACTCACGCACGGCGGTGAGCATCATGAAATTGGTGATGGAGGAAGGTTGATGATGACGATGGCGACGGACCCCTCTCAGGAGCCCCGAACGGACTCTAGATCAGCCCTCCCGAGAGAGTTTAGGTCTTAGCGGCGGCTCCGTATCGTAAAACGCGATGAATCCTTCTCTCTGATTTTTTTCTCCCCGAACACGAATATATGGAGTTGGAGTTGAGGTCGGTGGAGCTCAGGGGGCCCACGAGGCAGGGGCGCGCCCAGGGGGTAGGCGCGCCCCCACCCTCGTGGACAGGGTGTGGGCCCCCTGGCCTTGATTCTTTCGCCAGTATTTTTTATATATTCCAAAAATATTCTCCATTTCAGGTCATTACGAGAACTTTTATTTCTGCGCAAAAATAACACCATGGTTCTGCTGAAACAACATCAGTCCGGGTTAGTTCCATTCAATATCATGCAAGTTAGAGTCCAAAACAAGGGCAAAAGTGTTTGGAAAAGTAGATACGACAGAGACATATCAACTCCCCCAAGCTTAAACCTTTGCTTGTCCTCAAGCAATTCAGTTGATAAGCTGAAAGTGATAAAGAAAAACATTTACAAACTCTGTTTGCTCTTGTTGCTGTAAATATGTAAAGCCAGGATTCAAGTTTTCAGCAAAGATTATGAACTAACCATATTCACAATAACATTTAGGTCTCATGTTTACTCATATCAATGGCATAATCAACTAGCGAGTAATAATAATAAATCTCGGATGACAACACCTTCTCAAAACAATCATGATATGATATAACAACATGGTATCTCGCTAGCCTTTTCCGAGACCGCAAAACATAAATGCAGAGCACCTTTAAAGATCAAGGACTGACTAGACATTGTAATTCATGGTAAAAGAGATCCAGTCAAGTCATACTCAATGTAAACTAACAGTAATGAATGCAAATGACAGCGGTGCTCTCCAACTGGTGCTATTTAATAAGAGGATGATGACTCAACATAAAAGTAAATGGATAGGCCCTTCGCAGAGGGAAGCAGGGATTTGTAGAGGTGCCAGAGCTTGGTTTTGAAATAGATATGAATAATATTTGAGCGGTATACTTTCATTGTCAACATAACAACCGAGAGATCTCGATATCTTCCATGCTACACACATTATATGTGGTTCCCAAACAGAATGGTAAAGTTTATACTCCCCCTCCACCAAGAAGCATCAATCCATGGCTTGCCCGAAACAACGGGTGCCTCCAACTAACAACAATTGGGGAGTTTTGTTTGCAATTATTTTGATTTGATTTGAGCATGGGACTGGGCATCCCGGTGACCAGCCATTTTCTCGTGAGTGAGGAGCGGAGTCCACTCCTCTTGAGAATAACCCGCCTAGCATGGAAGATATAGACACCCTAGTTGATACATGAGCTATTCGAGCATACAAACAGAATTTCATTTGAAGGTTTAGAGTTTGGCACATACAAATTTACTTGGAACGCAGGTAGATACCGCATATAGGAAGGTATGGTGGACTCATATGGAATAACTTTGGGGTTTATGGAATTGGATGCACAAGAAGTATTCCCGCTAGTACAAGTGAAGGCTAGAAAGAGACTGGGAAGCGACCAGCTAGAGAGCGACATAGTCATGAACATGCATTAAAATTAATCAACACTAAATGCAAGCATGAGTAGGATATAAATCACCATGAACATAAATATCGTGGAGGCTATGTTGATTTTATTTCAACTACATGCGAACATGTGCCAAGTCAAGCCACTCGAATCGTTCAAAGGAGGATACCACCCTATCATACCACATCACAACCATTTTAATAGCATGTTGGCACGCAAGGTAAACCATTATAAACTCCTAGCTAATTAAGCATGGCATAAGCAACTATAATCTCTAATTGTCATTGCAAACATGTTTCATTCATAATAGGCTGAATCAGGAACGATGAACTAATCATATTTACAAAAACAAGAGAGGTCGAGTTCATACCAGCTTCTCTCATCTCAATCAGTTCATCATATATCGTCATTATTGCCTTTCACTTGCACAACCGAATAGTGTGGATAATAATAATAGTGCACGTGCATTGGACTAAGCTGGAATCTGCAAGCATTCAATTCAAGGGAGAAGACAAGGTAATATGGGCTCTTTGTTAGATAAACAATAATGCATAAGAGAGCCACTCAACATTTCCATCATGGTCTTCTCCTCTCGCCCCAAAGAAAAGAAAAGAAACAAAACTATTTACATGGGAAAGCTCCCAATAAGCAAAAGAAGAACAAGAAATCTTTTTGGGTTTTCTTTTTAATTATTACTACAGGCATGGAAATGAAGGAAATATGCCCTAGAGGCAATAATAAAGTTCTTATTTATATTTCCTTATATCATGATAAATTTTTATTATTCATGCTAGAATTGTATTAACCAGAAACTTAATACATGTGTGAATACATAGACAAACAGATTGTCACTAGTATGCCTCTACTTGACTAGCTCGTTGAATCAATGACGGTTATGTTTCCTAACCATATACATGAGTTATCATTTGATTAACGGGATCACATCATTAGAGAATGATGTGATTGACTTGACCCATCCGTTAGCTTAGCACGATGATCGTTTAGTTTGTTGCTATTGCTTTCTTCATGACTTATACATGTTCCCATGACTATGAGATTATGCAACTCCCGAATATCGGAGGAACACTTTGTGTGCTATCAAACGTCACAACGTAACTGGGTGATTATAAAGGTGCTCTACAGGTGTCTCCAATGGTACTTGTTGAGTTGGCATAGATCAAGATTAGGATTTGTCACTCCGATTGTCGGAGAGGTATCTCTGGGCCCTCTCGGTAATGCACATCACTTTAAGCCTTGCAAGCAATGCAACTAATGAGTTAGTTACGGGAGATGCATTACAGAATGAGTAAAGAGACTTGCCGGTAATGAGATTGAGCTAGGTATTGAGATACCGACGATCGAATCTCGGGCAAGTAACATACCGATGACAAAGGGAACAACGTATGTTGTTATGCGGTTCGACCGATAAAGATCTTCGTAGAATATGTAGGAGCCAATATGGGCATCCATGTTACACTATTGGTTATTGACCAGAGAAGTGTCTCGGTCATGTCTACATAGTTCTCGAACCCGTAGGGTCCGCACGCTTAAACATTCATTGATGATATAGTATTATATGAGTTATGTATGTTGGTCCGAATGTTGTTCGGAGTTCCGGATAAGATCACGTACATGACGAGGAACTCCGGAATGGTCCGGAGATAAAGATTGATATATGGGATTAGTGTTTGGTCTTCGGAAGGGTTCCGGAATTCACCGGAAGGGGTTCCGGATGTTTCCCGAAATGTTTGGGTACGAGAACACTTTATTTGGGCCAAAGGGGAAAGCCCACAAGGTTTTTGGAAAGCGCAAAAGGAAGTTTTGCAGAGTCAGGGGCCACGCGGGAACCATGGCGTCTGGCCCTGGAGTCCGAGAAGGACTCTTGCCTTTCGGGTGAAACCAACTTTGTGGAGGCTTTTACTCCAAGTTTCGACCCTAAGGCTCAACATATAAATAGAGGGGTAGGGCTAGCACCCAAGAGACATTAAGAAACACCAAGCCGTGTGCCGGCAACCCCGTCCCCTCTAGTTTATCCTCCGTCATAGTTTTCGTAGTGCTTAGGCGAAGCCCTGCGGAGATTGTTCTTCACCAACACCGTCACCATGCCGTCGTGCTGTCGGAACTCATCTACTACTTCGCCCCTCTTGCTGGATCAAGAAGGCGAGGACGTCATCGAGCTGAACGTGTGCTGAACACGGAGGTGCCGTACTTTGGTACTTGATCGGGACGGATCGTGAAGGTGTTCAAAGATTTTGACCATGGAGCATATGAGATGTTCCAAGAGTTGAAATTAGTATTTCAGACTCATTCCCATGTCAAAAGGTATGAGACCTTTGACAAGCACTTTGCCTACAAGATGGAGGAGAATAGCTCAGCTAGTGAGCATGTGCTCAGAATGTTTGAGTACTACAATCACTTGAATCAAGTGGGAGTTAATCTTCCAGATAAGATAGTGATTGACAGAGTTCTCTAGTCACTATCACCAAGTTACCGGAACTTCGTGATGAACTATAATATGCAAGGGATAACGGAAACGATTCCCAAGCTCTTTGTGATGCTGAAATCGACGAAGGTAGAAATCAAGAAAAGCATCAAGTGTTGATGGTTGACAAGACCACTAGTTTCAAGAAAATGGCAAAGGAAAGAAAGGGAACTTCAAGTATAATGGTGTGACGCCCCGAGACCGATGTGCCAGGTGTCATCCAGTTATTCGCTGTTGTTGCCTTGTCATTGCTTGCGTGTCATGCATTGCATATCATGTCATCATGTGCATTTCTTGTGCATACATGTTCGTCTCATGCATCCGAGCATTTTCCCCGTTGTCCGTTTTGCAATCCGGCGTTCCGTTCTCCTCCGGTGGTCATTTCTACCTTCTTCTCGTGTGTGGGGATTAAACATTTCCGGATTTGACCGAGACTTGCCAAGCGGCCTTGGTTTACTACCGGTAGACCGCCTGTCAAGTTTCGTGCCATTTGGACCGAGAAGGCCTCGTGTGTGTTGCAGCCCAACACCCCTTCAATTTGGCCCAAAACCCACCTAAACCTCTTCCATCATCTCGGTCGTTCGATCACGATCGCGTGGCCGCAAAACGCACCTCATTTGGACTCTCCTGGCTCCATCTACCTATAAATATGTGATCCCCTCCCCAAAAATCGCGGTACAAACCCTAGACCTTACCTCTCTTCGCGCCGCCGGACATGTCCGCCCGCCGGCGGACGCGTCCACCCAGCCGACCACCTTACTCCGCCCAATGGCAAGCCGCCACGTCACCCCGCCGCCGATCTCCTCCAACCACGCGCCGCCACCTCAACGGCATCCTCCCTCTCTCTCCTCCGCGCCCGCAGCCCGCCCGCGCGGCCCGCGCGTTGCCCGCCGCCGCTCTGGCGCCCGGCCGCCTCCGAACGCCGCCTCCTCGCCTCTTCGCCAGGTCACCGCCCACCGCCTGGCGCCGCCGCGTGCTCCGGCGACCACCGCGCGCTCCGGCGACCACCACCCTGCACCGCGCCACTCCACCGCGCCGGCGCTGCGCCTCCTCGTCGGCGCCACATCGCCCGCACCGTGCCGGCCTCTTCTTCCGGTGGCTCCGGCGAGCCCAACTCCGGCCGTCCCCCGCATCAAGTCCGGCCACCGCCGCCCCTACCTTCTCCGGCGCGGATCCGGTGAGATCCGCCGCCTCGGTTCGCGCGCTGCCAAACCCTAGATCTGGAGGTGGTAATTTAGAATTGGGTCACTCGATTTTGACCGGCCAACAATTTCTCGAGGAGCTCTCCCATTCAATTTTTTTGATAAAAGAGAGCTGACTCTCCGATTTCCATTAAAAGAAATCACCAAGTCTTACAGCAAAATCAAAAGCTACCATGGCTATCTCCCTGGCGAGCACTGGTTGTTGAGAAGGAAGGGGAGCCATCCCTCCCACCCCCTCCCCCCCTCATTTTGCCCCAACGTAGTAGACCCAGGAAGATCTAAGGCCTGGGCTCAAAGCAAGTCCCAGCACCAGAATTTAACAGCAAAGTTCCAGAACGACATAGAGGTATCTAAAAGCGACATATAATTTGCTTATCATATAGAAATGTATTCCTCCCACAAATAAGCCAGAAGATCGAAGGAAAAGTAGGGAAGCAGGATGATCTTGAAGCTTCTTTAAGCATCTGTTGCAGCAACACGGTCCAGGAAAGACTTGAAAGTCACCCCATGATTATTCTAGTCTCCAGGCGCCATCCATGTGCTGCTATGAATACTTCTTCACCTACATCACCAACCTGCTTCACTCCAGCCTTCATCATCTCACTTCTTGCGGGGTTTTTCTGCAAAATGTTCCAATCATGTAAATTTTTAAGCAGCAGATTAACAGGTATGTAGGGATCATTCACCCTGTTATTATCAAAAACCACACTATTTCTCAATTTCCATAAAGTCCAACAAATAGCAGAAATCCCTATCATGACTAATCCCCTCTCTTCTTTTCTAAATGTCCCGACCCAGGTTCTCATCACCAGGTCAAGATCATGTGGAATGTCAGTTAGATTGAAAACACATTTCAAAATATTCCACAATAACCTAGCTACAGAGTAGGATAGAAATAGATGGTTTATGCTTTCTTCACGCCCATAAAATGGACATTTCTCATCTCCTTTTCATCCCCTGCGCGGTAGGTTATCTTTAGTAAGAATACTATTTCTAAGAGCCAACCACATGAAAACCTTGACTCTAGGTGGCATTTTGATTTTCCACATGTATAGGTGTGGGTATTTGATCCCATTTTCTATCAAGTGTCTATAAAAGGATTTTATAGTATAGACCCCTTTTTTAGTCTGTGTCCATTTCACCTTATCCTTGTCCTCACTCAATATCATCGAGCTACATGCTTCTTTTATATGCTCCCACAATTCTCTTGAATTCCCTGTCAGGGTCCTTCTAAAATGCACATTTTCAATCCCCTCATTTATGACTTCCTTAACAGTTTTCTTTTTATCAAAACAAATATTGTACAGCCTAGGAATTTTTTTACTTAAAGGTGCGGATCCAATCCACCAATCCTCCCAGAATCTAACACTTTCCCCATTCCCCACTATGAATTTACACAGAGAAGTAAAATGGTCTCTATGTTTCAGAAGTTCCCTCCAAAATTGGGAGTCCCCTTGTTTAGCAGAAATATTACCCAGAGTTTTATTTCCCTGGTATTTTTTCAAGACAATCTCTTGCCACAGCCCTTCTATGTTATATATTTTCCACCACCACTTACAGAGTGATAACCCACAAGTATAGGGGATCGCAACAGTTTTCGAGGGTAGAGTATTCAACCCAAATTTATTGATTCGGCACAAGGGGAGCCAAAGAATATTCTCAAGTATTAGCAGCTGAGTTGTCAATTCAACCACACCTGGAAACTTAATATCTGCAGCAAAGTATTTAGTAGCAAAGTAATATGATAGTAGCGGTAACGGTAGCAAAAGTAATAGTTTTGGTTTTATAGTGATTGTAACAGTAGCAACGAAAAAGTAAATAAGCGAGAACAATATATGAAAAGCTCATAGGCAATGGATCAGTGATGGATAATTATGTCGGATGCGATCAATCATGCAACAGTTATAACATAGGGTGACACAGAACTAGCTCCAGTTCATCAATTTAATGTAGGCATGTATTCCGAATATAGTCATACGTGCTTATGGAAAAGAACTTGCATGCCATCTTTTGTCCTACCCTCCCCTGGCAGCAGGGTCCTATTGGAAACTAAGGGATATTAAGGCCTCCTTTTAATAGAGTACCGGACCAAAGCATTAACACATAGCGAATACATGAACTCCTCAAACTACGGCCATCACCGGTATGTATCCCGATTATTGTCACTTCGGGGTTAACGGATCATAACACATAATAGGTGACTATAGACTTGCAAGATAGGATCAAGAACTCGCATATATTCATGAAAACATAATAGTTTCTGATCTGAAATCATGGCACTCGGGCCCTAGTGACAAGCATTAAGCATAGAAAATTCACAACAACATCAATCTCATAACATGATGGATACTAGGGATCAAACCCTAACAAAACTAACTCGATTACATGATAAATCTCATCCAACCCATCACCGTCCAGCAAGCCTACGATGGAATTACTCACGCAGGGCGGTGAGCATCATGAAATTGGTGATGGAGGAAGGTTGATGATGACGATGGCGACGGACTCCCCTCTCAGGAGCCCCGAACGGACTCTAGATCAGCCCTCCCGAGAGAGTTTAGGTCTTAGCGGCGGCTCCGTATCGTAAAACGCGATGAATCCTTCTCTCTGATTTTTTTCTCCCCGAACACGAATATATGGAGTTGGAGTTGAGGTCGGTGGAGCATCAGGGGGCCCACGAGGCAGGGGCGCGCCCAGGGGGGTAGGCGCGCCCCCACCCTCGTGGACAGGGTGTGGGCCCCTGGCCTTGATTCTTTCGCCAGTATTTTTTATATATTTCAAAAATATTCTCCATTGATTTTCAGGTCATTACGAGATCTTTTATTTATGCAGAAAAATAACACCGTGGTAATTCTGCTGAAAACAACATCAGTCCGGGTTAGTTCCATTCATATCATGCAAGTTAGAGTCCAAAACAAGGGCAAAAGTGTTTGGAAAAGTAGATACGACAGAGACGTATCAACTCCCCCAAGCTTAAACCTTTGCTTGTCCTCAAGCAATTCAGTTGATAAACTGAAAGTGATAAAGAAAAACTTTTACAAACTCTGTTTGCTCTTGTTGTTGTAAATATGTAAAGCCAGTATTCAAGTTTTCAGCAAAGATTATGAACTAACCATATTCACAATAACATTTAGGTCTCATGTTTACTCATATCAATGGCATAATCAACTAGCGAGCAATAATAATAAATCTCGGATCACAACACTTTCTCAAAACAATCATAATATGATATACCAAGATGGTATCTCGCTAGCCTTTTCTGAGACCGCAAAACATAAATGCAGAGCACCTTTAAAGATCAAGGACTGACTAAACATTGTAATTCATGGTAAAAGAGATCAGTCAAGTCATACTCAATGTAACCTAATAGTAATGGATGCAAATGACAGCGGTGCTCTCCAACTAGTGCTTTTTAATAAGAGGATGATGACTCGACATAAAAGTAAATGGATAGGCCCTTCGCAGAGGGAAGCAGGGATTTGTAGAGGTGCCAGAGCTCGGTTTTGAAATAGATATGAATAATATTTTGAGCGGTATACTTTCATTGTCAACATAACAACCGAGAGATCTCGATATCTTACATGCTACACACATTATAGGCGGTTCCCAAGCAGAATGGTAAAGTTTATACTCCCCCCTCCACCAACAAGCACCAATCCATGGCTTGCCCGAAACAACGGGTGCCTCCAACTAACAACAATCTTTGGGGAGTTTTGTTTGCAATTATTTTGATTTGATTTGAGCATGGGACTGGGCATCCCGGTGACCAGCCATTTTCTCGTGAGTGAGGAGCGGAGTCCACTCCTCTTGAGAATAACCCGCCTAGCATGGAAGATATAGACACCCCTAGTTGATACATGAGCTATTCGAGCATACACAACAGAATTTCATTTGAAGGTTTGGCGTTTGGCACATACAAATTTACTTGGAATGGCAGGTAGATACCGCATATAGGAAGGTATGGTGGACTCATATGGAAGAACTTTGGGGTTTATGGAATTGGATGCACAAGAAGTATTCCCGCTCAGTACAAGTGAGGGCTAGAAAGAGACTGGGAAGCGACCAACTAGAGAGCGACAATAGTCATGAACATGCATTAAAATTAATCAACACTAAATGCAAGCATGAGTAGGATATAAATCACCATGAACATAAATATCGTGGAGGCTATGTTGATTTTATTTCAACTACATGCATGAACACGTGCCATGTCAAGCCACTCGAATTGTTCAAAGGAGGATACCACCCTATCATACCACATCACAACCATTTTAATAGCATGTTGGCACGCAAGGTAAACCATTATAAACTCCTACTAATTAAGCATGGCATAAGCAACTATAATCTATAATTGTCATTGCAAACATGTTTCATTCATAATAGGCTGAATCAGGAATGATGAACTAATCATATTTACAAAAACAAGAGAGGTCGAGTTCATACCAGCTTCTCTCATCTCAATCAGTTCATCATATATCGTCATTATTGTCTTTCACTTGCACAACCGAATAGTGTGGATAATAATAATAGTGCACGTGCATTGGACTAAGCTGGAATCTGCAAGCATTCAATTCAAGGGAGAAGACAAGGTAATATGGGCTCTTTGTTAGATAAACAATAATGCATAAGAGAGCCACTCAACATTTCCATCATGGTCTTCTCCTCTCGCCCCAAAGAAAAGAAAAGAAACAAAACTATTTACATGGGAAAGCTCCCAATAAGCAAAAGAAGAACAAGAAATCTTTTTGGGTTTTATTTTTAATTACTACTACAGGCATGGAAATGAAGGAAATATGCCCTAGAGGCAATAATAAAGTTCTTATTTATATTTCCTTATATCATGATAAATGTTTATTGTTCATGCTAGAATTGTATTAACCAGAAACTTAATACATGTGTGAATACATAGACATACAGATTGTCACTAGTATGCCTCTACTTGACTAGCTCGTTGAATCAATGATGGTTATGTTTCCTAACCATAGACATGAGTTGTCATTTCATTAACGGGATCACATCATTAGAGAATGATGTGATTGACTTGACCCATCCGTTAGCTTAGCACGATGATCGTTTAGTTTGTTGCTATTGCTTTCTTCATGACTTATACATGTTCCTATGACTATGAGATTATGCAACTCCCGAATACTGGAGGAACAATTTTTGTGCTACCAAAGGTCAAAACGTAACTGGGTGATTATAAAGGTGCTATACAGGTGTCTCTGATGGTACTTGTTGAGTTGGCATAGATCAAGATTAGGATTTGCCACTCCGATTGTCGTAGAGGTATCTCTGGGCCCTCTCGGTAATGCACATCACTATAAACCTTGCAATCAATGTGACTAATGAGTTAGTTACGGGATGATGCATTACAGAATGAGTAAAGAGACTTGCCGGTAATGAGATTGAGCTAGGTATTGAGATACCGACGATCGAATCTCGGGCAAGTAACATACCGATGACAAAGGGAACAACGTATGTTGTTATGCGGTTCGACCGATAAAGATCTTCGTAGAATATGTAGGAGCCAATATGGGCATCCATGTTACACTATTGTTTATTGACCAGAGAAGTGTCTCGGTCATGTCTACATAGTTCTCGAACCCGTAGGGTCCGCACGCTTAAACATTCATTGATGATATAGTATTATATGAGTTATGTATGTTGGTCACCGAATGTTGTTCGGAGTTCCGGATAAGATCACGTACATGACGAGGAACTCCGGAATGGTCCGGAGATAAAGATTGATATATGGGATGATAGTGTTTGGTCTTCGGAAGGGTTCCGGAATTCACCGGAAGGGGTTCCGGATGTTTCCCGAAATGTTTGGGTACGAGAACACTTTATTTGGGCCAAAGGGGAAAGCCCACAAGGTTTTTGGAAAGCGCAAAAGGAAGTTTTGCAGAGTTCAGGGGCCAGACGCCGGGAACCATGGCGTCTGGCCCTAGAGTCCGAGAAGGACTCTTGCCTTTCGGGTGAAACCAACTTTGTGGAGGCTTTTACTCCAAGTTTCGACCCTAAGGCTCAACATATAAATAGAGGGGTAGGGCTAGCACCCAAGAGACATTAAGAAACACCAAGCCGTGTGCCGGCAACCCCGTCCCCTCTAGTTTATCCTCCGTAATAGTTTTCATAGTGCTTAGGCGAAGCCCTGCGGAGATTGTTCTTCACCAACACCGTCACCACGCCGTCGTGCTGTCGGAACTCATCTACTACTTCGCCCCTCTTGCTGGATCAAGAAGGCGAGGACGTCATCGAGCTGAACGTGTGCTGAACACGGAGGTGCCGTACATTTGGTACTTGATCGGGACGGATCGTGAAGGTGTATGACTACATCAACCGCGTTGATAAACACTTCCGCTTTCGGTCTACGAGGGTACGCAGACATACTCTCCCCTCTCGTTGCTATGCATCACCATGATCTTGCGTGTGCATAGGTTTTTTTTGAAATTACTACGTTCCCCAATAGTGGTATCAGAGCCAGGTTTATGCTAGATTTCATATGCATGAGTAGAACACAAAGGAGTTGTGGGCGTGGGTATATACATATTGCTTGTCGTGACTAGTTGATTCTTGATTCAGCGGCATTGTTGGATGAAGCGGCCCAGACCGACATTACGCATACGCTTACACGATACTGGTTCTACCGACGTGCTTCGCACACAGGTGGCTAGTGGGTGTCTGTTTCTCCAGCTTTAGTTGAATCGGATTCAATGAACAGGGTTCTTTCTGAAGATTAAAAAGCAATCACTATACCGCGTTGTGGTTTTTGATGCGTAGGTAAGAATGGTTTCTTGCTCAGCCCGTAGCAGCCACGTAAAACTTGCAACAACAAAGTAGAGAACTTCTAACTTGTTTTTGCAGGGCATGTTGTGATGTGATATGGTCAAGACATGATGAAATATAAATTGTTGTATGAGATGAACATGTTTTGTTGAAGTTATCGGCAACTGGCAGGAGCCTTATGGTTGTCTCTTTATTGCATAAGATGCAAGCGCCATATAATTGCTTTACTTTATCGCTATGCGATAGCAATAGTTGCAAAAGCAATAGTTGGTGAGATGACCATGTGACGACACATCGATAGAGATCAAGATGATGGACATCATGGTGTCATGCCGGTGATGATGGAGATCATGATGGTGTTTTGGAGATGGAGATCAAAGGCACAAGATGATGATGTCCATATCATGTCACATATTTTGATTGCATGTGATTTTTATCCTTTATGCATCTTATTTTGCTTAGTTCGGCGGTAGCATTATAATATGATCTCTCACTAAATTTCAAGGTATAAGTGTTCTCCCTGAGTATGCACCATTGCGACAGTTCTTCGTGCTAAGACACCACATGATGATCGGGTGTGATAAGCTCTACGTTCACATACAATGGGTGCAAGCCAGTTTTGCACACGCGGAATACTCGGGTTAAATTGACGAGCCTGGCATATGCAGATATGGGCTCGGAACACTAGAGACCGAAAGGTCGAGCATGAATCATATAGTAGATATGATCAACATAGTGATGTTCACCATTGAAAACTATTCATCTCACGTGATGATCGGACATGGTTTAGTTGATTTGGATCACGTGATCATTTAGATGACTAGAGGGATGTCTATCTAAGTGGGAGCTCTTAAGTAATATGCTTAATTGAACTTTAATTTATCATGAACTTAGTCCTGATAGTATTTGCATAACTATGTTGTAGATCAATAGCTCGCGTTTAGCTCCCCGTTTATTTTTGATATGTTCCTAGAGAAAACTAAGTTGAAAGATGTTAGTAGCAATGATGCGGATTGGATCGTGATCTGAGGTTTATCCTCATTGCTGCACAGAAGAATTATGTCCTTGATGCACCGCTAGGTGACAGACCTATTGCAGGAGCAGATGCAGACGTTTATGAACGTTTGGCTAGCTCAATATGATGACTACTTGATAGTTTAGTGCACCATGCTTTACGGCTTAGAATCGGGACTTCAAAGAAGTTTTGAACGCCACGGCATGATATGAGATGTTCCAAGAGTTGAAATTGTATTTCAGACTCATGCCCATGTCGAAGGTATGAGACCTTTGACAAGTACTTTGCCTACAAGATGGAGGAGAATAGCTCAGCTAGTGAGCATAGTGCTCAGAATGTCTGAGTACTACAATCAGCTTGAATCAAGTGGGAGTTAATCTTCTAGATAAGATAGTGATTGACAGAGTTCTCTAGTCCTATCACCAAGTTACCGGAACTTCGTGATGAACTATAATATGCAAGGGATAACGGAAACGATTCCCAAGCTCTTTGTGATGCTGAAATCGACGAAGGTAGAAATCAAGAAAAGCATCAAGTGTTGATGGTTGACAAGACCACTAGTTTCAAGAAAATGGCAAAGGAAAGAAAGGGAACTTCAAGTATAATGGTGTGACGCCCCGAGACCGATGTGCCAGGTGTCATCCAGTTATTCTCTGTTGTTGCCTTGTCATTGCTTGCGTGTCATGCATTGCATATCATGTCATCATGTGCATTTCTTTTGCATACATGTTCGTCTCATGCATCCGAGCATTTTCCCCGTTGTCCGTTTTGAAATCCGGCGTTCCGTTCACCGCGCGCTCCGGCGACCACCACCCTGCACCGCGCCACTCCACCGCGCCGGCGCTGCGCCTCCTCGTCGGCGCCACATCGCCCGCACCGTGCCGGCCTCTTCTTCCGGTGGCTCCGGCGAGCCCAACTCCGGCCGTCCCCCGCATCAAGTCCGGCCACCGCCGCCCCTACCTTCTCCGGCACGGATCTGGTGAGATCCGCCGCGTCGGTTCGCGCGCTGCCAAACCCTAGATCTGTCCCCGAGATTGCCATGTTTCATGTGCCCATCTTCATCGCATCATAATTCAGCATCCGTAACTCCGATTTGAGCATATAGCATATCAAAATATTCGTCTCAGAGAGTACATCATTTCATCTCATTGCATCATTTTCATTTGAGTTCATCTTGATGCCCAAAATGCTGTTAGAAGAGTGCTACTTGAGTTAATTGTCAGATCTGCTGCTCCATTTAGCTATTTGTCATTTTTGCCATGATTATTGTGTGCATGATATGCCCCTGAGCTCTACATATGTTTTGTTAAGGGTTTTGCCATCTTTCGAGAGGTGCAACCCATGTATTTTTGTGATGTGTGTGGTGACTAGCACAAGCTTTTCAAGTGAGGCACTTGGTAATGCTGATTTCAGGGACTTAGCATTTCCACCAAGTCCTTGAGCTGTTTATCTCATGTTGTCATATGTTCAGGTTGTTTCCGAGTGATCCGTGCCTCTTTTGAGGATGATTAGTAAGGATGTTTTATTAATCTTGTAGTGCTCTATCCATCCATGTATTTGTTTGCAATTTTGGAGCACCTTAGCTTGAGTCAATCGAGCTCTACTTTTGCTACTTTGTGAATCCGGGCAGATTGTTAACTTGTTTGCAATTTTGCCGATGATGTTGTAGTTGATCCGTGCATGCTATGCTATTGTTCTTGCCATGTCTGGCTTGCATTTTGTGTGTTCTTGATAGATGTATGCGTAGCTTTTCATGACTTGCACCGTAGTGAGTGCATCGAGCTCGTAAACATGCCTACTTGAGGATTTTGTTAAGGGTTTTGCCATCTTTCCAGATGTGCAACCCATGTATTTTTGTGATGTGTGTGGTGACTAGCACAAGCTTTTCAAGTGAGGAACTTGGTAATGCTGATTTCAGGGACTTAGCATTTCCACCAAGTCCTTGATCTGTTCATTTCATGATGCCATATGTTCATGTTGTTTCCTAGTGATCCGTGTCTCTTTTGAGGATGATCAGTAAGGATGTTTTGTTAATATTGTCGTGCTCTATCCATCCATGTCTTTGTTTGCAATTATGGAGCACCCTAGCTTGAGTCAATCGAGCTCTACTTTTGTCATTTCATGAATCTGGGCAGATTGTCTACTTGTTAGCAATTTTGCCGAGGATGTTGTAGTTGATCCGTGCATGCTATGCTTTTGTTCTTGCCATGTCTAGCTTGTATTTTGTGTATTCTTGATGGATGTATGCTTATCTTATCATGACTTGCTCCGTAGTGAGTGCATCGAGCTCGTAAAATGCCTACTTGATATCTGTTTTCAGCATGTGCCAGTTTTCACTAAGTCTGAAAACTGATTATGCTTTTGCTATGTTCACATGCTTGCAGATGTGTTTTTTGATCCCTTTTGCCTTAAGGTCACTAAGGGACTTTTTTTAAGCTCTTTGATTAGCTCCATGCCATGTTTTACTTTGCCATGTTAAGGTCCTGTAGCATGTAGTTTTGTTGCTCCGAAGTGTGCTATCTGATCTGAAATTTCAGGCTTGTGTTAATTTCACTAAGTCTGAAATCTGTTTACCATATGCATTTTTGCCATGCTTGTTTAAACCTGTTAATGGATGAATTGGCCGTAGCTCAGTGCTAGACTTTTGTTAAGCATCATGAATGGATCCCTGCCATGTATTTTGTTACCATGTTTGGGTGCTGTGGTTTGTTCATCTCATTGCATTTTGATGGCTACTTGCTGTAAATCGCAGAACGTGGTCATACTTGAATTGCTTGCCATTTCCAAACCGTAACTCCGATTCCGGCGTTCTTTATATCGTTTTCAAGCGATTTTGTCTCACCTTTCCAGTGGCACACTTGGTTTCCCAAGTTGAGGCCAGGTTCATGCATTCCCTTGCAAATCATGCATATGCATCGCATACCGCATCTCGCATATCATACCATGTCCATGTGTTGGTTGTTTACTATGTTGTGTGCTTCTTTCCGGCGTTTGCTTCTTCGGGTTGGTTCCGGTAACATCGCGTTTGTGATGACCTGTTCGTCTACGTTCCTATTGTCTTCTTCATGGACTCATTCTTCTTCCTTGCGGGATTTCAGGCAAGATGACCATACCCTCGAAATCACTTCTATCTTTGCTTGCTTAGTTGCTCGCACTTTTGCTATGCCTATGCTACGATACCTACCACTTGCTTATCATGCCTCCCATATTGTTGAACCAAGCCTCTAACACACCTTGTCCTAGCAAACTATTGATTGGCTATGTTACCACTTTGCTCAGCCCCTCTTATAGCATTGTTAGTTGCAGGTGAAGATTGAAGTTTGTTCCTTGTTGGAACATGGAGATGTTGTTACTTGTTGGAACACGTTTACTTGTTGGGATATCACATTATATCTTATTTAATTAATGCATCTATATACTTGGTAAAGGGTGGAAGGCTCGGCCTTATGCCTGGTGTTTTGTTCCACTCTTGCCGCCCTAGTTTCCGTCATATCGGTGTTATGTTCCCGGATTTTGCGTTCCTTACGCGGTTGGGTTATAATGGGAACCCCTTCACAGTTCGCTTTGAATAAAACTCCTCCAGCAAGGCCTAACCTTGGTTTTACCATTCGCCACCTAGCCTTTTTCCCTTGGGAGTCGCGCATCCCGAGGGTCATCTTATTTTAACCCCCGGGCCAGTGCTTGTCTAAGTGTTGGTCCGAACTAGAGTCCTTTGCAGCGCCACCTCGGGGAAACTTGAGGGCTGGTTTTAGTTGTACGGAGTGCTCATCCGGTGTTGCCCTGAGAACGAGATATGTGCAGCTCCTATCAGGATGTCGGCGCATTGGGCGGTCTTGCTGGACTTGTTTTACCATTGTCGAGGATGTCTTGTAGAACCGGGATACCGAGTCTGATAAGAATGTCTCGGGAGGAGGTCTATTCCTTCGTTGACCGTGAGAGCTTGTCATGGGCTAAGTTGGGACACCCCTGCAGGGATTTGAACTTTCGAAAGCCGTGCCCACGGTTATGGGCAGATGGGAATTTGTTAATGTCTGGTTGTAGAAAACCTGAAGTTGACCTTAATTAAAAATGCATCAACCGCGTGTGTAACCGTGATGGTCTCTTTCCGGCGGAGTTCGGGAAGTGAACACGGTGTTGGAGTTATGCTTGATGTGCTTTGCCTTCTCTTCTTGCTCTCTTTTGCGTATGTTAGCCACCATATATGCTAGTCGCTTGCTGCAGTTCCACATCATACCCTTTTACCTTACCCATAAGCTTAAATAGTCTTGATCGCGAGGGTGCGAGATTGCTGAGTCCCCGTGACTCACAGATACTTCCAAAACCAGCTTGCAGGTGCCGATGAGTCCGTGCAGATGACGCAACCCAGCTCAGGAGGAGCTCAATGAAGATCTTGTCCTTTGTGTTGTTTCGTTCTAGTTGATCAGTAGTGGAGCCCAGTTGGGGTCGATCGGGGACCGTGTCGCATTTGGGGATCTTCTTTTATTTTGGGTTCCGTAGTCGGACCTTGATTGTATCTGATTGATGTAATGCTTTATTCATGTAATTGTGTGAAGTGGCGATTGTAAGCCAACCATGTATCTTTTTCCCTTATGTATTACATGGGTTGTGTGAAGATTACCTCACTTGCGACATTGCTTTCAATGCGGTTATGCCTCTAAGTTGTGCTTCGACACGTGGGAGATATAGCCGCATCGAGGGCGTTACAAATGGCAAGCAAGTTTCCACTCCCATGAAGAATCCCAAAGCTAGACCCAAGCCTGAAACTGAGTGCTTCTACTGCAAAGGAAATGGTCACTGGAAGTGGAACTGCCCTAGATACTTGGCGGATAAGAAGGATGGCAAAGTGAACAAAGGTATATTTGATATACATGTTATTGATGTGTAGTTTACTAGTGTTTGTAGCAAACCCCTCGGTATTTGATACTGGTTTAGTTTCTAAAAGTAGTAACTCGAAATGGGAGTTGCAGCATGAACATAGACTAGTTAAGGGTGAAGTGACGATGCATGTTGGAAGTGGTTCCAAAATTGATATGATCATCATCACACACTCCCTATACTTTCAGGATTAGTGTTAAACCTAAATAAATGTTATTCGGTGTTTGCGTTGAGCATTAATATGATTTGATCATTTTTATTGTAATAAGGTTATTCATTTAAGTCAAAGAATAATTATTATTCTATTTACACGAATAAAACATTCTATGGTCATACACTCAATATAAATGGTTTATTGAATCTCGATCGTAGTGATACATATATTCATAATATTGAAGCCAAAAGATGCAAAGTTAATAATGATAGTGCAACTTATCTATGGCACTGCCGTTTAGGTCATATTGGTGTAAAGCGCATGAAGAAACTCCATGCTGATGGGATTTTGGAATCACTTGATTATGAATCATTTGATGCTTGCGAATCATGCCTCATGGGCAAGATGACTAAAACTCTGTTCTCTGGAACAATGGAGCAAGCAACTGACTTATTGGAAATAATACATACTGATGTATGCAATCTGATGAGTGTAGAGGCTCGCGGAGGGTATCGTTATTTTTGACCTTCACAGATGATTTGAGTAGACATGAGTATATCTACTTGATGAAACATAAGTCTGAAACATTTGAAAAGTTCAAAGAATTTCAGAGTGAAGTGGAAAATCATCGTAACAAGAAAATAAAGTTTCTGCGATCTGATCATGGAGGAGAATATTTGAGCTATGAGTTTGGTCTTAATTTGAAAGAATGCGGAATAGTTTCGCAACTCACGCCACCTGGAACACCACGGCGTAATGGTGTGTCCGAACATCATAACCGTACCTTATTAGATATGGTCCGATCTATGATGTCTCTTACCGATTTATCACTATCATGTTGGGGTTATGCATTAAAAGATAGCTGCATTCATGTTAAATAGGGCGCCATCTAAACCCATTGAGATGACACCATATGAACTGTGGTTTGGCTAGAAACCTAAGTTGTCGTTTCTTAAAGTTTGGGGTTGCGATGCTTATGTGAAAAAGTTTCAACCTGATGAGCTCGAACCCAAATCGGAGAAATGTGTCTTCATAGAATACCCAAAGGAAACTGTTGGGTACACATTCTATCACAGATCCAAAGGCAAGATCTTTGTTGCTAAAAGTGGATCCTTTCTAGAGAAGGAGTTTCTCTCGAAAGAAGTGAGTGGGAGGAATGTAGAACTTGATGAGGTAATTGTACCTTCTCCCAAATTGGAAAGTAGTTCATCATAGAAATCAGTTCTAGTGATTCCTACACCGATTAGTGAGGAAGCTAATGATGATGATCATGAAACTTCAGATCAAGTTACTACCGAACCTCGTAGGTCAACCAGAGTATGGTCCGCACCAGAGTGGTACGGTAATCCTTTCTGGAAGTCATGTTACTAGACCATGATGAACCTACGAACTATGAGGAAGCGATGATGACCCCAGATTCCGTGAAATGGCTTGAGGCCATGAAATCTGAGATGGGATCCATGTATGAGAACAAAAGTATGGACTTTGATTGACTTGCGCGATGATCGGTAAGTCATTGAGAATAAATGGATCTTCAAGAGAAAGACGGAGACTGATAGTAGTGTTACTATCTACAAAGCTCAAATTGTCGCAAAATGTTTTTGACAAGTTAAAGGTGTTGACTACGATGAGATTTTCTTACTCGTATAAATGCATAAAAGTCTGTCCGAATCATGTTAGCAGTTGCCGCATTTTATGAAATCTGGCAAATGGATGTCAAAACTGCATTCCTTAATGGATTTCTTATAGAAGAAGTTGTATATGATGCAACCAGAAGGTTTTGTCGATCGTAAAGGTGCTAACAAAGTGAGAAAGCGCTCCAGTGATCCATCTATGGACTGGTGCAAGCATCTTGGAGTTGGAATATATGCTTTGATAAAGTGATCAAAGCATATGGTTTTATACAGACTTGCGGTAAAGCCTGTATTTACAAGGAAGTGAGTGGGAGCACTACAACATTTCTGATAAGTATATGTGAATGACATATTGTTGATCGAAAATAATGTAGAATTTTTTGGAAAGCATAAAGGAGTGTTTGAAAAGAGTTTTTCAAAGAAAGACCTCGATGAAGCTGCTTACACATTGAGCATCAAGATCTATAGAGATAGATCAAGACGTTTGATAAGTTTTTTCAATGAGTACATACCTTGACAAAGATTTTGAAGTAGTTCGAAATGGAACAGTCAAAGAAGGAGTTCTTACCTGTGTTGCAAGGTGTGAAGTTGAGTAAAGACTCAAAACCCGACCATAGCAGAAAATAGAAAGAGAATGAAAAGTCATTCCCTAGGCCTCAGTCATAGGTTCTATAAAGTATGCTATGTTGTCTACCAGTCCTCTTGTATACCTTAGCATCATTCTAGCAAGGGAGTACAATAGTGATCTAGAAGTAGATCACTGGACAGTGGTTAAAATTATCCTTAGAGGACTAAGGAAATATTTCTCGGTTATGGAGGTGATAAAAGAGTTCATCGTAAAGAGTTACGTCGATGCAAGCTGTTTACATCGATCTAGATGACTCTAAGTCTCGATCTAGATACATATTGAAATTGGGAGCAATTAGCTAGAGTAGCTCCGTGCAAAGCATTGTAGACATAGAAAATTTGCAAAATACATACGGCTCTGAATGTGGCAGACCCGTTGACTAAATTTCTCTCACAAGCAAAACATGATCACTCTTTGGGTGTTAATCACATAGCGATGTGAACTAGATTATTGCCTCTAGTAAACCCTTTGGGTGTTAGTCACATGAAGATGTGAACTAATCACATAAAGATGTTAACTATTTGTGTTAAATCACATGACGATATGAACTAGATTATTGACTCTAGTGCAAGTGGGAGACTGCAGGAAATATGCCCTAGAGGCAATAATAAAGTTGTTATTTATATTTCCTTATATCATGATAAATGCTTATTATTCATGCTAGAATTGTATTAACCGGAAACTTCATACATGTGTGAATACATAGACAAAAAGATTGTCACTAGTATGCCTCTACTTGACTAGCTCATTGAATCAATGATGGTTATGTTTCCTAACCATAGACATGAGTTGTCATTTGATTAACGGGATCACATCATTAGAGAATGATGTGATTGACTTAACCCATCCGGTAGCTTAGCACGATGATTGTTTAGTTTGTTGCTATTGCTTTATTCATGACTTATACATGTTCCTATGACTATGAGATTATGCAACTCACGAATACCGGAGGAACACTTTGTGTGCTACCAAACATCACAACGTAACTGGGTGATTATAAAGGTGCTCTACAGGTGTCTCCGATGGTACTTGTTGAGTTGGCATAGATCAAGATTAGGATTTGTCACTCTGATTGTCGGAGAGGTATCTCTGGGCCCTCTCGGTAATGCACATCACTATAAGCCTTGCAAGCAATGTGACTAATGAGTTAGTTACGGGATGATGCATTACAAAACGAGTAAAGAGACTTGTCGGTAATGAGATTGAGCTAGGTATTGAGATACCGACGACCGAATCTCGGGTAGGTAACATACCGATGACAAAGGGAACAACTTATGTTGTTATGCGGTTCAACCGATAAAGATCTTCGTAGAGTATGTAGGAGCCAATATGGGCATCCAGGTTCCGCTATTGGTTATTGACCAGAGAAGTGTCTCGATCATGTCTACATAGTTCTCGAACCCGTAGGGTCCGCACGCTTCAATGTTCGTTGACGATATAGTATTATATGAGTTATGTATGTTGGTGACCAAATGTTGTTCGGAGGTCCGGATAAGATCACAGACATGACGTGGAACTCCGGAATTGTCCGGAGATACAGATTGATATATGGGATAATAGTGTTTGGTCTCCGGAAGGGTTCCGGAATTCACCGGAAGGGGTTCCGGATGTTTCCCGAAATGTTTGGGTACGAGAACACTTTATTTGGGCCAAAGGGGAAAGCCCAAAAGGTTTTTGGAAAGCGCAAACGGAAGTTTGCGGAGTCCAGGGGCCAGACGCCAGGGTCCCGGGCGTCTGGTCCAGACGCCGGGAACCCTGGCGTCTGGCGGGAACCCTGGCGTCTGGCCCTGGAGTCCTAGAAGGACTCTTGGCTTTCGTGTGAAACTGACTTTGTGGAGGCTTTTACTCCAAGTTTCGACCCCAAGGCTCAACATATAAATAGAGGTGTAGGGCTAGCACCCAAGAGACATCAAGAAACACCAGGCCGTGTGCCGGCAACTCCGTCCCCTCTAGTTTATCCTCCGGAATAATTTTCGTAGTGCTTAGGCAAAGCCCTGCGGAGATTGTTCTTCACCAACACCGTCACCACACCGTCATGTTGCCGAAACTCATCTACTACTTAGCCCCTCTTGCTGGATCAAGAAGGCGAGGACGTCATCGAGCTAAACGTGTGTTGAACGCGGAGGTGCCGTGCGTTCGGTACTTGATCGGGACGGATCGTGAAGGTGTACGACTACATCAACCGTGTTGATAAACGCTTCCGCTTTCGGTCTGCGAGGGTATGTATACATACTCTCCCCTCTCGTTGCTATGCATCACCATGATCTTGCGTGTGCGTAGGATTTTTTTTTGAAATTACTACATTCCCCAACAGGAATGTAAACTAGCTAAAAGCTACAACTATTTTTTGATTTTCTTAAGGTTTTTAAAACACACAAGAAGAACGCCAGAAAAGAAAATAAAATAACATGGATGATACAATGAAAAAGTATGAGCACCGACAACTGACATGAGTGTGTGGACATGAATGTAATGTTGGTGAGAGGTACATACTCCCTGATACGTCTCCAACGTATCTATAGTTTTTGATTGGTCCATGCTATATTATCTTTTGTTTTGAACATTATTGGGCTTTATTATCCACTTTTATATTATTTTGGGACTAACCTATTGACCCAGAGCGCAGTGCCAGTTCCTGTTTTTCCCTTGTTTCAGTGTTTCGGAGAAAAGGAATATCTAACGGAGTCGAAACGGAATGAAACCTTCTGAGAAGTTATTTTTGGAAGGAAAGCAACCTGATGGACTTGGAGTGCACATCAGGAAAGAAACGAGGGAGCCACGAGGTAGGGGGGCGCGCCACCCCCCTAGGGCGCACCCTCCACCCTCATGGGCCCCTCGTGGCTCCCCTGATGTATTTCTTCCGCCTATATATATATATCCATATACCCTAAAACGATCGAAGAGCAGAATAGATCGGGAGTTCTACCGCCAGAAGCCTCCGTAGCCATCGAAAACCAATCTAGACCCGTTCCAGCACCCTGCCGGAGGGGGAATCCCTCTCCGGTGGCTATCTTCATCATCCCGGCGCTCTCCATGATGAGGAGGGAGTAGTTCTCCCTCGGGGCTGAGGGTATGTACTAGTAGCTATGTGTTTGATCTCTCTCTCTCTCTCTCTCTCTCTCTCTCGTGTTCTTGATTTGGCACGATCTTGATGTATTGCGAGCTTTGCTATTATAGTTGGATCTTATGATGTTTCTCCCCCTCTACTCTCTTGTAATGGATTGAGTTTCCCCTTTGAAGTTATCTTATCGGATTGAGTCTTTAAAGATTTGAGAACACTTGATGTATGTCTTGCCGTGCGTATCTGTGGTGACAATGAGATATCACGTGATTCACTTGATGCATGTTTTGGTGATCAACTTGCAGGTTCCGCCCATGAACCTATGCATAGGGGTTAGCACACGTTTTCGTCGTGATTCTCTGGTAGAAACTTTGGGGCACTCTTTGAGGTTCTATGTGTTGGTTGAATAGATGAATCTGAGATTGTGTGATGCATATCGTATAATCATACCCACGGATACTTGAGGTGCCATTGGAGTATCTAGGTGACATTAGGGTTTTGGTTGATTTGTGTCTTAAGGTGTTATTCTAGTACGAACTCTAGGGCTGTTTGCGACAATTATAGGAATAGCCCAACGGATTGATTGGAAAGAATAACTTTGAGGTGGTTTCGTACCCTACCATAATATCTTCGTTTGTTCTCCGCTATTAGTGACTTTGGAGTGACTCTTTGTTGCATGTTGATGGATAGTTATATGATCCAATTATGTTATTATTGTTGAGAGGACTTGCACTAGTGAAAGTATGAACCCTAGGCCTTGTTTCCTATCATGCAATACCATTTATGCTCACTTTTATCATTAGTTACCTTGCTGTTTTTATAATTTCAGATTACAAATACCTTTATCTACTATCCATATTGCACTTGTATCACCATCTCTTCGCCAAACTAGTGCACCTATACAATTTACCATTGTATTGGGTGTGTTGGGGACACAAGAGACTCTTTGTTATTTGGTTGCAGGGTTGCTTGAGAGAGACCATCTTCATCCTACGCCTCCTACGAATTGATAGACCTTAGGTCATCCACTTGAGGGAAATTTGCTACTGTCCTACAAACCTCTGCACTTGGAGGCCCAACAACGTCTACAAGAAGAAGGTTGTGTAGTAGACATCAAGCTCTTTTCTGGCGCCGTTGCCGGGGAGGTGAGTGCTTGAAGGTATATCTTTAGATCTTGAAATCGAATCTTTTTATTTCTTGTTTTATCACTAGTTTAGCCTATAAAAGAAAACTACAAAAAATGGAATTAAGGGTACCTCATATGCTTCATCTTTTTAATATCTATCATGAAAATAAGGATTCCGATAATTGTGCTCAAGTGCTAGAAGAAGAATGCATTAGAATGTTTGGCACTAAATACTTGAATGATGAGCATGCTTGCAATGTTGTTAGTATGAATTCCTTGAATATCTATGATGCTAATGATACGCAAAGCCACAAGCTTGGGGAAGCTATGTTTGATGACGATGATATTTTTTGTCCCCGAAGTTTTGATGAACAAATTTATTATGATGAAAGCATGCCTCCTATTTATGATGATTCCATTGATGAAAGTGGATTTGGAGAGGTCATGACTTTATTTTGTGGTGAATCCACTATTTCGGAAGAGGTTCCAATTGATTATGAGAACAAAGTTGCTATCTATGATGATTATTGTGATGACTTGTATGCTATAAAGAATAATGGTATCCATGAAACTTGTCATCATGATTTTAGTTTTCAATTGGACTATTCCTCGCATGATAATTATTTTGTTGAGTTTGCTCCCACTACTATTCCGAATGAGAAGAATTTTGCTTATGTAGAGAGTAATAAAATTTCTATGCTTGTAGATCATGAAAAGAATGCTTTAGGTGCTGGTTATATTGTTGAATTCATTCATGATGCTACTGAAAATTATTATGAGGGAGGAACATATGCTTGTAGGAATTGAAATAATATCGAGTTTCCTCTCTATGTGCTTAAAGTTCTGAAGTTATGCTTGTTTTGCCCTCCTATGCTAGTTGATTATTGTTCTCATAAGTTGTTTGCTCACAAAATCCCTATGCATAGGAAGAGGGTTAGACTTAAATGTGCTAGTCATACTCTTCATGATGCTCTTTTTATGTTTCAACTCTTATCCTTTATGCGAGCATCATTGAAATCATCATGCCTAGCTAGGGGCGTTAAACTAGCACTTGTTGGGAGGCAACCCAATTTTATTTTTGTTCCTTGCTTTTTCTCCTGTTTAGCAATAAAAAATTTATCTAGCCTCTGTTATGATTGAGTTTTTATGTTTTAATTAGTGCTCGTGCCAAGTAGAACCTTTGGGAAGACTTGGGGGCAGTCTTGTTGATCTTGCTGTAAAAAACAGAAACTTTAGCACTCACGAGAATTGCTGCCATTTTTTATTGGAGAGTGCTATTTTGTTAATTCTTTTTGCAGATGATTAATAGACAAATTCCTCAGGTCCACCAATTTATGTAACATCCCAAAATTTCAATTTGGAAAGTTATACATTAGATCATCATTGCATATCATATTTTATTGCATTTTGGTTGATCCTAGAAATTTCACGCAACTGAAGGACCCCCGGAGAGAGTTGGGGATTTCGTTAATTTCATATTTGAGTTTTCTCAAATTTTGAAAATAGGATCATTTGATTTTATTTATTTTATCTTCAATTATTTCTATTATAAAAATATGAGAGAGGGAATAAAATAACTTTCCCAAAATAAAGAAATATTGAGGATTTAATAGTAAAATCAAAAAAGATTTTATTTTGGTTTTATTTGCTATTTTATTTGAATTTAGGAAAAATGCGCACTTTTCAAAATTGTATTTAGGCCACAAATAAATGTTCATCCTGTGCAGCTTGATTTTAGAAGCCGGGGAAAATTTATTTCGGGATTTTTGGAGTCCGTTTAGTATTTCTTTTGTTTTTTTCTGAGCGTAATTATTTAAAAAAAAATGTGAACCGACTTAGAGCCGGACCCGGCCCGGACTCCTACCGGCCGGGCTTTAAATAGCGCCGCCCCGAGGCCCGAACAGCCCAGCCGTCGCCGCGCCTCCAACCCTAACCCAAGTCGCACCCATCACCGCGCCGCCGCCGACGCCGGAGCCGCCGCCGGAGTTCGCCCACGACGAGGTTGACCGCTGCCGCCGTTTTTTAAGAAAAACCGTTTGGTTTTTCCGTCGGTTTTTTTTGGTTTTTTGTTAGATCCGTTTTTTTCGTTAGATCGGTTTTTTCGTTTTAGTTAATTAGCGAGCGTTCGCTCGTTCATTCGTTTTAACGAACGCATTCATCGTTTAGATCTATTTAACGAACGTTCGTTCGTTAATCTGTTCGTCGTTTTTCTTTTTCTCGGATTAAATCCGCGATTTTCCTGATCGCGATTTCTGATCTGATTTTCGTTCTAGTATAACTTTTCACTCGTTTATCGGAATCAGGCGATTCAAGCGCCTGGAGTTTCGTCTCAAAACCCTCTTTCCGTTTAACCAAGTCAAAAAAGTTTTTGCCTCTGTAAAATTTGACCTAGATCCAGATTAGTAATCGGAGTTTGTTTCTTTTGCCGTTTGTCTTTCGTTGCTTCGTTCGATTTGATTCTTTTTGCCAACCGGAGTTCTTAAGTTGAACTTTCTGGTTAGATATCTTATTTGAGTTTTACCTATGCATTAGTTGAGTACTTATTGTATGCTTGTTTGTTTGCGATAGAGTATCCGGAGTGCGCCGCTTGCTACTTCGAATCGCTAGGTTTCGCGGATCATCAGCAAGGCAAGTAACACTTTGATCATTCTTCCTTTTACCCAATTTTTATTGCATTAGATCAATACTCACACATTGCATGATTAGGATCCAATTTAATTGTGGGTTTGGTAAGTAGATGAGGTAGCACCTATTACCTGTTTTATTATCAAACCTTTGGGAGTTACTTCTACGTTTTGCTTATTATGCCATGCTATGCTAGTAGACGTGGATTGGGTGAGTGAAATCCATGATGGATGTGAGTTTGTTAAATTAATAGTTTATTTAAGGTGGCAACTTAAACACACATCTGGGTGGATTGAGGCACCTGGGTATTCCAGCGATTGCCTGTTTTTCTTTTGGACCGCCACCCAGGCTCAAAGGGATCATGAGATTATTTCATAATAGAAACTTCCGTGTGCAGCCACAAGCTACTATGGGCTCTAGCATAGTTGACTAAGTTGTGCGAACTCTTATAGTGGTAGACTAGCAGATGTAGGGGAAAGTAGGTGTAATGGCCTACCCGTTCGTAAGGTGATAGCGCTTCTGAAAGACTATGTCTCGGTCATCCGTTTCTCAAGCACCCTGTAGTGCGAGAATCCCAACGGAGGAGATCGAGTCTTGTGGGGAAAAGTGCGCAAACCTCTGCAGAGTGTATAAACTAATCATGGTTAGCCATGTCCCCGGTTTTGGACATCTTGAGTATCTAGTACTTGGATTATCATGTGAATCTCATCATGTTACTCTAATTAATTTGTTGGGTTTTAATGTTGATGTTTAATTGGGATTGAGAGCGTGTGTACACTCTCAATGTTTAACAACCACCTTGATAGTTAAATAAAATTTATTCCTTTGCAGTAGGGAAAAATTGGCTTTATGCAAAATTGTAACCATGGAGCTTTCCACCAGCCAAATATGCATATAGAATAGCCTTATTCTTTGATTGCTCTCTATGTGTTACATTGCCAGCATATTCCATGTGCTGACCCGTTTCGGGCTGCAACGTTCATGTTGCATACTTTTCAGACGACGAGTAAGGTGCTTTTAGGTCGTGGTTCTATACTCAGTGATGCCGTTGGAGTTGATGGACTCACTTATCTTCCAAGCCTTTCGCTATTATCGTTATTAGATGGCCTTAAGCTGTATTTATTGTAATAAGTTCTCTTTCGAGACACTCGATGTAATAAGTGTGTGATTGCTACTCTGTTATAAATCCTTCAAGTACTATGTGGTGTCAGCATTACTGATCCAGGGATGACACCTGAGCACAGAGATTGGACCGTTTGAGGTCTGGTCGCTACAAGATGGTATCAGAGCACACACTGACTGTAGGACACGACCACTAAGCTAAAGCCCTAGATCACTACTCACTCTCTTCTCATTCTGACTTCTCATCTTTTCTACTCTTTTAGGATGGTGGATGCAAGGAACAAGTTCACGCAACTGGATGAAGATACACCCTTTGGACGTCATTTGAAGGAAGTCACTAGATATCTGAACATAGGAGTACCAAGCTTCACCGGGACTTACAACACCACTTTACCTGAAGAAGAGCGCTGGATGATTCAAGTTCAAGTTCCAGGAAGGACGTTCATGCCAGTCACTGAGCCCATAGAGTTTTTCTTTGATGCACCAACCTGGAGTCTAGGAAAGAGCATGGCAGCTCACATCACCATGGGACGCATTGGAGAAGTTTACCGCAATGATCTCAAGGATACTATCTACCAGATTTGTGGGCGCCGAGACGAGCACTGGGAGATGATCAGCACCAGGAAGGATAAATCAATTGCAGCTTTTATCTAGGAGTTAAACCAGCACATTCAACGTCAAGAGAACCAGATGTGCGCCGACATGATAGATCTGAAGAAGGCGAGGACAAGAATCAAGGAACTGGAGGAAGAACTGAAGGCTGCACATGAAGATTATGAAGAGGAAATTGAAGTATTAGTGGAGAAGAATGACAATCTGATCAAGAATATTGGAATATTTATGGGAGACCCTACACCAGTAGAGGAAGACGAAGAACCCAAGGAGATTCGCCCGGAAGACTACATCATCATCGACGACACCAGTCGGATCCAGACGATAGCGATGATCACTATGTTGATGAAGCTGGAGAAGATACCATGGAGTCTGCAACTGAAGAATAATTCTAGTAGACCACCCCAACAGTAGTAGTCCACCATGCAAATATAATAGTCCGAGCACTTTTGCGATAGTTAGATCGATTGTATGCCCTTGTTTGATTGAATGAAGTGAATTGTTTGCTTTTGCCTCATGTGCATATGGGTAGTGTTTTCTCTCTATACCCCTCTCTGTTCTTAAATCTCATCTATTCTAAACCCTCAGATGCCTCCAAGACATGACCCCGGATTTACCTTCCCACCAGAGCTCACTCAGTTGATCCAGTAGCAGAATACGTTGATGCAGTTGCTAGTCCAGAATCAGAATCCGGGGAACAACAACAACAACCCACCACCACCACCACTTGTTGATCACTTAGCCCGTTTTCTTAGGCTGAATCCGCCGGTGTTTTCCAGTAGCACCGAGCCAATAGTAGTAGATGAATGGCTCCGCAAGACAGCAAAGGAGTTGACCATGGCAGTATGCACAGATGCGAAAAAGGTGAAGTTTGCCGCACATCAGCTTGAAGGACCCGCAGCATCATGGTGGGAGAATTTCACAGCCACTTTCCCTATCGATACTATCACATGGGACCAGTTCCAGTAGGCTTTCCGTACTGCCCATGTTTCAGCAGGAGCTATGGCCACGAAGAAGTGAGAGTTTCGCAACTTGCGCCAAGGAGGACGGACAGTTGGTCAGTATGTGGAGGACTTTAGTAAGCTAGCATGTTATGCCCCAGATGACGTTGCTACGGATGCAACTAAGCAGGAGAAGTTTCTGTAAGGACTGAATGATGAGTTGAGCATGCAGTTGATGGTAGCAACCTTCAACAACTACCAGGAGTTGGTAGATCGTGCTCTCATGATTGAAGGGAAGTAGCAACATATTGAAAATCACAAGAGGAAGTATGGATAAGGGAAGTACAATTCTGGAGCTCAGCAGAAGCCACGCTTTACCCCTAGACCAGGAGGACTTTTTCAGCATACCCATGGAGGAGTAGCTTGCACAATCATAATGGCACCAAGAATGGTAATGGGAATGGAGGAAGCAACGGCCAGAACCGTACCAACCCATCAACCCCAGCCAAGAGAGACCTGAGCCAAGTCACTTGCTTCAAGTGCCAGAAGACCGGACATTATGCCAATGAATGTCCTGAATCCTAGAATGGAAATGGCAACGGAAGCTCTGGGAAGAAGCCGAACCCTTTCAATAGGGGACAGGTGAACCACGTTAACGTGGAGGAGGTTGAAGAGCAGCCGGATGCAGTGATCGGTAAGTTTTTGGTTAAGTCATTTACTACACTCGTTCTTTTCGATACTGGTGCATTGCATTCATACATATCAAGGGGATTCGTGGATAAGTATAACCTGCCCACCAAAGTTCTTAGAACACCTATGCTAGTAAGCTCACCAGGAGCGGAGTATATGGCTAGTAAGGGATGTTTTCAAGTGCCATTGAGTATAGGTAGGCATGTGTTTCCCTCGGATTTGATCATTTTGGAATCACAAGGTTTGGATGTAATTCTGGGTATGGATTGGCTGTCGATGTAATGGAGGAAACATCGATTGCGCCAGTAAGTCAATTTTGCTTACCACCCCAGAAGGAAGAAGGATCAAGTATGTATCCCGGCATGTGCCGAAGAGGACTCAAGTAAATTCGTTAATAGGAGTTGTGGAGGAGGAAGTACCAGTAGTGAAGGATTTCTCTGATGTATTTCCAGAAGAGTTGCCATGCATGCCACCGGATAGAGATATTGAGTTATTGATTGAGCTTTTGCCAGGCACCGGGCCAATATCTAAGAGACCATATAGGATGCCCGCAAAGGATTTGGAAGAGATTAAGAAGCATATTAAGGAGTTATTGGATAAAGGATATATCCGCCCAAGTTCTTTGCCTTGGGGATCGCCAGTACTTCTAGTGGACAAGAAGGATGGATCGTTAAGGATGGTTGTTGATTATCGAGGATTGAATGAAGTAACCATCAAGAACAAGTACCCGCTACCGATGATCAATGATCCATTTGATCGATTGCAAGGAGCTAAGGTATTTTCCAAGATCGATCTGCGATCAGGATACCATCAGTTGAAGATTCGAGAACAGGATATACCTAAGACAGCTTTCACCACCAGGTATGGGCTGTACGAGTATATCGTTATGTCATTTGGTCTGACTAA
Organism: Triticum urartu; assembly: GCF_003073215.2. Taxonomy (NCBI): domain Eukaryota; kingdom Viridiplantae; phylum Streptophyta; class Magnoliopsida; order Poales; family Poaceae; genus Triticum; species Triticum urartu. The sequence continues at coordinate 611,504,051 of NC_053026.1, read as the reverse complement.
CACACCTGCATATTTTATGAACATGATGAACAAGGTGTTTATGGAGTTTTTGGATAAGTTCATCGTAGTGTTCATCGATGATATCCTGGTTTACTCGAAGAATGAAGAGGAGCATAAGGAGCATTTGCGTTTGGTACTTGGTAAGCTCAGAGAACATCAGTTATATGCCAAGTTTAGCAAATGTGAGTTTTGGTTGAAGGAAGTTGGATTTCTCAGACACGTTATATCCGGAGAAGGTATAGCAATAGATCCCACCAAGGTTGACACCGTGACAAATTGGGAAGCGCCAACAACAGTTGGAGAGATCTGGAGTTTTCTTGGACTCGCAGGATACTACCGAAGATTTATTGAAAATTTCTCGAAGATTGCAAAGCCTATGACAGAGTTGTTGAAGAAGGATAGCAAGTTCATATGGACTGAGGAATGTGAGGCCAGTTTCCAGGAGTTGAAGAAACGTTTGGTTACATCACCGGTGTTGATTCTGCCAAATCAGACCAAGGATTATGAGGTGTATTGTGACTCTTCACGTAGAGGACTTGGAGCAGTGCTTATGCAGGAAGGAAGAGTTGTTTCATATGCCTCACGACATCTTAAGCCTCATGAGTTGAATTATGCTACGCATGATTTGGAGTTAGCAGCCGTAGTGCATGCATTGAAAACCTGGAGACACTTTCTCATTGGAAACCATTGTGAGGTGTACACGAATCACAAGAGTTTGAAGTATATTTTCACGCAGAAAGAGTTGAATCTCAGGCAAAGGAGATGGTTGGAGCTCATCAAGGATTATGATATGAGATTGCATTATCACCCCGGAAAGGCTAACGTAGTAGCTGACGCGTTGAGCCGTAAAAGCCATGTCAACACCTTAATGACGGGAGACTTACCAAGGGAGTTAGCCGAAAATCTTCATGAGCTATGTTTGGAGATAGTCCCGAGAGGCTATGTAGCAGCATTGGAGATTCAGTCTACTTTGATGGATAAGATCAGAGAAGCTCAAAAGACTGACAAGGAGATCGCTTCTATTAAGGAGAAAATGACCAAGGGAAAAGCTAAAGGATTTCGTGAGGATGAGCATGATACCTTATGGTTTGAAGATCGTGTTTATGTGCCTAATGATTCAGAGATCAGGAAGTTAATTCTGCAATAGGCCCATGATTCACCATATTCAATTCACCCAGGAAATACCAAGATGTATTTGGATTTGAAGGATACTTTCTAGTGGACCGGAATGAAGAAGGATATTACAGAGTATGTAGCAGTTTGTGATGTATGTCAGAGTGTAAAGGCAGAGCATTAGAAGCGAGCAGGATTGCTACAACCATTGCCGATACCCGAATGGAAGTGGGATAAGTTAGGCATGGATTTTATTACAGGCTTGCCCAGAACTCGTTAGGGCTATGACTCGATTTGGGTTATAGTCGATCGTTTGACAAAGGTAGCTCATTTCATTCCAGTGAAGACTACCTATACTAGTGCCAAGTTGGCAAAGATATACATGACCAAGATCGTATGTCTGCATGGAGTTCCAAGGAGCATTGTATCAGATAGAGGAACCCAGTTTACCTCAAAGTTCTAGAATCAGTTGCATGAAACTTTGGGTACCAGGCTAGAGTTTAGTACAACTTGCCATTCGCAGATAGATGGACAGACAGAGAGAGTCAATCAGATTGTGGAGGATATGCTGAGAGCTTGTGCGCTAGATTATGGATCTAGTTGGGACAAGAATTTGCGATACGCAGAATTCTCTTATAACAACAGTTATCAATCCAGTTTGAAGATGGCCCCTTTCGAAGCCTTGTACGGAAGGAGGTGCAGGACCCCATTGTCGTGGGATGATGTTGGAGACCGCCAGTTGTTTGGACCGGATCTGATTAAGGAGTCTGAACAGAAAGTAAAATTGATTCGCGATAGGCTCAAGGTAGCCCAGTCCAGGCAGAAGAGCTATGCAGATTCTAAATGCAAGGAGACAATTTACAAAGTCGGAGACAGAGTTTATCTATCCCTCTAGGAGCATGCGTGTAGTGCTGGGGTTTTTGATGACTTGTATATTTTTGCAATAAGTTTGTGAGTTCTTTATGACTAATGTTGAGTCCATGGATTATACGCACTCTTACCCTTCCATCATTGCTAGCCTCTTCGGTACCGTGCATTGCCCTTTCTCACATTGAGTGTTGGTGCAAACTTCGCCGGTGCATCCAAACCTCGTGATATGATACGCTCTTTCACACATAAACCTCCTTATATCTTCCTCAAAACAGCCACCATACCTACCTATTATGGCATTTCCATAGCCATTCCGAGATATATTGCCATGCAACTTTCCACCGTTCCGTTTATCATGACACGCTCCATCATTGTCATATTGCTATGCATGATCATGTAGTTGACATCGTATTTGTGGCAAAGCCACCGTTCATAATTCTTTCATACATGTCACGCATGAATCATTGCACATCCCGGTACACCGCCGGAGGCATTCATATAGAGTCATATTTTGTTCTAAGTATCGAGTTGTAATCCTTGAGTTGTAAGTAAATAAAAGTGTGATGATCATCATTATTAGAGCATTATCCCATGTGAGGAAAGGATGATGGAGACTATGATTCCCGCACAAGTCGGGATGAGACTCCGGACGAATAAAAAAAAAAAAGAGAAAGAAAAGAGGCCATAAAAAGGGAGAAAAGGCCCAAATGAAAAAAAAGAAAATAGAAAGGCCATAAAAAAAGGCCCAAAAAAAGAGAGAGAAAGGCCATAAAAAAGGAAAAGGCCCAAATAAAAAAATAAAAAAAAGAGAAAAAGAGAGAAGGGACAATGCTACTATCCTTTGCCACACTTGTGCTTCAAAGTAGCACCATAATCTTCATGATAGAGAGTCTCTTGTTTTGTCACTTTCATATACTAGTGGGAATTTTTCATTATAGAACTTGTCTTGTATATTCGAACAATGGGCCTCCTCAAGTGCCCTAGGTCTTCGTGAGCAAGCAAGTTGGATGCACACCCACTTAGTTTCTTTTGTTGAGCTTTCGTACATTTATAGCTATAGTGCATCCGTTGCACGGCAATCCTCCTTGCATTAACATCAATCGGTGGGCATCTCCATAGCCCATTGATTAGCCTCATTGATGTGAGACTTTCTCCTTTTTGTCTTCTCCACATAACCCCCATCATTATATTCTATTCTACCCATAGTTCTATATCCATGGCTCGCGCTCATGTATTGCGTGAAAGTTTATAGTTTGAGATTACTAAAGTATGAAACAATTGCTTGGCTTGTCATCGGGGTTGTGCATGATGAGAGCATTCTTGTGTGACGAAAATGGAGCATGACTAAACTATATGATTTTGTAGGGATGAACTTTCTTTGGCCATGTTATTTTGAGAAGACATGATTGCTTAGTTAGTATGCTTGAAGTATTATTATTTCTATGTCAATATGAACTTTTATCTTGAATCTTTCGGATCTGAATATTCATACCACAATTAAGAAGAATTACATTGAAATTATGCCAAGTAGCATTCCACATCAAAAAATTTGTTTTTATCATTTACCTACTCGAGGACGAGCAGGAATTAAGCTAGGGGATGCTGATACGTCTCCAACGTATCTATAATTTTTGATTGCTACATTCTATATTATCTTTTGTTTTGAACATTATTGGGCTTTATTATCCACTTTTATATTATTTTTGGGACTAACCTATTGACCCAGAGCCCAGTGCCAGTTCCTGTTTTTTCCCTTGTTTCAGTGTTTTGAAGAAAAGGAATATCAAACGGAGTCGAAACGGAATGAAACCTTCTGGAGAAGTTATTTTTGGAAGGAAAGCAACCTAATGGACTTGGAGTGCACATCAGGAAAGAAACGAGGGAGCCACGAGGTAGGGGGCGCGCCCTCCACCCTCATGGGCCCCTCGTGGCTCCCCTGATGTATTTCTTCCGCCTATATATATATATATCCATATACACTAAAACGATCAAAGAGCAGAATAGATCGGGAGTTCCGCCGCCAAAAGCCTCCGTAGCCACCGAAAACCAATCTAGACCCGTCCCGGCACCCTGCCGGAGGGGGAATCCCTCTCCGGTGGCTATCTTCATCATCTCGGCGCTCTCCATGGCGAGGAGGGAGTAGTTCTCCCTCGGGGCTGAGGGTATGTACCAGTAGCTATGTGTTTGATATCTCTCTCTCGTGTTCTTGATTTGGCACGATCTTGATGTATCGCGAGCTTTTCTATTATAGTTGGATCTTATGATGTTTCTCCCCCTCTACTCTCTTGTAATGGATTGAGTTTCCCCTTTGTGGTAATCTTATTGGATTGAGTCTTTAAAGATTTGAGAACACTTGATGTATGTCTTGCCGTGCGTATCTGTGGTGACAATGGGATATCACGTGATTCACTTGATGTATGTTTTGGTGATCAACTTGCAGGTTCCGCCCATGAACCTATGCATAGGGGTTGGCACACATTTTCTTCTTGATTCTCCGGTACAAACTTTGGGGCACTCTTTGAGGTTCTATGTGTTGGTTGAATAGATGAATCTGAGATTGTGTGATGCATATCGTATAATCATACCCACGGATACTTGAGGTGACATTGGAGTATCTTGGTGACATTAGGGTTTTGGTTGATTTGTGTTTTAAGGTGTTATTCTAGTACGAACTCTAAGGCTGTTTGTGACAATTATAGGAATAGCCCAACGGATTGATTGGAAAGAATAACTTTGAGGTGGTTTCGTACCCTACCATAATCTCTTCGTTTGTTCTCCGCTATTAGTGACTTTGGAGTGACTCTTTGTTGCATGTTGATGGATAGTTATATGATCCAATTATGTTATTATTGTTGAGAGGACTTGCACTAGTGAAAGTATGAACCCTAGGCCTTGTTTCCTATCATTGCAATACCATTTATGCTCACTTTTATCATTAGTTACCTTGCTGTTTTTATAATTTCAGATTACAAATACCTTTATCTACTATCCATATTGCACTTGTATCACCATCTCTTCGCCAAACTAGTGCACCTATACAATTTACCATTGTATTGAGTTGCAGGGTTGCTTGAGAGAGACCATCTTCGTCCTACGCCTCCTACGGATTGATAAACCTTAGGTCATCCACTTGAGGGAAATTTGCTACTTTCCTACAAACCTCTGCACTTGGAGGCACAACAACCTCCACAAGAAGAAGGTTGTGTCGTAGACATCAACTGCTGCCTCCACCGGTGTCGCCCCCGCCGCTGCGGCAAGCCGCTTTGGCCTTGACCCGCCGCCGTGGCCGTGAGCTGCCGCCCGGGCCCTGCCACATATTTGTACCGGCTCTGCCCCGCGCTGCACTGGTCTCTCGCGCATGTACTCGCAGCTGCCGTGGCTTGTTACGTTGTCAGCCTCCTCCGAGCCGCTGCTGCAGCATGGTTTTGACTCGTCGTCACTGATAACCCACAAGTATACGGGATCGCAACAATTTTCGAGGGTAAAGTATTCAACCCAAATTTATTGATTTGACACAAGGGGAGCCAAAGAATACTCTCAAGTATTAGCAGCTGAGTTGTCAATTCAACCACACCTGGAAACTTAATATCTGCAGCAAAGTATTTAGTAGCAAGGTGATATGATAATAGTGGTAATGGTAGCAAAAGGTAACAGTAGTAAAAGTAATGTTTTTGGTATTTTGTAGTGATGATAGCAGTAGCAACGGGAAAGTAAATAAGTGAAGAACAATATATGGAAAGCTCGTAGGCAATGGATCAGTGATGGAGAATTATGCCGGATGCGGTTCATCATGTAACAGTCATAACCTAGGGTGACACAGAACTAGCTCCAGTTCATCAATGTAATGTAGGCATGTATTCAGAATATAGTCATACGTGCTTATGGAAAAGAACTTGCATGACATCTTTTGTCCTACCCTCCCGTGGCAGCGGGGTCCTTACGGAAACTAAGGGATATTAAGGCCTCCTTTTAATAGAGTACCGGAACAAAGCATTAACACATAGTGAATACATGAACTCCTCAAACTACGGTCATCACCGGTAAGTATCCTGATTATTGTCACTTCGGGGTTAACGGATCATAACACATAATAGGTCACTATAGACTTGCAAGATAGGATCAAGAACTCTCATATATTCATGAAAACATAATAGGTTCAGATCTGAAATCATGGCACTTGGGCCCTAGTGACAAGCATTAAGCATAGCAAAGTCATAGCAACATCAATCTCAGAACATAGTGGATACTAGGGATCAAACCCTAACAAAACTAACTCGATTACATGATAAATCTCATCCAACCCATCACCGTCCAGCAGGCCTACGATGGAATTACTCACGCACGGCGGTGAGCATCATGAAATTGGTGATGGAGGATGGTTAATGATGATGATGGCGACGGATTCCCCTCTCTGGAGCCCCGAACGGACTCCGGGTCAGCCCTCCCGAGAGGTTTTAGGGCTTGGCAACGGCTCCGTATCGTAAAACGCGATGATTTCTTCTCTCTTAATTTTTTCTTCCCCAAACACAATATATAGAGTTGGACTTGGAGTCGGAGAGGCACCAGGGGGCCCACGAGGTAGGGGGGCGCGCCCTAGGAGGGCAGGCGCACCCCCCTCGTGGACAGGTGGTGGGCCCCCTGGCCTTCATCTTTGGCAGGTATTTTTTATATTTTCCAAAAAGTGGCTCCATGAAGTTTCAGGTCATTCCGAGAATGTTTGTTTCTGCACATAAATAACACCATGGTAATTCTGCTGAAAACAGCGTCAGTCCGGGTTAGTTCCATTCAAATCATGCAAGTTAGAGTCCAAAACAAGGGCATAAGTGTTTGGAAAAGTAGATACGACGGAGATGTATCAACTCCCCCAAGCTTAAACCTTTGCTTGTCCTCAAGCAATTCAGTTGATAAACTGAAAGTGATAAAGAAAAACTTTTACAAACTCTGTTTGCTCTTGTTGTTGTAAATATGCAAAGATTATAACTAACCACATTCACAATAACGCATAGGTCTCAAGTTTACTCGTATCAATGGCATAATCAACTAGCGAGCTATAATAATAAATCTCGTATGACAACACTTTCTCAAAACAATCATAATATGATATAACAAGATGGTATCTCGCTAGCCCTTTCTGAGACCGCAAAACATAAATGCAGAGCACCTTTAAAGAACAAGGACTGACTAGACATTGTAATTCATGGTAAAAGAGATCCAGTCAAGTCATACTCAATGTAAACTAACAATAATGAATGCAAATGACAGCGGTGCTCTCCAACTGGTGCTTTTTAATAAGAGGAGGATGACTCAACATAAAAGTAAATAGATAGGCCCTTTGCAGAGGGAAGCAGGGATTTGTAGAGGTGCCAGAGCTCGTTTTGAAACAGAGGTGAATAATATTTTTAGCGGTATACTTTTATTGTCAACATAACAACCAAGATATGGCAATATCTTCCATGCTACACACATTATAGGCGGTTCCCAAACAGAATGGTAAAGTTTATACTCCCCCTTCCACCAACAAGCATCAATCCATGGCTTGCTCGAAACAACGAGTGCCTCCAACTGACAAGAGTCCCGGGGGGAGTTTTGTTTGCATAAAGCATGGGACTGGGCATCCCGGTGACCAGCCATTTATCTCGTGAGTGAGGAGCGGAATCCACTCCTCTTGAGAATAACCCGCCTAACATGGAAGATACGGACAACCCTAGTTGATACATGAGCTATTCGAGCATACAAAACAGGATATTTATATGAAGGTTTAGAGTTTGGCACATACAAATTTACTTGGAACGGAAGGTAGATACCGCATATAGGAAGGTATAGTGGACTCATTTGGAATAACTTTGGGGTTTATGGAGTTGGATGCACAAGTAGTATTCCCGCTTAGTACAGGTGAAGGCTAGCAAAAGACTGGGAAGCGACCAGCTAGAGAGCGACAACAGTCATGAACATGCATTAAAATTAATCAACATTGAATGCAAGCATGAGTAGGATATAATCCACCATGAACATAAATATCATGAAGGCTATGTTGATTTTGTTTCAACTACATGTGTGAACATGTGCCAAGTCAAGTCACTTAAATCATTCAAAGGAGGATACCACCCTATCATACCACATCACAACCATTTTAATAGCATGTTGACACGCAAGGTAAACCATTATAACTCATAGCTAATCAAGCATGTCATAAGAAACTATGATCTCTAGTTGTCATTTCAAACATGTTTATTCATAATAGGCTGAATCAGGAACGATGAACTAATCATATTTACAAAAACAAAAGAGGTCGAGTTCATACCAGTTTTTCTTATCTCAGTCAGTCCATAATATAACATCATAATTGCCTTTCACTTGCACGACCGAACGATGTGAATAATAATAATAGTCCACGTGCATTGGACTAAGCTGGAATCTGCCAGCGTTCAATAAACAGGAGAAGACAAGGCAATATGGGATCTTTTGTCAGATCAACAATTACGCATACAAGAGCCGCTTCAACAATTTAATTATGGTCTTCTCCTATCGACCCCCAAAGAAAAGAAAAGAAATAAAACTATTTACACGGGAGAGCTCCCAACAAGTAAAAGAAGAACATGAAATATTTTTGGGTTTTCTTTTTAATTACTACTATAAGCATGGAAAGTAAACTAGCTAAAAGCTACAACTAATTTTTTTTTGTTTTTCTTAAGGTTTATCAAACACACAAGAAGAAAGCATAAAAGGAAATAAACTAGCATGGATGATACAATGAAAAAGTATGAGCACCGACATCTAGCAATGAGTGTGTGAACATAAATGTAATGTTGGTGGGAAATACATACTCCCCCAAGCTTAGGCTTTTGGGCTAAGTTGGTCTATGGAAACGGCTGGCCTGGCTGATATCCATAGTAATAGTTGGGGTCGTACTGTGATGAAGAAGGCTCCGATTGCCACTGGTTGGCAATCATCTCTGGATCCCACAGGTAATTAGACTGTCGCGGAGGACCAACTTGTGGTTCCGCCTCTGGCTCTGTGGCTGATGTAGGGTTCCGGTAGGCGTGAATGTCCTTCGGCGAGATGAGGTACTTGCCTGAAGATAAATTAAACAAGGAAGGAGCAGGCAAGGTGATAGTCTCAGGGTGATTTTTATCAAAGAACAGTTTGTATTTCAGCCCCCCCTCCCTATTCTTTATAACAAAGTCATGTGCTACCATACTCTTATAATCTAAATAAACACGAGGCGGCAATTTTTCTTCTTTTTCATAGTGCCTAATAGGTATATTATAATGTGCAGCAAGGCGTGAAGCATAAATACCACCAAAGATGGGTCCTTTGGTACGGTTAAGACTTAACCGTTTAGAAATAATACCGCCCATACTAACAGAGTTGTTAGCATATAAACCGTGGAACAGAATAAAAATATCAGGGACACTAAGGTTTCCACAGTTTCCGCGACCAATTAAGCAATGACTAGCAAATATTGCAAAGTAGCGTAAAACATGAAAATGTATGCTAGTGATTCGTGCATCGGAAACCTTCCTAGTTTCCCCTACAGTGATAGTATCAAGAAAACCTTCCACATCCTTCCATCCTCTAAACTACCCTCAAAAGGGATCAAACAAACCTGACAAAAATCATAAAGTGACATCTTCTTAACCACTCATATAAATGAAACTCTACTGAAGGACGTGATTCCCTAGTATAATAGTAGAAGTTTTGCACAAAAGTATTGGTGAGTAAGAGATAATGTTCGCGTTGGTCGTGGTGGAAGTCGGTGAGGCCTGCATTCTTTGCCAATTCATAAAAATCCTCATAAATTCCGGTTGCTCTCAAGAATTCATCGGAGTGCCATTCACACGGCCTAACCTCCGCGATGCGAGGCAAATTATATTTAGGCTTCTGTGCCTCTTCATTTTGCTTTTCCCTTGAGCTTCGGCTCGATGAGCCCCTCAAAAATCTCTTTATCATTTTCTGAAAAATTCTGAAATTTTTAGTAACTTCAAAATAAAAGTAAACCAAACTCAATAATATTGATAGCAACTACTCATACAAGTGCCTAGAGCCTATATCATGCATCAAAACTACTTTTGACCATATAAATTTGACATGCAAGCTCAAGAACAGTGTCACCTAAGCAGTAAAAATTTGCAATGAATAAAGCACTAGAACAAAAACTAATTGGACCAATGGAGGAGTCACATACCAAGGAACAATCTCCCCAGGCAGTTTTGTGAGAGGTGGTTTGAGCAAGGAGATCGAAAATGGCAGCAAAACGAGCTTGGACTCGGGTTTGAGCTGGTTATTCGTGTTTGGGGATGGAAGAAGAAGTGTATGGGTGAAAGGATAAGTGGAGGAGGGCCACCTTGGGCCCACGAGGCAGGGGGCGCGCCCAGGGAGGTAGGGCGCGCCCTCCACCCTCGTGGGCAGGTGGTTGACCCCCCCTGTTGTGTTCTCAGTGCCAAATATTCTCAAATATTCTAGAAAAAATCATATTCAAATTTCAGGGCATTTGGAGAAATTTTATTTTCGAGGTATTTTTATATTGCACGGATAATCAGATAACAGACGGAAAAGTATTATTTTTATTTTATTTAATATAATTAACAGAAAGTAAAAGTGGGGTACAGAAGGTTGTGCCTTCTAGTTTCATCCATCTCATGATCATCAAAAGGAATCCACTAACAAGGTCGATCAAGTCTTGTTAACGAACTCATTTCGAATAACATGGAACTAGAGAAATTTCGAATAACACTATGTTACCTCAACGGGGATATGCACATCCCCAATAATAAGAATATCATATTTCTTCTTGACAGTAGGAAGATGAAATTCAAAACCTCCAAATATAATCGATGGAATTTTTCCAATAGAGTTGATACTATGAACTTGAAGTTGTTTCCTCGGAAAGTGTACCGTATGCCCATTACCATTAACATGAAAAGTGACATTGCCTTTAGTGCAATCAATAACAGCCCCTACAGTATTCAAAAAGGGTCTTCCAAGAATAATAGACATACTATCGTCCTCGGGAATATCAAGAATAACAAAGTCCGTTAAAATAGTAACGTTTGCAACTACAACAGGCACATCCTCACAAATACCGACAGATATAGCAGTTGATTTATCAGCCATTTGCAAAGATATTTCAGTAGGTGTCAACTTATTCAAATCAAGTCTAAGGTATAAAGAGAGAGTCATAACACTAACACCGGCTCCAAGATCACATAAAGCAGTTTTAACATAGTTTCTTTTAATGGAGCATGGTATAGTGGGTACTCCTGGATCTCCAAGTTTCTTTGGTATTCCACCTTTAAAAGTATAATTAGCAAGCATGGTGGAAATTTCAGCTTCCGGTATCTTTATTTTATTTGTAATAATATCTTTCATGTACTTAGCATAAGGATTTGTTTTGAGCATATCAGTTAATCGCATACGCAAAAAGATAGGTCTAATCATTTCAGCAAAGCGCTCAAAATCCTCATCATCCTTTTTCTTGGATGGTTTGGGAGAAAAAGGCATGGGTTTCTAAACCCAAGGCTCTCTTTCTTTACCATGTTTCCTAGCAACAAAGTCTTTTTTATCATAACGTTGATTCTTTGATTGTGGGTTATCAAGATCGACAGCAGGTTCAATTTCTATATCATTATTATTACTAGGTTGAGCACCATCAATAACATTATCATTATCATTAACATTATCACTAGTTTCAGGTTCATTACCAGATTGTGTTTCAGCATCAGAAATAGAAATATCATTTGGATTCTCAGGTGTTTCAGTAATAGGTTCCCTAGAAGCATGCAAAGTCCTATCATTTTTCTTTTTCTTCTTTTTAGAAGAACTAGGTGCATCTATATTATTTCTCCGAGAATCTTGCTCAATTCTCTTAGGATGGCCTTCAGGATACAAAGGTTCCTGAGTCATTCTACCACCTCTAGTCATAACTCTAACAGCATTATCATTATTCTTACTATTCAATTCGTTGAGCAAATCATTTTGAGCCTTAAGTACTTGTTCTACTTGAGTGGTAACCATAGAAGCATGTTTACTAATAAGTTTAAGTTCACCTTTAACATTAGCCATATAATCACCCAAGTGTTCAAGCATATTTGAATTGTATTTCAATTGTCTACCAAAATAAGCATTAAAATCTTCTTGCTTAGCCATAAATTTTTCAAACTCATCTAAGCATGGGCTAGCAAACTTAGTAAATGGGATTTCAGCTTTATCATATCTATAGAGAGAATTTACCTTTACTACCTGTGTCGGGTTATCAAGACCATGAGTTTCTTCAATAGGTAAAGGATTAAGATCATATGTTTCTTCAACAGGAGGTAAATTAAGACCATGTATTTCTTCAATAGGAGGTAAATTATTAACACCTTCAGCTTTAATACCTTCTTCTTTCATAGATTTCTTTGCCTCTTGCATATCTTCAGGACTGAGAAATAGAATACCCATCTTCTTCGGAGTTGGTTTAGGAATAGGCTCAAGAACTGGCTCCGGAGGTGTCCAATTATTTTCATTTGCCAACATATTATTCGATAGAATTTAAGCTTCATCCGGTGTCCTTTCCCTGAAAACAGAACCAGCACAACTATCCAGGTAATCTCTGGAGGCATCGATTAGTCCATTATAAAAGATATCAAGTATTTCATTTTTCTTAAGAGTATGGTCACGCAAAGCATTAAGTAATTGGAGAAGCCTCCCCCAAGCTTGTGGGAGACTCTCTTCTTCAATTTACACAAAATTATATATATCCTTTAAAGCAGCTTGTTTCTTATGAGCAGGGAAATATTTAGCAGAGAAGTAATAAATCATATCCTGGGGACTACGCACACAACCAGGATCAAGAGAATTAAACCATATCTTAGCATCACCCTTTAATGAGAACGGAAATATTTTAAGGATGTAAAAGTAACGAGTTCTCTCATCTTTAGTGAACAGGGTGGCTATATCATTCAGTTTAGTAAGATGTGCCACAACAGTTTCAGATTCATAACCATGAAAAGGATCAGATTCAACCAAAGTAATTATATCAGGATCAAAAGAGAATTCATAATCCTTATCAGTAACACAGATAGGTGAAGTAGCAAAAGCAGGGTCAGGTTTCATTCTAGCATTTAGATATTGCGTATTCCATTTAGCTAATAACCTTTTGAGTTCATAACTATCTTTGCAAGCTAAAATAGCTAAAGAAGCTTCTTGATCAAAAACATAACCCTTAGGAATAACAAGTGATTCTTCATCATCACTTTCATCAGTATTATCAGATTCAATATTTTCAATCTCTCTAGCCCTAGCAATTTGTTCATCAAGAAAATCACTAAGTGGCACAGTAGTATCAGGCATAGAAGTAGTTTCATCATAAGTATCATGCATAGCAGAAGTGGCATCATTAATAACATGCGACATATCAGAACTAATAGCAGAAGCAGGTGTAGGTGTCGCAAGCTTACTCAAAACAGAAGGTGAATCAAGTGCAGAGCTAGATGGCAGTTCCTTACCTCCCCTCGTAGTTGAGGGATAGATCTTGGTTTTTCGATCTCTCAAGTTCTTCATAATGATAAGCAGATATATATCCCAAGTGACTCAAATAATAGAGCTATGATCCCAGGCAACGACGCCAGAAAATAATCTTGATAACCCACAAGTATAGGGGATGACAATAGTTTTCGAGGGTAAAGTATTCAACCCAAATTTATTGATTCGACACAAGGGGAGCCAAAGAATACTCTCAAAAATTAGCAGCTGAGTTGTCAATTCAACCACACCTGGAAACTTAATATCTGTAGCAAAGTATTTAGTAGCAAGGTAATATGATAGTAGTGGTAACGGTAGAAAAAGGTAACAGTAGTAAAATTAATATTTTTCGTATTTTGTAGTGATGATAGCAGTAGCAACGGGAAAGTAAATAAGCGAAGAACAATATATGGAAAGCTCGTAGGCAATGGATCAGTGATGGAGAATTATGTCGGATGCAGTTCATCATGTAACAGCCATAACCTAGGGTGACACAGAACTAGCTCCAGTTCATCGATGTAATGTAGGCATGTATTCCGAATATAGTCAGATGTGCTTATGGAAAAGAACTTGCATGACATCTTTTGTCCTACCCTCCCGTGGCAGCGGGGTCCTTACGGAAACTAAGGGATATTAAGGCCTCCTTTTAATAGAGTACCGGAACAAAGCATTAACACATAGTGAATACATGAACTCCTCAAACTACGGTAATCACCGGTAAGTATCCTGATTATTGTCACTTCGGGGTTAATGGATCATAACACATAATAGGTCACTATAGACTTGCAAGATAGGATCAAGAACTCTCATATATTCATGAAAACATAATAGGTTCAGATCTGAAATCATGGCACTCGGGCCCTAGTGACAAGCATTAAGCATAGCAAAGTCATAGCAACATCAATCTCAGAACATAGTGGATACTAGGGATCAAACCCTAACAAAACTAACTCGATTACATGATAAATCTCATCCAACCCATCACCGTCCAGCAGGCCTATGATGGAATTACTCACGCACGGCGGTGAGCATCATGAAATTGGTGATGGAGGATGGTTAATGATGACGATGGCGACGGATTCCCCTCTCTGGAGCCCCGAACGGACTCCGGATCAGCCCTCCCGAGAGGTTTTAGGGCTTGGCAACGGCTCCGTATCGTAAAACGTGATGATTTCTTCTCTCTTAATTTTTTCTCCCCGAAACACAATATATAGAGTTGGAGTTGGAGTCGGAGAGGCACCAGGGGGCCCACGAGGTAGGGGGAACGCCCTAGGAGGGCAGGCGCGCCCCCACCCTCGTGGACAGGTGGTGGGCCCCTGGCCTTCATCTTTGGCACGCATTTTTTATATTTTCCAAAAAGTGGCTCCGTGAAGTTTCAGGTCATTCCGAGAACGTTTGTTTCTGCACATAAATAACACCATGGTAATTCTGCTGAAAACAGCGGCAGTCCGGGTTAGTTCCATTCAAATCATGCAAGTTAGAGTCCAAAACAAGGGAAAAAGTGTTTCGAAAAGTAGATACGACGGAGACGTACCAGTCACCCGCGCCCCCAGCCGACGGCCGGGTCTGCCTTCGCCTCGCCTCAGAGCCGCCACCCCCATCGCGGCTCAATCCAGCATCGTCTCCGCTGCGGTCGACCCGCCTCGCTGGAGCGGTGAGCCACCACGCTCGTTTGCCTCCACTGTGGCCAGCCTCTGCACCTTGCGCTGCCTCACGCTGACGCGGCCACGAGCCGCCTCGCCATGGGCTTCCCCGAGCTGCCTCGTGTCGCTGCCGGTCCGTCTCCATCACGAGCCGCCCGCGCCTCGCCGATTTTTGCCTGCGCGTCGAGTCACGTCCAAGCGCACCTTCCGACCCTGTTCGCCTTACCGCCAGCGCCGCTGCCCGGGCTTTTACGGCCTGAAGCTGCCTTTGCAGTCCCTTGCTACGGCCAGTTCTAGCCGCTGCTACGGCCTCGTGGTGAGTCGCTGGCAGCTATGCAAGATTCTGCCGGAGGATAATGGAGCAGTGCATGCATGTATGATAATTCGAAGGCTAGTCTACCACCAATAACGGAGCAGGGGTCCCAGTGGGCAAGTACTACTACTAAGTTTACAGCAGGTTGATGAAACGTCTCCAACGTATCTATAATTTTTGATTGCTCCATGCTATATTATCTACTGTTTTGGACATTATTAGGCTTTATTATCCGCGTTTATATTATTTTTGGGACTAACCTAATAACCGGAGGCCCAACCCAGAATTGCTGTTTTTGCCTGTTTTAGGGTTTCGAAGAAAAGGAATATCAAACGGAGTCCAAACGGAATGAAACCTTTGGGAACGTGATTTTCTCAATGAACAAGACCCAGGAGACTTGGACCCTACGTCAAGATACAAAAGAGGAAGCCACGAGGTAGGGGGGCATGCCTACCCCCCCAGGCACGCCCTCCACCCTTGTGGGCCCCCTGTTAATCCACCGAGGTACTCCTTCCTCCTATATATACCTACGTACCCCCAAACGATCAGATACGGAGCCAAAACCCAAATTCCACCGCCGCAACTTTCTGTATCCACGAGATCCCATCTTGGGGCCTGTTTCGGAGCTCCGCCGGAAGGGGCATCGATCACGGAGGGCTTCTACATCAACACCATAGCCCCTCCGATGAAGTGTGAGTAGTTCACCTCAGACCTACGGGTCCACAGTTATTAGCTAGATGGCTTCTTCTCTCCTTTTGGATCTCAATACAATGTTCTCCCCCTCTCTTGTGGAGATCTATTCGATGTAATCTTCTTTTTGCGGTGTGTTTGTTGAGACCGATGAATTGTGGGTTTATGATCAAGTCTATCCATGAACAATATTTGAATCTTCTCTGAATTCTTTTATGTATGATTGGTTATCTTTGCAAGTCTCTTTGAATTATCAGTTTGGTTTGGCCTACTAGATTGATCTTCCTTGCAATGGGAGAAGTGCTTAGCTTTGGGTTCAATCTTGCGGTGTCCTTTCCCAGTGACAGTAGGGGCAGCAAGGCACGTATTGTATTGTTGGCATCGAGGATAACAAGATGGGGTTTTCATCATATTGCATGAGTTTATCCCTCTACATCATGTCATCTTGCTTAAGGCGTTACTCTGTTTTCATTAACTTAATACTCTAGATGCATGCTGGATAGCGGTCGATGAGTGGAGTAATAGTAGTAGACACAGGCAGGAGTCAGTCTACTTGTCTCGGACGTGATGCCTATATACATGATCATACCTAGATATTCTCATAACTATGCTCAATTCTGTCAATTGCTCAACAGTAATTTGTTCACCCACTGTAGAATACTTATGCTCTCGAGAGAAGCCACTAGTGAAACCTATGGCCCCCGGGTCTATCTTCATCATATTAATCTCCTAATACTTAGTTATTTCCTTTTCTTTTTACTTTGCTTTTATTTTACTTTGCATCTTTATCACAAAAATACCAAAAATATTATCTTATCATATCTATCAGATCTCACTCTCGTTAGTGGCCGTGTGGGGATTGACAACCCCTTATCGCGTTGGTTGCGAGGATTTATTTGTTTTGTGCATGTGTGAGGGACTCGCGCGTAGCCTCCTACTGGATTGATACCTTGGTTCTTAAAAACTGAGGTAAATACTTAGGCTACTTTGCTGCATCATCCCTTCCTCTTTGGGGAAAACCAACGTAGTGTGTCGTGGATTTGTCACGGCAGATGTCCTCGTGAAAGGACTTAGTCGTGGAGCCATCGCTACGGGTTAGCTTGAAGGGGTTAAACCAGACAAGGGGGACACGAGGGTTTTTATGCTAGTTCGGCCACTTCGACGAAGGTAAAAGCCTACGTCTAGTTGTGGTTGGTATTGCTAGGGTTTCGATGACCAGGGAGCAAATCCGCTTTGCCTGGCTCTCGAGTTGTTGTTCATCCCTAAACCGCTGCCGGGTCGTCCCTTTATATACACAGGTAGACGCCCGCCGGTTTATAGAGTCCCGAGGCCGGATCATAAACGTGTCCGGCTCGGTCTCTATTCCTTCTACTTACAATACAAGTTTACATGATAAAGTCGGTTCACCACTACAGGCTTTAATCCGTCTTTGGGCCTTGGGCCTTCTTAAAGCGCCAGTATCTTGCCATCTTCATAGGCTTCAATCTTCATGGAGCTAATCCAGCCATGCCTAGCCGATTTATCTCCAGTAACTATATACCCAACATTAGGCCCTAGATTGATTTGAACCTGTTCATGTCAATCTCCAATACTTAGAAAAATTCCTCCTTTGCATCTTCACCTTGATCTTGTAAACCGCCGTGATGTCATACTCCAGGATCATGATAAATCGCCATGACGTCACCTTGCTATAAAAAAATGATACATCTCACCTTCAGTTAATGAGCCTCCGACAATCGAGGTGACCGCTCCTGTTAGGTATCCAATATACTGGCTCCTCGATTCTCGCGCTTGTCACCTGTCCCTTTACCTTATAAATAGAACCAAGGGTCATTTTATTTTTCCCCCTTCATCTCCTTGCTACTTCTTCCTCCTCGCAACGCCCCTGCACCCGAGCACCGCCGGCGTCGTCGAGCTTCGCCTCTGCATCTCCGTTGGCTGCTGCATCAACCTGTTTGCATCAGAAAGACGCGGCACATCTCCGCGACCTCAACCGCTGATGTAAGCCTCTCCTCTTTCCTCTGTAGATCCGTTAGGGTTCATGCGTGTTCATGTTGCTTTTCTCGTGTTCTTCGTCAACCCACGGATAGCCGAGATTTGATCGTGATGTGTTTCGCATAGTAGCTATAGAACTCCTTATCTCAGTCATTTGATCCAAACCTTTAAATATATAGTAACCTGATCTGGACCTTTGATGAACTGTTTTCGGGAGCAAACTTTTAAGTCTCAATATTTTTCCCTTTCCTAACTCATGGTAGATCCAAAATGTTACTGCGATCTTGTGAAACCTGTTTTACCTTACTTAGTCGTTCTTGCCTTACATCTGTACCTTCTTTCTCTCATAGGCGGTTTATCTTTGTAGAAAGCAATCTATCACATACCATTAGTCCCCTCATAAACCAACAAACCCCCTTTACCTTCATTGTAACAGTCCGGTTTAACAACACATGTATACCCTTGATATGACTTTGTCATTCATTATTGTATCAGTCTCCGTTTTACGCAATTTCAGACATCTGTATATCTTTATTCCATTGCATCTTGCGCACCACCATGAATTATTCATAAACCGGCATTTCTTTTTCAGCTTTTTGTTTCACAATGGCCAAACAGTTTTGCGCTTGCAACTGGGTTCCTTCTCGGATCACCGAAGAACAGTTAAACGGAATGGTCAGTATCGGCACCTTGCCCAAGAAAACGGAAATTCGGTGGCGAGTTTCGGGAAAAGAAAATCCTCCTACCCCGAGACAGGGTGAGGTAGTAGTCTTTGTCGACCACATAGGCCGTGGTTTCAAACCGCCCGGGTCGAAGCTTTTCCGAGATGTTCTTGCCAGTTTCCAACTCCATCCTCAAGATATCGGACCCAACTCGGTGTCCAATCTATGCAACTTCCAAGTCTTCTGTGAAGTGTACTTACAAGAAGAACCAACTGCTGAGCTGTTCCGGGACTTCTTTCATCTGAACCAGCGTACAGAGTTTGTAAATGGTCCCAATACTAAACTTGGTGGTGTCACTATTCAAAAGCGGAAGGAAGTTGAATTCCCTCATGCCAAACTGCACAGTCACCCTAAGAAATGGAACCTGACCTAGTTCTACTGCATAGATACCTCTCATGAAGATGAGAACCCTCTCCCAGGCTACCGTGATCACCGGCTTTCCAACACTCATCCAATGTCGCAACGTCTAAGTTCTACAGAACGGGCCAAATATGCCCCTCAACTCGCCAAACTCTGGGCCTTTATGGCCAATGGTTTATCGGGTGTTGATTTTGTGCGCTGCTGGATATCTTGGAGTGTCATGCCACTAAGCCGCCACCCCGGTTTAATGTGTGAATATACCGGTGAATTGGACGACCCCCAACGCCACATCAACTATCAGATGTCTGATGAAGAGGTCACTGAGGGCGTTAAGAAAATTATGAATGAACCGAAATCAATCTGTCACCAAACTGGCTTGAAACCCTTCTACACTCAAAACAAACCGCCTGCTGTAAGCACTATGCTTCCCTTTTTATCTTTGATATCTTTAAATTGTGCAACTTGTAAACTTTATTCTGTTTGTGTATAAACAGGGCAATGATCCCTTTTGGAAGCGGAAACCCGCAGATAAAGCGGCAAAGCCATCCCGTCCCAAAACCAAAGCTGTCAAGCGAACCTCAAAGCGGAAAACAGCCGAACGTATCAACATGGAGCTTGATGAAGATGCATATGAACCGGATGTTGAGGTAGAACTTGAATCCCTTCGCTCCCTTTTCATGCACCTCATTAACAATGACCTTTATCAGGAGGACGTGGAAGGCAACCTGGCTGACGATGTAGAGGTAATTATCCTTTCCTCCGGTTCAGACTCTATGCCAACACAAAAAACCCGCCAAGCGGCCCGAAAAGTAAGCTTTTCTCATCCTCTTGCTCACTTGGATCCAACATTCATTTTGAAGACGCGGCATCATGAAGCTCACCGAACAACCCGGCACAGCGGCCAACAGGTCACTTTGGCCGGTTTACCTGATACCCCGGTTCGGAAGCGCCAATCTGAGGTCTCCCCCACTTCTGACCATTCTTATCCCAAGGAAGGTTATTTTAGACAACCTCTTAATCCGTCTGATTCAAATTATCAGGTGACACCTCCCTCATCTTCTGGCGAATCATCAGCAACCCAACTCCCTCCTCTGAAAACTGTAGTTGGGTACGTATTGAAACCCTTTCTTCAAATGTGTTGGCAGAGCCCAAGCCAGACTCAGTAAGAAAGCTCGGGTTAACAATCCGTCGGAATACCAGGTGGTTTTTGAACAAGAGCAAACAGGTGATCCGGACCAAACTCGTGAACCGGAGGGTCCCCATCCTGAAGCTACCTTTAATGAGCCACCCCTTCAAGACCGGAATATTGATGAACAACCAGAAGTTGACACTGTTGTGCCTGACCCTGAACCGGCAGCTCCAATCCGGGCTAGTCCGATGAGAGCTACTGACACTCCACCATCACCCCTAAAAACTACTGAAGCCAAGGAGATGATGTTACCATTACTGGTATGGGCCACAGCTCTCCTGGCCATCCTGTAATCTTGGCCCAACATAGTGCCAAAGAAGAACAAGCTGCCAGGGAAAAGGGTAAATGGAGCAAAGATTTATCAAGTTATGCTCATCTCAGTGCTGAAGAACTTCACTCCGGGGTTTTAAACCGTCTGCACTCAAACAGCGACTATGAAGCCGGTTTGGTGAACTTGATGAAGGAACATTATGAGGTATTTTCATCTTCTATCTTTCCTTGATTCCAAATCTCAACATCGGCCCAAATAGCCCCCAAGGGCCGTTTTATGATGCCAATCTTAAACCGGGTCTTTTTAACACCTTAATCCTTACATGCTGATTATCAACACGTCAAATCCACGAGAAAAACTGATACTTCATCAATGTAGTTATATTGCTTTCATTAGTGTAGCCCCTAAGGGCCGGTTTAGCTTTGCGAGGTAAGCCGGGTCTTGAATCCATGCATCTGTTTTGAACAGATGTACATTAGACCCCAAGTGTTAAGGATAAGGCTTGCATTATACTTGAGACTTGTTGATAATAAAGCAAATAGACATTAGCCCCCAAGTACGAAGCGCATAACGTGTTATACGCTTAGTACTTTAGAAAATATATATCCTGTTGTTGACATAGCTTCACCTTTGCAGGCCGAGTTGAATACTAGAGATGCTCGAACCGCTGATCTGCAGGAAAATGTGAAGTCCCAACAAGAAGAGGCTTCTAAAGCGAAAGAGGAGCTGACCAAAGCCCTGGCAGCTATGGAGAATTTAAAAGAAACTTTTAACAAGGAGCGTGCTGACTGGGAGGCTGAAAAAGCCAGTTTAACCAAGAAAGCTGAAGACGCAGAAGCAGCTCTGAAACCAGTCGTAGATGAACTGGCTGGTTTGAAGCGACAGATCAATGCTATGACTTCCTCCGCGTTCGGTAATTATCTCCTTATGCTTGTTTGTCCAATTCATGAGATATTATTGTTTACCAGTCTGGCTGACATTAAACCATGACAGGCACTCGCATTACTTATCTGGGCGATAATATGCCGATGAAGCTTAAAGCGGCTTAAACTTTGCTTGAACAGTTATATTCTGGAACCCAACGTGCTATTTGTACTACATCATACAACAAGCCGGTGCCATCACTGATAAAGGAAACCCTTGAGAAGTTGGCCATGCTACCAGCCCAGATTACCGAACTGAAGAAGGCAGCCGCAAGAGCAGGAGCACTAACCGCACTAATCCGGGCCAAGGCTTGGATTCCGGATCTTCAAGTGGATGACATTATTAAAGGTTATCCAGGAGTGAAGGAGGACGGTTCAAACTTCGACAATGATGATCTTCGAAGGCTGACCAAAGAGATGCGGCCAATAGCTAGCAAACTGGCAGAGGATATAGACTTATCTCATTTCCAGCCAGTTTACGACACTGATGGCAAGAGGCAGCCTGCTGAAATCCATGAAGTCGAAGAACTTGTGCCTCCAATCCGTAAGCATACTTAAGCTCCTGACATTAACCCCTCCAGCCTAATCCATCAAGAAGCCATGTTTCAAGCTTTAACCGGAATCGATTGGTCAACGGTTGATTTCCAACGTCTGGGGAGGGATGAAGAGGAGGTGATTGCACCAACTGACCCGCAACCGTCAAGTCATCCCGACGAAGCATCTTAAACCGGCAGCCGGGTTACCAGCTACTATGTGCTACTGTTTGAAACAATTTATTCCAGTGAAGCCGTTTTGAAGCTTCGTGTAATAGGATAGTAAAAACATCCTTATCTGTCATGCCATCGAGCATGTTTGTGTTGCTTGATATTGGGAAAACTTGCTTCATTTTTGGGATCTATGTATGCATAGTCCATGATGATTTGCGTTTCTGGATACAAGAACTTAAAAGTGTCCTAGTGGTTTACCACTGGACGGGTCATGATGCCCAGAAAATAAACAAGACTTGGATGTATAACCAAAGTTTGTATTAATCAGATAAAATAAATAATATCTTCGGCATACCTCGTTGGTTTGGCCAACTGCTTGTATGGTAGAGGTGAAAACACCAATCCGGGGTATTGGTAACTCCTGGCCCTCCTGCCTTTTCATGTAGAAATCACATTGGGCTAAACAACCATTGAGTTGTTCGTATAAGGCTCGTGACATCTAGTCAAAACCAGACCGGAGCAGTTTGCTACCGGTTTTAGAATCTGGTCATGTACTTTCAACTGAGCGCTGAAAGTCAAGCCGTGTTGTAAAGAACACCGGTTTGTCAGAAAAATATTTATAAGTCCCTTATCATAGAAATAGCAAAAACAAAAGAAATATGCAAGGCTTTTCATGGGCTGCCAGGCCCTAAATCGAGGGTTTTCATGGGCTGCCAGGCTGCTGAGTTAAACCATTTTGCAAAGCCTTTTAAGATGGACCTCAATCTTTAACCAATCAACGGTTTTACTTTGACAAGTTCAGGGTCCATGGGATTGACTTGTCAAACGTTCGATGGGTCATACCAGGTTTACCTGGATGGAGTGACTTACTTAAAAAGGCAGGATAACCCGGGGTTTTAGGTGAATACACCTGGCTTCCAAGCCTGGCTTGATAGCCTATTACAAGGGTTCAAACTCATTGTTCTTTGAGAAGCAAAGAGCCCCCAAGTAATATGTGAGCTGTGCTCGGTGGTTACCTATGTTTGAACTATGCTTAATGCAACAGACTCTCTTTGGCTCCACATAATTTCCTTTTGGCTTAAGGCCTATCAAGAGGTGTAGCTATGGTGTGATGACAACCAAGCCCCCTAGTGATATCCCTTTGTGGTGTTAAACCGATCAAGAGGTGTAGCTATGGTTCAAATATGACCAAGCCCCCTAGTGATTTTCTTTATATCCGTGCGGCTGCAGAGACCAGTTTAACAAAATTCCGCTTTGACAGTAGAAGCTCTTGTAGGCTCACACATGATGTAAAAAGAATAGAGACCCCGCTTTATTCGAGGCTCCGGTTTATTATATATAATATGTACATTGTCATAAATATGTACATAAGAAGAGCCTGAGGCTCAAGTATAGTAAGGCCGAAGAAGAGCTATATTCCACGGCCGCTTGGTCTCCTCCTCCGATTTACATGAGTCTTTGTGCTCTCGAACATCAATGAGGTAGTATGACCCGTTGTGCAGATTCTTGCTGACCACAAAAGGTCCTTCCCAGGGTGGGGATAACTTGTGCATATCAGTCTGATCCTGGATGAGCCGGAGCACCAGACCGCCCTCTTGAAAAGTCCTGGTCTTAACCCGGCGGCTGTGATAACACCGAAGATCTTGTTGATAAATCGCCGAACGTGCTGCTGCAAGATCACGCTCCTCATCTAACAGGTCCAGTGAGTCCTGACGTGTTTTCTCATTATCAGCTTCAATATAAGCTGCTACACGGGGCGAATCGTGACGTATGTCACTAGGAAGAACTGCCTCCGTCCCATAAACCATGAAGAAAGGCGTGTAACCCGTAGATCTGTTGGGTGTGGTGTTGATGCTCCATAACACAGAAGGTAACTCCTCAACCCAACAACCCAGTGTCCGTTTCAAAGGAACCATAAGCCGGGGTTTAATACCTCTCAAAATTTCTTGATTTGCCCTCTCCGCTTGACCATTAGATTGGGGGTGAGCCACCGATGCTATATCAAGCCGGATGTGCTCACGTTGGCAAAATTCCTCCATCTCTCCCTTTGACAGATTAGTACCATTATCAGTTATAATATTGTGTGGAAAGCCAAACGGGAATATCACCTTTTTGATGAACTGAACTGCCATGGCCGCATCACACTTACTGACTGGCTCTGCTTCCACCCATTTGGTGAACTTGTCAACTGCCACTAATAAGTGGGTCTTTTTGTCCTTAGATTTCTTAAAAGGTCCAACCATATCAAGCCCCCAGGTCGCAAACGGCCAAGTTATTGGAATCATCCTCAACTCCTGAGCCGAATGTCAGCACGGCGTGCGAATTTTTGACAACCGTCACATCGTTTAACCAGATCCTCCGCATCAGCGTGAGCTGTTAACCAATAAAAGCCGTGACGAAAAGCCTTAGCCATCAAAGACTTTGAACCGGCATGGTGACCACAATCCCCTTCATGGATTTCTCGCAAAATCTCACAACCCTCTTGAGGAGAAACACAACGCTGAATTGCCCCTATGACGCTGTAACGATGTAACTCTCCGTTGATTATGGTCATGGACTTGGAATGCCAGATTACCTGTCGGGCCAAGGTCTCATCCTCTGGTAACTCGCCCCGGTTCATGTAAGCCAGGTACGGGATTGTCCAATCCGGTATGATATGCAAAGCTGCCACCAATTGAGCCTCTGGATCAGGAATAGCCAACTCCTCCTATGTTGGTACCTTGACCGGCGGATTATGAAGCACGTCAAGAAAGACATTTGGTGGGACCGGTTTACGATGAGAACCAAGGCGGCTTAAAGCGTCCGCCACTTCATTCTTTCACCGGTCTATATGGTCCACCTGATAACCCTTGAAGTGACCAGCTACTGTGTCCACCTCTCATCGATATGCAGCCATGAGTGGGTCTTTAGAATCCCAAGTGCCAGACACCTGTTGAGCCACCAGATCCGAGTCCCCAAAGCACTTAACCCGGCTTAAGTTCATCTCCTTAGCCATCTGAAGACCGTGGAGTAAGGCCTCATACTTAGCTGCATTGTTAGTACAGGGGAACATTAAGCGAAGAACATAACAAAACTTGTCACCTCGTGGGGAAGTTAGTATGACTCCAGCCCCCGAGCCCTCCAACTGTCTGGATCCATCAAAGTGAATAGTCTGGTACGTGTTATCTAGCTTTTCCTCTGGTGCCTGCAACTCTGTCCAATCATTGATTAAATCCACGAGCGCTTGGGATTTAATGGCTGTGCGAGGCGTGTATTTGAGCCCGTGAGGTCCAAGCTCAATAGCCCACTTAGCAATCCGGCCAGTTGCTTCTCTATTTTGAATGATATCTCCTAGAGGGGTTGAACTGACCAATGTGATAGGATGACCCTGAAAATAATGTTTGAGCTTCCGACTGGCCATGAATACTCCATACACTAGTTTCTGCCAATGTGGATATCTCTGCTTTGATTCAATGAGCACCTCACTGATATAATAAACCGGCCCTTGAACCGGATACTCCTTTCCAGCTTCCTTGCGCTCCACCACAATAGCCACGCTAACAGCTCGGGCATTAGCAGCCACATACAGCAATAACGGCTCTTTAGTGATCGGAGCTGCAAGCACAGGTGGTTCAGCTAACTGCCTCTTCAGATCCTCAAATGCTTTATCAGTCGCCTCACTCCAGACAAAATCATCTGTTTTCTTTAGCATCTGATATAGAGGGATAGCCTTCTGTTGGGTTTCGTAGTAATTTCAAAAAAATTCCTACGCACACGCAAGATCATGTGATGCATAGCAACGAGAGGGGAGAGTGTTGTCTACGTACCCACGCAGACCGACTGCGGAAGCGTTGACGCAACGTAGAGGAAGTAGTCGTACGTCTTCACGATCCAACCGATCAAGCACCGAAACTACGGCACCTCCGAGTTCGAGCACACGTTCAGCTCGATGACGATCCCCGGACTCCGATTTCAAGACTCCTCGTCATGTCTGTGATCACATCCGGGACTCCGAACAACCTTCGGTACATCAAAATGCATAAACTCATAATATAACTGTCATTGTAACCTTAAGCGTGCGGACCCTACGGGTTGGAGAACAATGTAGACATGACCGAGACATGTCTCCAGTCAATAACCAATAGCGGGACCTGGATGCCCATATTGGCTCCTACATATTCTACGAAGATCTTTATCGGTCAGACCGCATAACAACATACGTTGTTCGCTTTGTCATCGGTATGTTACTTGCCCGAGATTCGATCGTCGGTATTCCAATACCTAGTTCAATCTCGTTACCGGCAAGTCTCTTTACTCGTTCTGTAATACATCATCTCGCAACTAACTCATTAAGTTGCAATGCTTGCAAGGCTTAAGTAATGTGTATTACCGAGAGGGCCCAGAGATACCTCTCTGACAATCGGAGTGACAAAACCTAATCTCTTAATACGCCAACCCAACATGTACCTTTGGAGACACCTGTAGTACTCCTTTATAATCACCCAGTTACATTGTGACGTTTGGTAGTACCCAAAGTGTTCCTCCGGTAAACGGGAGTTGCATAATCTCATAGTTATAGGAACATGTATAAGTCATGAAGAAAGCAATAGCAACATACTAAACGATCGGGTGCTAAGCTAATGGAATGGGTCATGTCAATCAGATCATTCTCTTAATGATGTGATCCCGTTAATCAAATAACAACTCATTGTTCATGGTTAGGAAACATAACCATCTTTGATTAACGAGCTAGTCAAGTAGAGGCATACTAGTGACACTTTGTTTGTCTATGTATTCACACATGTATTATGTTTCCGGTTAATACAATTCTAGCATGAATAATAAACATTTATCATGATTATAAGGAAATAAATAATAACTATATTATTGCCTCTAGGGCATATTTCCTTCAGTCTCCCACTTGCACTAGAGTCAATAATCTAGATTACACCGTAATGATTCTAACACCCATGGAGCCTTGGTGCTGATCATGTTTTGCTCGTGGAAGAGGATTAGTCAATGGGTCTGCAACATTCAGATCCGTATGTATCTTGCAAATCTCTATGTCTCCCACCTGGACTAGATCCCGGATGGAATTGAAGCGTCTCTTGATGTGCTTAGTTCTCTTGTGAAATCTGGATTCCTTTGCCAAGGCAATTGCACCAGTATTGTCACAAAAGATTTTCATTGGACCCGATGCACTAGGTATGACACCTAGATCAGATATGAACTCCTTCATCCAGACTCCTTCATTTGCTGCTTCCGAAGCAGCTATGTACTCTGCTTCACATGTAGATCCCGCTACGACGCTTTGTTTAGAACTGCACCAACTGACATCTCCACCGTTCAATGTAAACACGTATCCGGTTTGCGATTTAGAATCGTCCGGATCAGTGTCAAAGCTTGCATCAACGTAATCTTTTACGACTAGCTCTTTGTCACCTCCATATGCGAGAAGCATATCCTTAGTCCTTTTCAGGTATTTCAGGATGTTCTTGACCGCTGTCCAGTGATCCACTCCTGGATTACTTTGGTACCTCCCTGCTAGACTTATAGCAAGGCACACATCAGGTCTGGTACACAGCATTGCATACATGATAGATCCTATTGCTGATGCATAGGGAACATCTTTCAAATTCTCTCTATCTTCTGCAGTGGTCGGGCATTGAGTCTTACTCAATTTCACACCTTGTAACACAGGCAAGAATCCTTTCTTTGCTTGATCCATTTTGAACTTCTTCAAAATTTTGTCAATGTATGTTGTTTGTGAAAGTCCAATTAAGCGTCTTGATCTATCTCTATAGATCTTAATGCCAAATATGTAAGCAGCTTCACCGAGGTCTTTCATTGAAAAACTCTTATTCAAGTATCCCTTTATGCTATCCAGAAATTCTATATTATTTCCACTTAATAATATGTCATCCACATATAATATCAGAAATTCTACAGAGCTCCCACTCACTTTCTTGTAAATACAGGCTTCTCCAAAAGTCTGTATAAAACCAAATGCTTTGATCACACTATCAAAATGTTTATTCCAACTCCGAGAGGCTTGCGCCAGTCCATAAATGGATCGCTGGAGCTTGCACACTTTGTTAGCTCCCTTGGGATCGACAAAACCTTCTGGTTGCATCATATACAACTCTTCTTCCAGAAATCCATTCAGGAATGCAGTTTTGACATCCATCTGCCAAATTTCATAATCATAAAATGCGGCAATTGCTAACATGATTCGGACAGACTTAAGCATCGCTACGGGTGAGAAGGTCTCATCATAGTCAATCCCTTGAACTTGCCGAAAACCTTTTGCGACAAGTCGAGCTTTGTAGACAGTAATATTACCGTCAGCGTCAGTCTTCTTCTTGAAGATCCATTTATTCTCAATTGCTTGCCGATCATCGAGCAAGTCAACCGAAGTCCATACTTTGTTCTCATACATGGATCCCATCTTAGATTTCATGGCTTCAAGCCATTTTGCGGAATCTGGGCTCACCATCACTTCTTCATAGTTCGTAGGTTCATCATGATCTAGTAGCATGACTTCCAGAACGGGATTACCGTACCACTCTGGCGCGGATCTTACTCTGGTTGATCTACGAGGTTCAGTAGTATCTTGATCTAAAGTTTCATGATCATCATCATTAGCTTCCTCTCTAATTGGTGTAGGTGTCACTGAAACAGTTTTCAGTGATGCACTACTTTCCAATAAGGGAGTAGGTACAGTTACCTCGTCAAGTTCTACTTTCCTCCCACTCACTTCTTTCGAGAGAAACTCCTTCTCCAAAAAGTTTCCGAATTTAGCAACAAAAGTCTTGCCTTCGGATCTGTGATAGAAGGTGTATCCAATAGTTTCCTTTGGATATCCTATGAAGACACATTTCTCCGATTTGGGTTCGAGCTTATCAGGTTGAAGCTTTTTCACATCAGCATCGCAGCCCCAAACTTTCAGAAACGACAACTTTGGTTTCTTGCCAAACCACAGTTCATAAGGCATCGTCTCAACGGATTTTGATGGTGCCCTATTTAACGTGAATGCGGCCGTCTCTAGAGCGTATCCCCAAAACGATAGCGGTAAATCAGTAAGAGACATCATAGATCGCACCATATCTAGTAAAGTACGATTACGACGTTCGGACACACCATTACGCTGAGGTGTTCCGGGTGGTGTGAGTTGCGAAACTATTCCACAATTTTTCAAATGTACACCAAACTCGTAACTCAAATATTCTCCTCCACGATCAGATCGTAGAAACTTTATTTTCTTGTTACGATGATTTTCAACTTCACTCTGAAATTCCTTGAACTTTTCAAATGTTTCAGACTTATGTTTCATTAAGTAGATATACCCATATCTGCTTAAATCATCTGTGAAGGTGAGAAAATAACGATATCCGCCACGAGCCTCAATATTCATCGGACCACATACATCTGTATGTTTGATTTCCAACAAATCTGTTGCTCTCTCCACAGTACCGGAGAACGGTGTTTTGGTCATCTTGCCCATGAGGCACGGTTCGCAAGTACCAAGTGATTCATAATCAAGTGATTCCAAAAGTCCATCAGAATGGAGTTTCTTCATGCGCTTTACACTGATATGACCTAAACGGCAGTGCCACAAATAAGTTGCACTTTCATTATCAACTCTGCATCTTTTGGCTTCAACACTATGAATATGTGTGTTACTACTATCGAGATTCAACAAGAATAGACCACTCTTCAAGGGTGCATGACCATAAAAGATATTACTCATATAAATAGAACAACCATTATTCTCTGATTTAAATGAATAACCGTCTTGCATCAAACAAGATCCAGATATAATGTTCATGCTTAACGCTGGCACCAAATAACAATTATTTAGGTCTAATACTAATCCCGAAGGTAGATGTAGAGGTAGTGTGCCGACTGCGATCACATCGACTTTGGAACCGTTTCCCACGCGCATCGTCACCTCGTCCTTAACCAATCTTCGCTTGATCCGTAGTCCCTGTTTCGAGTTGCAAATATTAGCAACAGAATTAGTATCAAATACCCAGGTGCTACTGCGAGCATTAGTAAGGTACACATCAATAACATGTATATCACATATACCTTTGTTCACCTTGCCATCCTTCTTATCCGCCAAATACTTGGGGCAGTTCCGCTTCCAGTGACCAGTCTGCTTGCAATAGAAGAACTCAGTTTCAGGCTTAGGTCCAGGCTTGGGTTTCTTCTCTTGAGTAGCAACTTGCTTGCCGTTCTTTTTAAAGTTCCCCTTCTTTTTCCCTTTGCCCTTTTTCTTGAAACTAGTGGTCTTGTTAACCATCAACACTTGATGCTCCTTCTTGATTTCTACCTCTGCAGCTTTCAGCATCGCGAAGAGCTCGGGAATAGTCTTGTTCATCCCTTGCATATTATAGTTCATCACGGAGCTCTTGTAGCTTGGTGGCAGTGATTGAAGAATTCTGTCAATGACGCAATCATCTGGAAGATTAACTCCCAATTGAATCAAGTGATTATTATACCCAGACATGTTGAGTATATGCTCACTGACAGAACTGTTCTCCTCCATCTTGCAGCTATAGAACTTATTGGAGACTTCATATCTCTCAATCCGGGCATTTGCTTAAAATATTAACTTCAACTCCTGGAACATCTCATATGCTCCATGACATTCAAAACGTCGTTGAAGTCCCGATTCTAAGCCGTATAGCATGGCACACTGAACTATCGAGTAGTCATCAGCTTTGCTCTGCCAGACGTTCATAACATCCGGCGTTGCACCTGCAGCAGGCCTGGCACCCAGCGGTGCTTCCAGGACGTAATTCTTCTGTGCAGCAATGAGGATAATCCTCAAGTTACGGACCCAGTCCGTGTAATTGCTACCATCATCTTTCAACTTTGCTTTCTCAAGGAACGCATTAAAATTCAACGGAACAACAGCACGAGCCATCTACCTACAATCAAACATAAACAAGCAAGATACTAATCAGGTACTAAGTTTCATGATAAATTTAAGTTCAGTTAATTAAGTTAATTAAAGAACTCCCACTTAGATAGATATCCCTCTAATCCTCTAAGTGATTACGTGATCCAAATCAACTAAACCATAACCGATCATCACGTGAGATGGAGTAGTTTTGAATGGTGAACATCGTTATGTTGATCATATCTACTATATGATTCATGCTCGACCTTTCGGTCTCCGTGTTCCGAGGCCATATCTGTATATGCTTGGCTCGTCAAGTATAACCTGAGTATTCCGCGTGTGCAACTGTTTTGTACCCGTTGTATTTGAACGTAGAACCTATCACACCCGATCATCACGTGGTGTCTCAGCACGAAGAACTTTCGCAACGGTGCATACTCAGGGAGAACACTTCTTGATAATTTAGTGAGAGATCATCTTATAATGCTACCGTCAATCAAAGCAAGATAAGATGCATAAAAAGGATAAACATCACATGCAATCAATATAAGTGATATGATATGGCCATCAACATCTTGTGCTTGTGATCTCCATCTCCGAAGCACCGTCGTGATCACCATCGTCACCGGCGTGACACCTTGATCTCCATCGTAGCATCGTTGTCATCTCGCCAAGCTTATGCTTCCACGACTATCACTACCGCTTAGTAATAAAGTAAAGCATTACATCGCGATTTCAATGCATACAATAAAGCGACAACCATATGGCTCCTGCCAGTTGCCGATAACTCGGTTACAAAACATGATCATCTCATACAATAAAATTCAGCATCATGTGTTGACCATATCACATCACAACATGCCTTGCAAAAACAAGTTAGACGTCCTCTACTTTGTTGTTGCAAGTTTTACGTGGCTGCTACGGGCTTAAGCAAGAACCAATCTCACCTACGCATCAAAACCACAACGATAGTTTGTCAAATAGACTCCGTTTTAACCTTCGCAAGGACCGGGTGTAGCCATACTCGGTTCAACTAAAGTTGGAGAGACAGTCGCCCGCAAGCCACCTATGTGCAAAGCATGTCGGGGGAACCGGTCTCACGTAAGCGTACGCGTAAGGTTGGTCCGGGTCGTCTCGTCCAACAGTGCCGCCGAACCAAAGTATGACATGCTGGTAGGCAGTATGACTTATATCGCCCACAACTCACTTGTGTTCTACTCGTGCATATAACATCAACATAAATAACCTAGGCTCGGATGCCACTGTTGGGTTTCGTAGTAATTTCAAAAAATTTCCTACGCACACGCAAGATCATGTGATGCATAGCAACGAGAGGGGAGAGTGTTGTCTACGTACCCACGCAGACCGACTGCGGAAGCGTTGACGCAACGTAGAGGAAGTAGTCGTACGTCTTCAAGATCCAACCGATCAAGCACTGAAACTACGGCACCTCCGAGTTCGAGCACACGTTCAGCTCGATGATGATCCCCGAACTCCGATCCAGCAAAGTTTGAACTATGCTTAATGCAACAGACTCTCTTTGGCTCCACATAATTTCCTTTTGGCTTAAGGCCTATCAAGAGGTGTAGCTATGGTGTGATGACAACCAAGCCCCCTAGTGATATCCCTTTGTGGTGTTAAACCGATCAAGAGGTGTAGCTATGGTTCAAATATGACCAAGCCCCCTAGTGATTTTCTTTATATCCGTGCGGCTGCAGAGACCAGTTTAACAAAATTCCGCTTTGACAGTAGAAGCTCTTGTAGGCTCACACATGATGTAAAAAGAACAGAGACCCCGCTTTATTCGAGGCTCCGGTTTATTATATATAATATGTACATTGTCATAAATATGTACATAAGAAGAGCCTGAGGCTCAAGTATAGTAAGGCCGAAGAAGAGCTATATTCCACGGCCGCTTGGTCTCCTCCTCCGATTTACATGAGTCTTTGTGCTCTCGAACATCAATGAGGTAGTATGACCCGTTGTGCAGATTCTTGCTGACCACAAAAGGTCCTTCCCAGGGTGGGGATAACTTGTGCATATCAGTCTGATCCTGGATGAGCCGGAGCACCAGACCGCCCTCTTGAAAAGTCCTGGTCTTAACCCGGCCGGCTGTGATAACCCGAGATCTTGTTGATAAATCGCCGAACGTGCTGCTGCAAGATCACGCTCCTCATCTAACAGGTCCAGTGAGTCCTGACGTGCCTTCTCATTATCAGCTTCAATATAAGCTGCCACACGGGGCGAGTCGTGACGTATGTCACTAGGAAGAACTGCCTCCGTCCATAAACCATGAAGAAAGGCGTGTAACCCGTAGATCTGTTGGGTGTGGTGTTGATGCTCCATAACACAGAAGGTAACTCCTCAACCCAACAACCCAGTGTCCGTTTCAAAGGAACCATAAGCCGGGGTTTAATACCTCTCAAAATTTCTTGATTTGCCCTCTCCGCTTGACCATTAGATTGGGGGTGAGCCACCGATGCTATATCAAGCCGGATGTGCTCACGTTGGCAAAATTCCTCCATCTCTCCCTTTGACAGATTAGTACCATTATCAGTTATAATACTGTGTGGAAAGCCAAACCGGAATATCACCTTTTTGATGAACTGAACGCCATGGCCGCATCACACTTACTGACTGGCTCTGCTTCCACCCATTTGGTGAACTTGTCAACTGCCACTAATAAGTGGGTCTTTTTGTCCTTGGATCGCTTAAAGGGTCCAACCATATCAAGCCCCCAAGTCGCAAACGGCCAAGTTATTGGAATCATCCTCAACTCCTGAGCCGAATATGAGCACGGCGTGCGAATTTTTGACAACCGTCACATCTTTTGACTAAATCCTCCGCATCAGCGTGAGCTGTTAACCAATAAACCGTGCGAAAAGCTTTAGCTACCAAAGACTTTGAACCGGCATGGTGACCACAATCCCCTTCATGGATTTCTCGCAAAATCTCACAACCCTCTTGAGGAGAGACACAACGCTGAATTGCCCCTGAGACGCTGTAACGATGTAACTCTCCGTTGATTATGGTCATTGACTTGGAATGCCGGATTATCTGTCGGGCCCAAGGTTTCATCCTCTGGTAACTCGCCCCGGTTCATGTAAGCCAGGTATGGGATTGTCCAATCCGGTATGACATGCAAAGCTGCCACCAATTGAGCCTCCGGATCAGGAATAGCCAACTCCTCCTCTGTTGGTACCTTGACCGACGGATTATGCAGCACGTCAAGAAAGACATTTGGTGGGACGGTTTACGCTGAGAACCAAGGCGGCTTAAAGCGTCCGCCGCTTCATTCTTTCGCCGGTCTATATGGTCCACCTGATAACCCTTGAAGTGACCAGCACTGTGTCCACCTCTCGTCGATATGCAGCCATGAGTGGGTCTTTAGAATCCCAAGTGCCAGACACCTGTTGAGCCACCAGATCCGAGTCCCCAAAGCACTTAACCCGGCTTAAGTTCATCTCCTTAGCCATCTGAAGACCGTGGAGTAAGGCCTCATACTTAGCTGCATTGTTAGTACAGGGGAACATTAAGCGAAGAACATAACAAAACTTGTCACCTCGTGGGGAAGTTAGTATGACTCCAGCCCCCGAGCCCTCCAACTGTCTGGATCCATCAAAGTGAATAGTCTGGTACGTGTTATCTAGCTTTTCCTCTGGTGCCTGCAACTCTGTCCAATCATTGATTAAATCCACGAGCGCTTGGGATTTAATGGCTGTGCGAGGCGTGTATTTGAGCCCGTGAGGTCCAAGCTCAATAGCCCACTTAGCAATCCGGCCAGTTGCTTCTCTATTTTGAATGATATCTCCTAGAGGGGTTGAACTGACCAATGTGATAGGATGACCCTGAAAATAATGTTTGAGCTTCCGACTGGCCATGAATACTCCATACACTAGTTTCTGCCAATGTGGATATCTCTGCTTTGATTCAATGAGCACCTCACTGATATAATAAACCGGCCCTTGAACCGGATACTCCTTTCCAGCTTCCTTGCGCTCCACCACAATAGCCACGCTAACAGCTCGGGCATTAGCAGCCACATACAGCAATAACGGCTCTTTAGTGATCGGAGCTGCAAGCACAGGTGGTTCAGCTAACTGCCTCTTCAGATCCTCAAATGCTTTATCAGTCGCCTCACTCCAGACAAAATCATCTGTTTTCTTTAGCATCTGATATAGAGGGATAGCCTTCTGTTGGGTTTCGTAGTAATTTCAAAAAAATTCCTACGCACACGCAAGATCATGTGATGCATAGCAACGAGAGGGGAGAGTGTTGTCTACGTACCCACGCAGACCGACTGCGGAAGCGTTGACGCAACGTAGAGGAAGTAGTCGTACGTCTTCACGATCCAACCGATCAAGCACCGAAACTACGGCACCTCCGAGTTCGAGCACACGTTCAGCTCGATGACGATCCCCGGACTCCGATTTCAAGACTCCTCGTCATGTCTATGATCACATCCGGGACTCCGCACAACCTTCGGTACATCAAAATGCATAAACTCATAATATAACTGTCATTGTAACCTTAAGCGTGCGGACCCTACGGGTTGGAGAACAATGTAGACATGACCGAGACATGTCTCCAGTCAATAACCAATAGCGGGACCTGGATGCCCATATTGGCTCCTACATATTCTACGAAGATCTTTATCGGTCAGACCGCATAACAACATACGTTGTTCGCTTTGTCATCGGTATGTTACTTGCCCGAGATTCGATCGTCGGTATTCCAATACCTAGTTCAATCTCGTTACCGGCAAGTCTCTTTACTCGTTCTGTAATACATCATCTCGCAACTAACTCATTAAGTTGCAATGCTTGCAAGGCTTAAGTAATGTGTATTACCGAGAGGGCCCAGAGATACCTCTCTGACAATCGGAGTGACAAAACCTAATCTCTTAATACGCCAACCCAACATGTACCTTTGGAGACACCTGTAGTACTCCTTTATAATCACCCAGTTACATTGTGACGTTTGGTAGTACCCAAAGTGTTCCTCCGGTAAACGGGAGTTGCATAATCTCATAGTTATAGGAACATGTATAAGTCATGAAGAAA
The DNA here is from genome assembly GCF_003073215.2 of Triticum urartu. Classification (NCBI taxonomy): domain Eukaryota; kingdom Viridiplantae; phylum Streptophyta; class Magnoliopsida; order Poales; family Poaceae; genus Triticum; species Triticum urartu. Next base: position 611,467,803 of record NC_053026.1, on the reverse strand, counting down.
GCAATAGCAACATACTAAACGATCGGGTGCTAAGCTAATGGAATGGGTCATGTCAATCAGATCATTCTCTTAATGATGTGATCCCGTTAATCAAATAACAACTCATTGTTCATGGTTAGGAAACATAACCATCTTTGATTAACGAGCTAGTCAAGTAGAGGCATACTAGTGACACTTTGTTTGTCTATGTATTCACACATGTATTATGTTTCCGGTTAATACAATTCTAGCATGAATAATAAACATTTATCATGATTATAAGGAAATAAATAATAACTATATTATTGCCTCTAGGGCATATTTCCTTCACCTTCTCCCCAAGACGACTGATAAACCGGCTCAAAGCCGCAATCCGGCTGGCCAAACGTTGAACGTCATTGATACACGCCGGTTTAGCCAAAGATGTAATTGCTGAGATTTTTTCCGGATTAGCCTCAATGCCTCTGTTTGACACCAGAAAACCCAAGAGTTTGCCTGCCGGGACACCAAAGGCACACTTTTCCGGTTTGAGCATCATCTTGTAAACCTGGAGGTTGTCAAAGGTTTCTCTCAAATCATCTATCAACGTTTCCTCTTTCCTAGATTTTATCACAATATCATCTACATATGCATGAACATTGCGCCCAATCTGCTTATGAAGACAATTCTGAACACAGCGTTGATAAGTCGCCTGGGCACTCTTGAGCCCAAAAGGCATGGAGACATAGCAGAAGGCTCCAAAAGGAGTTATAAAAGCCATCTTCTCCTGGTCCTTAACTGCCATTTTGATGTGATGATAACCAGAATAAGCGTCCAAAAAACACAAACGGTCACAACCCGTCGTAGCATCAATGATCTGATCGATACAAGGGAGGGCAAAGGGATCTGCAGGGCAAGCCTTGTTCAAGTCTGTGTAATCTATACACATACGCCAAGTGCCGTTTTTCTTAAGAACCAGCACCGGATTAGCCAACCACTTTGGATGAAAGACCTCCACGATAAACCCTGCGGCCAACAACCGAGCTACCTCTTCACCAATAGCCTTGCGCCTTTCTTCATTGAAGCGGCGGAGAAACTTCTGGACCGGTTTAAACTTAGGATCAATGTTAAGTGTGTGCTCAGCGAGTTCCCTCGGTACACCTGGCATGTCAGAAGGCTTCCATGCAAAGATGTCCTGGTTCTCACGGATGAACTCGATGAGCGCGCTTTCCTATTTGGGATCCAGGTTAGCACTGATGCTGAACTGTTTGGACGAATCACCGGGAACAAAATCAACCAACTTAGTATCTGTGGCCGATTTAAATTTCACTGCCGGATCGTGTTCCGTAGTTGTATTTTTCAAAGACGTCATATCTGCCGGATCAACCTTGTCTTTGTAAAACTTTAGTTCCTCTGTGGCACAAACCGACTCAGCATAAGCTGCATCACCTTCCTCACATTCCAAAGCGATCTTCCTGCTCCCATGTACTGTGATGGTCCCCTTATGGCCTGGCATTTTAAGTTGCAGATAAACATAACATGGCCTTGCCGTGAACCTAGCATAAGACGGTCGCCCAAACAAAGCGTGATACGGACTTTTGATTTTTACCACCTCAAAAGTCAATGTTTCTGATCTTGAATCATGATCATCTCCAAAAGCCACTTCTAAGGCTATCTTGCCCACTGGATATGCAGACTTACCGGGCACCACGCCATGGAAAATGGTGTTTGACGGTCTAAGATTCTTATCTGTCAACCCCATGCGACGGAAGGTATCATAATACAGAATGTTGATACTGCTTCCCCCATCCATGAGCACCTTGGTGAACTTATACCCCCTAACTTGAGGAGCCACCACTAAGGCCAGATGACCTGGATTGTCAACCCGGGGTGGGTGATCCTCTCTGCTCCAAAAAATGGGTTGCTCAGACCAGCGCAAATACTGAGGCACCGCCGGTTCAACAGAGTTCACTGCCCTCTTGTGAAGCTTCTGATCACGCTTACACAAGCTAGTGGTGAAGACATGATATTGCCCACTATTTAACTGCTTAGGATGGCTTTGATAACCCGATTGCTGCTGCTGGTTCCCCTGATGGTTGTAACCTCCCTGGTTGCCCTGGTTCCCTTGATTGTTGTGTCCGGTTTGATTGCCCTGAAATCCTGAACCGGAGCTGCCGCCTCCGTAACCTGGCCCATGGAAACCGCCTCCTGAACCGCCGGGCGGGCCATTATCGTACTGAAACATATTGGAGTTCTTGAAATCTCGCATGATATAACAATCCTTCCAAAGATGCGATGATGGCTTCTCCTTTGATCCATGCTTTGGACAGGGCTGATTTAGCAGCCGCTCCAAATTGGGGCCTGAACCTCCGCCCCTCTGAGGCTGCTTACCCTTACGACGCTGACCATTCTCCTGAGCATTGGTGTTAGCTACAAAGTCCAAACTGTTGTCGGCCTTGCGCTTACCGTTGTTCCCATGGCCCGCCAGATTATGCTGCTGACCCTTGGTGTTGCCATTCTTTTTCCCTTTCCCCGGTTTGTCCTCCTCTGAGTCAGGGTCCTTGGTATTATCTGAATCGGCGTACTTAACCAAAGCGGCCATAAGCGTTGACATATCATTGCAGTGACGTTTGAGCCTTCCTAACTTCTGTTTAAGAGGCAGAAAATGGCAATTGCCCTCCAACATTAACACTGCGGTATCTGCATTGATACGATCCAATGAATGCAAAATAGCCGAAACCCGCTTTACCCAATGGGTCATGGACTCCCCATCCTCTTGGACACAAGCGGCCAGATCCACAATTGACATGGGCTGCTTACAAGTATCTTTGAAGTTTTGGATAAACCGGTGCTTCAATTCGGCCCATGATCCGACAAAATTAGTTGGTAAGCTCTTCAACCAAGTACGAGCTATCCCTTCCAATATCATGGTGAAGTATTTAGCACATACTGCTTCATCCACATCTAACATCTCCATTGCCTCTCGTAGCTCTCAACCCATGCATCTAGCTGCAGATCGATGGTATAATTGGGTACCTTACGAGGGCCCTTGAAATCCTTGGGCAGTCACACATTACGCAAAGCGGGGGTAAGACACGACACCCCTAAGGAACTGAATACCACACTTGGCTCTACTGAAGCGGTAGGGTGAACCGAAGTAGGTTGACGGGCTCCGTGCAGAGCTGCTAACTCGGCCTCTCGACGTGCGCGACCATGATCCACCACATCCTGCGCATTAGCACCTCCCCCAGCTGGGTTGTGCCCTTGCAGCGAGTTACGGCGACGCGCACTGCTTGATACGGCCGGTTCGTCCTCAACGTGTTGTTGTAGCTCCGGCTTGGAAGGGGGTGGAATGAATCCTCTCATGACTATGCGTATAAGCCTGCTGCTGGTTTAAAGCTGTTTGAAGGATCTCTCTGGCCCGCCGCGCCCTAATCGCAACTGGTGATTCGCCGTCGGTTGGGAGTGCTGCCAATCGTGAAGCGGCGGCCACAAGGTTGTCCAATGGGTTGGAGTAATGCCCCGGGGGCGTTGGAGCATACTGTGGCACAATGTTGTTATGACGAGGCGGGTTCATCGTGTGCGGCTGAACCAGCGCTCCTGTTCCCGGCGCCTCCGTCCGGTTTAACACTGGCTAGTTACTAGTTCCTGCTCCTGGTGTGTTGAAGAGATTTCTTGCCTCATAACTCGGTGGGAGATGCGATCGGTATCTTCTTCTCATGGCTTCTTCTGAGGCATTCTAATCCATCCTAAGCCGGTAGGCCTGAGCTTCCAACTCGGCCCATTCTGTAGCCATCCTAGCGTTCTCTGCCGCTAGGTCTACTTTAGCCTGAGTTATCTGATCTTTTACCTTTGCGATCTCCGCGTTGTGCTGATCCTGGGCTGCCGCGTCCACCTCCGCCGCCATCAATGTTGCCAAAGCGTCGAACAAGTCAGACAAAACTTGAGCCAGAGGCGGCACAGAGCCCCCTACCCCTGCCGGCGTGGCTATTGCTGATCTGGAGAGCATCGCCACGGCGGCTGATGAACGGGGCGCTGCTTGTGTACCGGCCATAAAGATAGCGACCCGGCTTGGCAGATCAAGGAAGTCCGGAATACCGTTGCCCTCGGAACCTCCGTTAATCCGGCCATCCTTCAACTGATATAGCGATTCGGTTTCTCCAGAAGACTCGTCGTCGGAGCAGACAACGGTTTCTCCATCGGATGCCGGTCCGTCCTTGTAGTCTGATCCATGGACGACACCTACAAAAACATGCCTTGCCACAGGCTGAACCGCGGAAGGGCTTGCACGCTGAGCTTTCTCGATGATGTCGGTGCAGGTGTCCGACTCAGGGCCCAGTTTGCCAATCTTGTCGATGAAGACGTGAATCCCACCAAAGGGGACCCGGTACCCGTATTCGATTGAATCGGCCTCGGGGCCCATCCTGCGTTGTCGATGTAGAGCTTGCCGCGACGACTCTTCGTCATCCGGCCCACAACGTACCCCTTGAGTCCATCAAAGCTTCCCTTCAAGAACTCGAAACCATCGTGCGATAGCCCCACGGTGGGCACCAACTGTCATGGGTTTGTCATGGCAGATGTCCTCGTGAAAGGACTTAGTCATGGAGCCATCGCTATGGGTTAGCTTGAAGGGGTTAAACCGGACAAGGGGGACACGAGGGTTTTTATAATAGTTCGGCCCCTTCGATGAAGGTAAAAGCCTATGTCTAGTTATGGTTGGTATTGCTAGGGTTTCGATGACCAGGGAGCAAATCCGCTTTGCCTGGCTCTCGAGTTGTTGTTCGTCCCTAAACCGCTGCCGGGTCATCCCTTTATATACACAGGTCGACGCCCGCCAGTTTATAGAGTCCCGAGGCTGGATCATAAACGTGTCCGGCTTGGTCTCTATTCCTTCTTCTTACAATACAAGTTTACATGATAAAGTTAGTTCACCACTACAGGCTTTAATTTGTCTTTCGGCCTTGGGCCTTCTTAAAGCGCCAGTATCTTGCCATCTTCATAGGCTTCAATCCTCATGGAGCTAATCCGGCCAAGCCTAGCCGGTTTACCTCTAGTAACTATATCCCCAACACAGTGCTCAAGAGGTAGCAAGAAGGATTTCTAGCGCCGTTGCCGGGGAGGTCTACGCAAAAGTCAATATACCAAGTACCCATCACATACCCTTATCTCCCGCATTACATTATTTGCCATTTGCCTCTTATTTTCCTCTCCCCCACTTCACCCTTGCCGTTTTATTCGCCCTCTCTCTCTATCCTCCCTCTCTTTCTCTATTTGCTCTTTTTGCCCGCTTGCTTTTTGTTTGCTTGTGTGTTAGTTTGCTTGCTTGTCACGATGGATCAAGATAACACTAAATTGTGTGACTTCACCAATACCAACAATAATGATTTTATTAGCACTCCGATTGCTCCTCTTACCGATGCTGAATCTTGTGAAATTAATACCGCTTTGCTGAATCTTGTCATGAAAGATCCGTTTTCCGGCCTTCCTAGTGAAGATGCCACTACCCATCTTAATAGCTTTGTTGATTTGTGTGATATGCAAAAGAAGAAAGATGTGGATAATGATATTGTTAAATTGAAGCTATTTCCTTTTTCGCTTAGAGATCGTGCTAAAGCTGGGTTTTCGTCTTTGCCTCAAAATAGTATTGATTCATGGAACAAGTGCAAAGATGCTTTTATCTCTAAGTATTTTCCTCCCGCTAAGATCATCTCTCTTAGAAACGATATTATGAATTTTAAGCAACTTGATCATGAACATGTTGCACAAGCTTGGGAGAGAATGAAACTAATTGCCCTACTCATGGTTTAAATTTGTGGATGATTATACAAAAAATTTATGCCGGATTGAATTTTGCTTCTAGAAATCTTTTAGATTCGGCCGCGGGAGGCACTTTTATGGAAATCACTTTAGGAGAAGCTACTAAACTCCTAGATAATATAATTGTTAATTATTCTCAATGGCATACTGAAAGATCTACTAATAAAAAGGTGCATGCGATAGAAGAAATTAATGTTTTGAGTGGAAAGATGGATGAACTTATGAAATTATTTGCTAGTAAGAGTGTTTATTCTTATCCTAATGATATGCCCTTGTCTACTTTGATTGAGAATAATAATGGATCTATGGAGGAAAAATTGCTACAACAATCCTACGCCTTATAAAGGAAATTTCAATCCTAAGCCTTATCCTAGTAATACCTCTAATTATTATGGTAATTCCTACAACAATTCTTATGGAAATTATAATAAGATGCCCTCTGATTTCGAATCTAATATTAAATAATTTATTACTTCGCAAAAGATTTTCAATGCTATGATTGAAGAAAAATTGCTTAAGATTGATGAGTTAGCTAGGAACGTTGATAGGATTTCTCTTGATGTTGATTCTTTGAAACTTAGATCTATTCCACCTAAGCATGATATCAATGAGTCTCTCAAAGCCATGAGAATTTCCATTGATGAGTGCAAAGAAAGAACCGCTAGGATGCATGCTAAGAAAGATGCCTTTATGAGAGCGTGTTCTTCTAGTTCCTATGAAAATAAAGATGAAGATCTAAAAGTTATTGATGTGTACCCTATTAAATCTTTTTTTTGAAATATGAATCTTGATAATGATGGGACTGAATATGATCCACCTTTACCTAGAAGGTGTTCCAAGAATTCAGAATTTTTTATCTTGATGCTAAAATTGATAAAAGTGGGATTGAAGAAATTAAAACCCTAGATGTTGCTAAACCCACTATTATGGATTTCAAGGAATTTAACTATGAAAATTTCTCTTTGATTGATTGTATTTCCTTGTTGCAATCCGTGCTAAATTCTCCTCACGCTTATAGTCAAAATAAAGCGTTTACTAAACATATCGTTGATGCCTTGATGCAATCTTATGAAGAAAAACTTGAATTGGAAGTTTCTATCCCTAGAAAACTCTATGATGAGTGGGAACCAACTATTAAAATTAAAATTAAAGATCATGAATGCTATGCTTTATGTGATTTGGGTGCTAGTGTTCCACGATTCCAAAGACTTGATGTGATTTGTTAGGTTTTCGTGATTTTGATGATTGCTCTCTAAACTTGCACCTTCCGGATTCCACTATTAAGAAACCTATGGGAAGAATTAATGATGTTCTTATTGTTGCAAATAGTAATTATGTGCCCGTAGAGTTTATTGTTCTTGACATAGAATGTCGGGTGGTAGGTGCGACATATGCCAACGGGTGGCTTATCATTGTGGGAGCCAGTAAGACGTCGCAGGTGCCTGGAAACGGGATGAGGCGAAGACATGCACGCCGGCGAATCTTACCCAGCTTCGGGGCTCTCCGTGGAGATAACACCCCTACTGCTGCTCTGCGGGGTCTCCGCATGATCACTAGATGAACAAGTAGCTATATGACGCTCCTTGAGCTGTTCGGCGAGAGGAGGAAGAAGGGCACGGCTCGCTCTCTTCTCCTCCCTATGTGGTGTCTAAGACTAGCAGGGATCAACCCTTTGCATGGGTGTCCCGGGGGGTTTATATAGGCCTACCCCCCAGGGATACAATGGTAATCCGGCTGGGCGTGGGGCCCAGCCGTCTGTGTCTACACTCGTCGGCTTCTGCGTCGGCTGCTGGGGCCCCCCGGCTGGTGGGTCCCATCGGCTGCCGGCTCCTTGGTCGACAGGCAGGCCCCACTGTCCAGGGCCTTGTCGGGGGCTGGTTACTGTGGCTCAATCCTGGTGACGAGGGCTTCGCCGAGGTGGGCGTGGCTACAGTGCCGCCGTCCGGCGGATGATCGCTGTAGCCTCACCGCGTCTTGTCTCCTTAATGGGGCGTCTCCTTCGAGGGAGGTGGCAAGCCGGCTGTGGGGAGCCGACTCTATCTTGGGCCGACTGGGGGAGGCCTGGCCGCCTTCGGGTGTCTCTCTGCCCTAAGGGGCCCACCGCCCGTGGGCCGCACTGGCAGCCCATCGTGGATGACATCAGGGTCAACGTGGCAATAGTGCCGCGCCGGACGGGTCATGGCCACCCGTACGGCGCACTGTGCCAGGCGTGCTCCGGGATTCCGGGGTGGCAGGCTTAACTGTAGCCACGCCCCGTCACATCGCCGTTATGTGGATGCAAACTTCGAGGGTACGATCTTGACCGCTTTGTGGGAGCCGGCTTCTTGGAGTCGGCCTTCTCGCGGTCGGCTTCTTGGAGCCGGCCCTCCCGTGGCTTTCTTCATGAGGGCTAAAGTCGGGTTTCCTTCCGATAGCCGGCCTGGGAGACAGCCAGCAAGGGGAAGGCGGCCCCGTGTCTTGGATTCTTGAGGGCCGAATCGGCTCGTAATTTTTTCAGAAGGGCCAGGGGGAGCCGGCTAGGCTACCCATGGTTATTTACTCTGACAGTAGTCCCCGAAGTTGATCGAGCTTCGAGGCTGGCAAAAGGACGAAAAGCTCGGTCAGCTTCCTATCCTGAGGGGCCGGCTATGCGTGTGCGCGTTGTCTTCGGGAAGCCCCATTTCTCATGGGCGGGAACGCGGGTCGGCCTGCGAGCTGACCGCATGCCATCCCGCGGGCCACGTGGCAAGGAGATCCTGCCAGTGCACGCGCGTGACGGGACGCCGCCGCAGGCCCGGGCCCGCCATTCCTAGGCCTCGGCCCGAGCGCGGATCTTCTGCGGCCCATGCGGACCGCTTGCCTTCCCGCGGAGGTTTTATTACGCCATCAGGGCGCAATAATCGCGGGACGTGGGGGAGTGGGCGCAGTTGATCCCCACGTTCCCCCACGCCACGCCCCCTCGGCTCCGCCGCGCGGGTCTATAAGTAGGGGGAGGAGGGGGAGCGGCAGAGGCTCGCACGTTCTCCCTCGCTCCGCCCCTTCTCGCCTTCCTTCTTCTTCTCTTCGCCGCCGCAGCAACCCATTGCCGCGCCGTTCCGCCGTCGGGCCTCTTGGTTCCTTTGGTCCTGCCGTAGCGGGGTCGCGCATGTCACCGCCGTCGCTTTGTCTTGCTCCCTGCCGCATCGCTCCCATGGCGCTGTCGAGCTCGTGGGATGGCTCCAACGTCCACGAGGACCACGTCGAGTTCCTCCGTCGGACGCGGTGCCTGCCGGGCGAGAACTTTGTGCGGGTTCGTCAAGCGCCGGCGAGGGAGATTTCGTCGGCACCAGAGGAGGGCGAGCGGGTGATCTTCCGCTCGCACTGCCTGCGCGGCTTCGGCCTCCCGGCGAGCGGATTCCTTCGAGCCTTCCTTGAATTCTACCACCTCCAGCCGCATCACCTCACGCCCAACGCGGTGATGCTGCTGTTGGCTTTCGTCACACTGTGTGAGGGCTTTCTTGGGGTTCTCCCCACGCTCGAGCTCTGGGGGGAATTCTTCCAAAGCAAGCTCGGCACCGTCGTCGCGGGCGTGCCCGCCCCCTGCGGAGCCTTCATTGCCATGAGGCGGGCGAGCGAGAACAATCCGTTCCCGTCCATCCCGCTGATCCAGTCGGTGAAGCTCTGGCAGAAGTCCTACTTTTACGTGAAGAACGTCGCCCAGCAAGGCGACTACGTCAACCTGCCGGCTTACGTAGCCAGCCCGCCGGCTGGGAGGCAACCTTCGTGGAGCTACCGGGCCAGGTCGTTGTCCCAGGCCGGGAACGCAGCCGTCTCCCGGCTTTGGGTGATGATCCAGTCGGAGGGCCTGACCGGAGCCGACTTGGTGGCCGCCTTCGTGGAGCGCCGGGTACTTTCGCTCCAAGGCCGGCCTCACATGATTTGCCAGATGAGCGGCCGCTTCGACCCGTGCCGGCTGAGCACCAGGGAGATGCCTCATGCAGAGGTGTCTTACATGGTGAACTACATCTCCAACTGCAAGCTCGCCGAGGATTGGCGATACGGCAAGGAGCCGTATTCCCGCGCCAACCCTCCGCCTGCCGTAAGTTTTTTTTCTTCTTTTCTTCCTTTTTGTAGCCGGCCTCATGATAGCTGACCCATGATCAATTGGTTTGCCTTTAGCAGAACCCTCTTCTTCCGCCGATAGCCGGGGCCGCAGGGGTAGAGCGCCAACTCCTCCCCGACCGCATGGTGGACGACGCCGACGATCCGGACCTGGGAGCGGCCGCCATGGAAAACGCCATCGTGGGGGAAGGCGACGAGGCAGGAGGCGCGGGGCCCGGAGCCGGCTTCGAGGACTGGCCGGACGACGACGAGGTTGAAGCCGCCCTGCACCGCCAGCCGACGCTTGATCATCAAGGCGCGGGCTCGTCTGCCGCGCCGGCTGCCCGTGGCGGCGCGCAGAAGCGTCGGGCCGCGTCGACCTTCTTCGGCAGCCGGCCGAAGAAATCCAAGGCTTCCACGGTGGCGACCAAGCGGGATGAGGCAGCCGCGAAGGCGGCCCGCTTCCGCAAGGCGGTGAAACAACCGCAGGCGATCTCGGCGTAAGTCGTCGAACATCTTGCATATTTTATATATAGTTTTTTGTTGTTGTCCTTTTCGACCGAAGCTCTTCTAAACCGTTCTTTGCTTGCCGGACAGGGCGCCGCTTTCCCTTGAGCAAGGTCATGGCGGCTCCGTAGTCGGGCCGACTGGAGGGTCCTCAGGCTCCCATCGCGTGGATCCCCGTGCCGACCTTAGGGAGGCCACGGAGCGGAACGCACGGGAGGCGCGGGAGGAGCGGGAGGCGGTGGAGCGAAGGACCGCCCAGGCGACGAAGGAGCAGGCCGACGCGGCGGCCAAGGCCCGGGCGGAGGCGGCAGCCGCGGAGACGGAGGTGGAGGCCTCGCACAACCAGCCTCCGCTGCTCGTCATTCCCCTCCGCGCCGTGGCCCCCGACATTCCCGTGCCCCCGTCGGAGGAGGTCGACCAAGGCCCACCGGTGATGGAGAGGAGGGAGGACCACGTGATCTTCGTGGAGGGGGCGCCGCAGATGGTGCCGACTGGAGCGGGCCAAAGCGGCCAATCAGCTGCGGCGCCAGAGCAGCCGTCCGGGGGCGAGCCGGAGGAAGGGGCCGGCCTCGAGGTGCAGCCGGCATTGCGCCGGCGCGCAGGGGGTGGCGCCTCCGCGCCGGAACCGCACCGAGCTGCGGGCGCTAGCCAGACGGCGGAGGCCCTGGAGGCGGCCAGCGCCAGCACGTCCGAGTGGACTCCCAGCGGGGGGACGGGCGAGCTGAACGCGGCGGCCCAGGAGGTCCGGAACCGGCTTCAAGCTCGGGCCGCCTCGCTGCAGCGATACACCCAAGAGTTCCTCGCGACGCGGGCCGTCATCCGGGTGAGTCTTCTGGCCTTGGTTATTTTGCTCTTTTGATTTCTTCCGTGGGGGCGCGTCAGCGCACCCACTGGGTGTAGTCCCCGAGTTCCGAGTCGGCTGCTGCGCAGGCGGCTTGGAACTTACTAGGTCCTGACAACTTAACTTATCCTCGCCTCCTGTATAATCATCCAGGAGTATCATAACCTCCGCGCAGCCGCCTTCAACTCCCAGGATCAGGAGCTGGTCCGGAGAACCGAGGACCTGACCAGCAGCCGGAGTGCGTGCTTTGTCTCGTTCATCTCCTGTGGGGGCGCGTCAGCGCACCCACTGGGTGTAGTCCCCGAGAGTCGGGCCGACTCCTGAGCAGCCGGGTCGGATCTTCCTTGACGACTTCTTCCTTATTAATTTTTCCTTTGTCTTCATGCTTGCAGGAGCCAATGCCGACTTGAGGGGGCAGCTCAGCAGGGCCCAGGCTGCCCTTCGCGCCAAGGGAGCCGAGTACAACGCCTTGGTCCTGGAGCGTGACCGCCTGGCCAAGAAGTTGGCCGACCAGGAGGAGAGCCACAAGGCGGCCCTGAAGAAGGCGCAGGACAGCGAGGACGCCCTGAGGGCCGAGTTCGAGACCGAAGCGGCGGGCTGGGCTGAAGCGAAGCAGGCGCTGAGCGAGGGCTTCAGTCGTATCGAGGATCTGATCGACGGTAAGCAGCCTTCTTCACTCCTTGCCTGCCCCTTGATCCCTGATTTGTGTTCTGACTTGTGCTGGAGCTATATTTTTATTCGCCACATGATATGTGTTTTGCTTGGAGCGTCTTGTATGATTTGAGTCTTTACTTTTTAGTTTACCACAATCATCCTTGATTTACACACCTTTTGAGAGAGCCATACATGATTTGGAATTTTTTAGAATACTCTATGTGCTTCGCTTATATCTTTTGAGTTATATAGTTTTGCTCTAGTACTTCACTTATATCTTTTAGAGCACGGTCGTGGATTTGTTTTATAGAAACTATTGATCTCTCATGCTTCACTTAGTTTATTTTGAGAGTCTTAAATAGCATGGTAATTTGCTTAAAATCCTAATATGCTAGGTATTCAAGATTAGTAAAATTTTCTTATGAGTGTTTTGAATACTAAGATAAGTTTGTTGCTTGATGATTGTTTTGAGATATGGAGGTAATAATATTAAAGTCGTGCTAGTTGAGTAGTTCTGAAATTGAGAAATGTTTGTGTTGAAGTTTGCAAGTCCCATAGCATGCAAGTATGGTAAACGTTTTGTAACAAATTTGAAACATGAGGTGTTATTTGATTCTCCTCCTTATGAGTGGCGGTCGGGGACGAGCGATGGTCTTTTCCTACCAATCTATCCCCCTAGGAGCATGCGCGTAGTGCCGAGGTTTTTGATGACTTGTAGATTTTTGCAATAAGTATGTGAGTTCTTTATGACTAATGTTGAGTCCATGGATTATACGCACTCTTACCCTTCCATCCTTGCTAGCCTCTTTGGTACCGTGCATTGCCCTTTCTCACATTGAGAGTTGGCGCAAACTTCGCCGGTGCATCCAAACCCCGTGATATGATACACTCTTTCACACAAAAACCTCCTTATATCTTCCTCAAAACAGCCACCATACATACCTATTATGGCATTTCCATAGCCATTCCGAGATATATTGCCATGCAACTTTCCACCATTCCGTTTATCATGACACATTCATTATTGTCATATTACTTATCATGATCATGTAGTTGAAATAGTATTTGTGGCAAAGCCACCGTTCATAATTATTTCATACATGTCACTCTTGGTCCATTGCATATCCCGGTGCACCGCCGGAGGCATTCACATAGAGTTATCTTTTGTTCTAGTATCGAGTTGTAATCATTGAGTTGTAAATAAATAGAAGTGTGATGATCATCATTTTCTAGAGCATTGTCCCAAGTGAGGAATAAATAAACAAAAAAGAAAGGCCATAAAAAAAGAGAAGGCCCAAAAAAGTAAGGCCATAAAAAAAGAGAAGGCCCAAAAAAAAGGAAAAGAAAAAATATAAGAGAAAACGAGAGAAGGGACAATGTTACTATCCTTTGCCACACTTGTGCTTCAAAGTAGCACCGTAATCTTCATGGTAGAGAGTCTCTTGTTTTGTCACTTTCATATACTAGTGGGAATTTTCATTATAGAACTTGGCTTGTATATTCCAACAATGGGCCTCCTCAAGTGCCCTAGGTCTTCTTGAGCAAGCAAGTTGGATGCACACCCACTTAGTTTCTTTTCTTGAGCTTTCATAGATTTATAGCTCTAGTGCATCTGTTGCATGGCAATCCCTACTCCTTGCATTAACATCAATCGGTGGGCATCTCCATAGCCCATTGATTAGCCTCGTTGATGTGAGACTTTCTCCTTTTTTGTCTTCTCCACATAACCCCCCTCATTATATTCTATTCCACCCATAGTGTTATGTACATGGCTCGCGCTCATATATTGCGTGAAAGTTTATAGGTTTGAGATTACTAAAGTACGAAACAATTGCTTGGCTTGTCATCAGGGTTGTGCATGATGAGAGAATTCTTGTGTGACGAAAATGAAGCATGACTAAACTATATGATTTTGTAGGGATGAACTTTCTTTGGCCATGCTATTTTGAGAAGACATAATTGCTTTGTTAGTATGCTTGAAGTATTATTATTTTTATGTCAATATGAACTTTTCTCTTGAATCTTTCGGATCTGAATATCCATACCACAATTAACAAGAATTAAATTAAAATTATTCCAAGTAGCACTCCGCATCAAAAATTCTGTTTTTATCATTTACCTACTCGAGGACGAGCAGGAATTAAGCTTGGGGATGCTTGATACGTCTCCAACGTATCTATAATTTTTGATTGCTCCATACTATATTATCTACTGTTTTGGACATTATTAGGCTTTATTATCCACTTTTTTATTATTTTTGGGACTAACCTAATAACTGGAGGCCCAGCCCAGAATTGCTGTTTTTTGCCTGTTTTAGGATTTCGAAGAAAAGGAATATCAAACGGAGTCCAAACGGAATGAAACCTTCGGGAACGTGATTTTCTCAACGAACAAGACCCAGGAGACTTGGACCCTATGTCAAGACACAAAAGAGGAAGCCACGAGGTAGGGGGGCACGCCTACCCCCAGGCGCGCCCTCCACCCTCGTGGGGCCCCTGTTGCTCCACTGACGTACTCCTTCCTCCTATATATACCTACGTACCCCCAAACGATCAGATACGGAGCCAAAACCCTAATTCCACCGCCGCAACTTTCTGTATCCATGAGATCCCATCTTGGGGCCTGTTTCGGAGCTCCGCCGGAAGGGGCATCGATCACGGAGGGCTTCTACATGAACACCATAGCCCCTCCGATGAAGTGTGAGTAGTTCACCTCAGACCTACGGGTCCATAGTTATTAGCTAGATGGCTTCTTCTCTCTTTTTGGATCTCAATACAATGGTCTTCCCCTCTCTTGTGGAGATCTATTCGATGTAATCTTCTTTTTGCGGTGTGTTTGTTGAGACCGATGAATTGTGGGTTCATGATCAAGTCTATCTATGAACAATATTTGAATCTTCTCTGAATTCTTTTATGTATGATTGGTAATCTTTGCAAGTCTCTTCGAATTATCAGTTTGGTTTGGCCTACTAGATTGATCTTTCTTGCATTGGGAGAAGTGCTTAGCTTTGGGTTCAATCTTGCGGTGTCCTTTCCCAGTGACAGTAGGGGCAGCAAGGCATGTATTGTATTGTTGCCATCGAGGATAACAACATGGGGTTTTCATCATATTGCATGAGTTTATCCCTCTACATCATGTCATCTTGCTTAAGGTGTTACTCTGTTTTCATTAACTTAATACTCTATATGCATGTTGGATAGCGGTCGATGAGTGGAGTAATAGTAGTAGATGCAGGCAGGAGTCGGTCTACTTGTCTCGGACGTGATTCCTATATACATGATCATACCTAGATATTCTCATAACTATGCTCAATTCTGTCAATTTCTCAACAGTAATTTGTTCACCCACCGTACAATACGTATGCTCTCGAGAGAAGCCACTAGTGAAACCTATGGCCCCCGGGTCTATCTTCATCATATTAATCTCCTAATACTTAGTTATTTCCTTTGCTTTTTACTTTGCTTTTATTTTACTTTGCATCTTTATCACAAAAATACCAAAAATATTATCTTATCATATCTACCAGATCTCACTCTCGTAAGTGGACGTGTAGGGATTGACAACCCCTTATCGCGTTGGTTGCGAGGATTTATTTGTTTTGTGCAGGTGCGAGGGACTCGCGCGTAGCCTCCTACTGGATCGATACCTTGGTTCTCAAAAACTGAGGGAAATACTTACATTACTTTGCTGCATCATCCCTTCCTCTTCGGGGAAAACCAACGCAGTGCTCAAGAGGTAGCAGTTGATGACAGTCAAAGTCAGTGGAAGCCAGAAGCAACCCTCAATTTGCTGGCAGTTTCTCTTCCGTCTGTACCAAGCCTTGCATGTGCCTCTCTACGACTGCATACTACACCACGTACGGTTTATCGAGATAGTGATGCTGGATTAAATCCCAAAGACCAGAGCTTCTGGAGGATTTAATCTAGGTTCAAAAATGAACAGACGGTTCTTGCCAACAAACATCGGTCTGAACTGCCTACGGAGTTGCCTGAAGCTTGCCACCTCCGCTGCGGCTTTGAGGGAGTGGCTAAATTGCCGTTGAAGTTATTGGTTGTGATCCACGGGTGCTATATGCAACTCATTTCTCGCCCTGACGAATCAGGATAGTTATTCATGACAAAGATGTTGTACGGCGAATATGGAGAGCGCACCATCATAACTCTGCACTAGCGTTCGTCCGTGTCATGTTGCTCGACAGATACACGTGCAAGTCGCCACCCCCGATGTTCGATTTACATCCGTTCGCGCCTGCGGCCGAGTGGTTTACCAGGCCTACAATTTACCCTGCTTCACTGTGGTGATCATCAACTCTGTGATGGATAAATTCCGGTTTAAACATATCAGGTGAAATCCATCCAACGTATTTTCATATTACATAATAATCTCTTTAAAAGAGAAATTGCTCTGGCTTGCGATTTTTTTGGGTGCAAGGCAAATGTTCATTGCAAGAGCGATGGTCATATAAAGGATATCATGCATCTGACCCACCATAATGATCTATGAATATATGTGCAAGCCACTGCCTCTGCGGCCCTGTTTACATCAACACAATGACGTGATTGACCCGCCCATTCGTGTGGCTTACAACGCCGCTGCTGACTCTCTCTTCCGCGTCGGCTTACAAACGCCGCGGCCGACTCGCCCGTCTGCACCGGATTATAATGCCACAGCCGACTCACCCGCTTGACCGAATGATTCAATGGATCGGGCACATAAGTCACTGCCACTACGTTTTGGTTAAACAACCAGCTGGGATGAACCGCTGTCCGGATTACTGACACAAATCATACGGAGTCATTTATAACCCGCCACGATCGACCTCAAGTTTCCGTGGATTCATATTGCGTTATCAACGCCAAGGATATACAATGAGTGTTGCGAAGATCAGTAATTCGCCACCTTGCTTCTAGCTTCAACATATGACAGCAGTCTGTTGTTCAGCTATATGCCGGTTTATATCATGGTCAAGCATGGAGAATCTCAAGACAAGTCCTCGAGTCGTCTTAAGACTCGGGGGCTACGATAACATGACTCGGCAAATCTTACCAGTTTCAGCAAATTTAAGAACCCTAGGATGATGGAAGGAAAGATAACCCGGTCCCAGAGGCTACTGTTATATTGATGAAAATTTGAAGGCCGTCAGAAAATTTCCGGCTTAGAAAGTATATGACAGTTACAAAATCCCGGCTCAATGAAGAAGTTCCGGGTCATCAGAAAGGATCCCGGTTTAAAATTCGGTTCAAGGGAAGTCAGTCTCACTGAAGCTCTCAAATATTCCGGTTTAAAATCTGGTTCAAGGGAAGTCATTCTCACTAAAGCTCTCAAGTATCCAGTTTACAATCCGGTTCAAGGGAAATATGTCTCCCACAAAGCTCTAAAGCTCTCAAATCCGGTTTAATAATTTCCGGTTCAAAAAGAATTAATTTCTCGCAAGTTCGAGTTTAAAGGCCGTCAGAAAATTTCTGGCTGAAAATGAAGATTCCGGTGTAAAATCCGGTTCAAGGGAAAGGTGTCTCCCACACAGCTTTGAAACTCTCAATATCCGGTTCAAACTCCTGGTTCAAGAAGAATTTATCTCTTGCAAAAGTTAAAGGTTGCCGAAGAGGACGTGTTGCCATGATGCGCGGTTCAAACATGGGTATCCTGCCTTATGGGTTTATCATATTATTAATCACTTGGGGGCTTCCTGTTCAAACATAGGTGTACTCACCAAAGAGAACATAGCATTGCTACCCTCTTGATCTGGCTATCAAGCCAATATTATCATAAGAGCACAACTCTGGTTACTTCGGTAATCCGGCTATCAAGCCAATATTATCATCAGGGGCCAAAGAGACTCTGTTGCACAGCACATCTCAAAATATTTCTTGGGGGCTCTTTGCTTCGCAACGAACAAAGAGTCTACACTTGTAATAGGCTATCAAGCCAGGCTTGGAAGCCAGGTGTATTCACCTAAAACCCCGGGTTATCCTGCCTTCTTTAAGTAAGCCACTCCGTCCAGGTAAACCTGGTATGACCTGCCGAACGTTTGACAAGTCAATCTCATAGACCCTGAACTTGTCAAAGTTAAAACGATGATTGGTTAATGATTGAGGTCCATCTTAAAAGGCTTTGTGAAATGGTTTAACTCGGTGGCCTGGCAGCCCATGAAAAGCCTCGATTTTGGGCCTGGCAGCCCATGAAAAGCCTTGCATGTTCTTTCTCTGCTTTTATTTGCCAAGTTTTTTCTCCTTTGATGAGGTTGATAATATCTTATGATAAACTGACTTTATTGACCCGGCTTGGCTTTCAACTACAAGTTGTCAATATATTATCAGTTATAATCCGGCGCTTATTGACCCCGTCTGGTTTCGACTGCAAGTCGCCAGTATTATATATGGATAATCCGGTGTTTATTACAACCCGATATGGTTTTATCATAAACCGGCAAAATATGGAAGGAGTTATCAGTACTCAAGATTGGGGTTATCACCCTTACTACAAAAGTTGGTAAACCAGCGATGTGATTCACCCTTAATGGTATGATATATTTCATATTTGATTATTCTTAAGTGCAGCCTTGGTTATAAACCCGGGTTGTATGTTGGGCATTATGACCCGTCCGGCGGTAAACCGCCAGGATACTTTAAACTTGTTGTATGCAGAAACAGGTTGAATAAAGCATGATTATAAATCACCGGCGTTTATTAACCCAGCCTGGTTTCGACTACAAATCGCCAGTATGATATAAAGTGGTTGGAAAAAGCGGTAGGTGTAAGCGAGGCGATTAGCCTTCGCCTAGTGCCTAGGCGGTGCCTAAGCGTCCTAGGCGCGGCCTAGGCGGTAATATATTTTTTACTCATAGTGTATTTGTGATTATTATATGGGTGTTGATATTAGTTTAGGCCATATAAATAAGTTAATTACCATCTACTGCCATTGGAATATAACCCGTTTGGCATATCAGTGCAGTATGTGGCATGATTTCTGTAGGCAATTCCTTGCTTGCCCTGCCTAGACATCCATTTATGCCCTAGGCGAGGCGTTTGGCCATTGCCTAGCGCCTAGGCGTGCCTAAGCGCCTCCTAGGCACTGCCTTTTCCAACAGAGTATAAGGATAATCCAGTGTTTATTAACCCGTCCTGGCTTGGGACTATAAGTCGCCAGTATATATTTGGATTGCGCCATTGGAATCATGCGCTCATAAATCATTGGATTATACTATTTAAATCTTTAATAGCCAACACGGCTGGATTTTTATTATGGTTATCAATAACCAATATTATGATTGAGGTTTTCAAAGTCGCTTCAGGGCAATGGATATAATTTATTCCACAATGGAAGGAATAGTCCCGAGTCGCTGCAGGCTTATGATCCGGCACTTGGGGGCTACATTATTCAAGTTGGGATTACATCAAATACACAAGTCTCGTGTCGCTGCAAGCATGCACCATGACACTTGGGGGCTAATGCAAAGTCATTGTTTGCTCACCTTATTGAAGACCCGACTCATCACATCGTAATGAGCCGGCCCTTGGGGGCTACCAATTGCTCCTGTCAACAATTCAAGGTACAAATATTTTAATCCATTATATTGAAGGGTCCACTGCTTAGTTGGTAAAGCACAAGGCTCTTAACCTTGTGGACATGGGTTCAAGCCCCATGATGGGGGTTGCATCATATGATGTTATTTTTATTGAAGTATATTTACAAAGTCCCTGCTCATTATTGCATAATGACCTGGCCCTTGGGGGCTATACTGGTTGAAGTTTTTATGAGCATAAGGCAATTTCAAGTCCCAGGTTGCTGCAAGCATGACAACCCAGCACTTGGGGGCTACATATATGGAGTATTCAGTTTTTACTAGTGACTGAGATGAACAACATGGATTTCTACAAAGTGGTAGTAATAATATGGAAACAAGTCTCAAATCATCACTTTGTTTTATTCAAGACTTGGGGGCTATATGTAATATGGATATAAGAGAGAAATATCTTTCAATTTTCTGTTTTGAGCAAACCAGATTAACCTGTCATCACCAATCATCATAACCCAGCGTCATCAATAATCATGAACCGGCGTTGGAAACAATCATGACCCGAAATTATCAGTTTTTATAACCCGACGATTTTGGAAATCATAGATCGGCAAGTTCTATATTTTCAAGCCGGCTGAATATCAGTTGAATATTTGAAGACCAATATTTTTGTCAAGTCAGAGCATTGAAGGCCGAGTCAAATGGATTCTTTATTTACAACATTTTTCCTACAAGCAAATTGATTATGAAGCTGGTCTACTGACCCGGATTTTCTAGAAGGAGGAAATGACAAGGATTTAAGGATG
>NC_053026.1:611252617-611446174 GCF_003073215.2 Triticum urartu | reverse complement strand
TGTTCATACATGCATGTCTATGTTTAGCTTGCTTACATCTCTATTTCCGCAGCCTTGCCTCGCCGACTTACTCGCCCACCTCACCATCATATGCTGCACAACCAAGTCCATCATACAGCCCGACAAGGTGAGCCCATTCCAATTGATCATCATCCTTGTTTTAACTTACAACTATGCTGTTATTGTGACAATCAAGACATGGGTTTCCTAACACATTGCCTGAGTGTTGCAGCCCGTACACTGCCTCTGGAGGACCTAGCCCAGATTACAGCCCAACTTCCCCCAACTACAGGTAATGTGCATCAAGTTAATCTCTCATCTGCCCGTGACTGGTGAAAGTGCACCATTTGCTCATCTGACAATTGCAACTTTCATCGTGCAGCCCCAACACAAGCTACTCCCCGCCATCCACCGAACCACAAACTAGTGACAAGGACGACGACAAGAGTGCTCCTTGAAGCCACTGGCTCGTGAAAATGGCTGCTGGCTGATGTAGAACCGCACACTGACACACTAACCTATTCTTGTTTCCTTGTATGTCTCTGAAACAAGCCTTATTTTTTCGCTGCGCTGCTAAGACTAGTGGTCATCTACGATCCATGTTACTATGAGTGGCTCGGTGGCCACTGCTGGGCTGTTCAGAATAGGCAAGTCTGTAATGATGTGTTCTCGACAGAATTGTAATGCTAATGTTAGCCTTCTTATTTGTCAAAGTTAATGCAGCAACGAAGTGAGTTAATGCTAAGACACTGAATCATCCGTCGCTGCATTAACTTAGTTGTTGAATACATCGACTGAGAGAATGAAAAGTTACTCTTGCAAGAAAAAAATGGTACCTCACTTCCAGCATTAGCAGAAACAACTTGCAGGAGCAAGTCAGCGCATATGGCTGTAATCAATTGACAAAAAAGGGCAACACCGGCAACACTTGGACCTTTGCTGCAGTATGAATGGTTTACTACCTGGCAGCCGCTGAATTAATTCACTTTTGATGCCACAGAAAATTATATCCATCGACTGTTGCTACCTGCATTTGCTGCATCAGAACATAAGATGGAAAATTCAAATCATACACATATACACAGAGCTATGCAACTGTAATTTTGTAAGATAGGTGTTATTGGCAGATGCATTCATATCATGGAAGAGGCTATTATGCCCGTCCCATAAGACGTTTTTTGACACTAGTGTAGTGTCAAAAACCGTCTTACATTATGGGACAGAGGGAGTAAATTAGATGCCCGTGTGGGTCTTTGTTTAGCATGCTTCACCTTTTACAGAGTGTCTTGCTTGTACCAGAAGTACATTCTTACAGAACAGGGCACTGCACTGGAAAATTCGTGCTAGATTAAAAGAAATTCTTGATTGCCTGCTTAGTTTCATGATTGTACGGAAGTTATACTTTCAGATGTCTTAAAGTCGACCATACATTAAGAGCTCAGATGCGTTAAAGTAGACCTGATCATACATAAAGTTGTCCAAAAGTTTCTGGTGGTGGCTGTGCATATGGTTTGGTACTTGATTAGGAACTCAAGTATGCACCATTATGTTTCACAGGTTTAATATTGTTTACTTACATTTGTCAATAAAATCTCAAACTGACAAGGTGGAACTGAATTCAAAATTACCTCTTCATCATGTGCAGTTGACGCTGCATTTAAATAAGAGTCATCTTAACCAATCCTCGTACAGTCCTGCAATGCTGCAAATTTAACATTTCAAAAGCCACCTACCACGACCAGGCATATTGTTTCTTCAAAGGTAAGGATGTGAATATAGACATTGCAGACAGAACTTTAAAGATTGCAATCCTAGCGTCCCCACATTCTTACCTTTTTCCAACTGAACCTATTCAACCTTATCCAATGAAGAATAAAAAGAATTGTGAATCATGCAATGGTGTCTATTCCACTACTACTTGTCAAGAACTAGTGGTATTGGGACTTGAAATAAATATTTTCGGGATGATTGCAGACAATTCTGACCTCAGACGGCCGACAACTATCATCTTCCCCAATAACTCATCCACAGCCGAGAAATGTCCTACTTTGCACAAAGCAGACAACAAGGTATTGTAGGTGTACACCAAGCCACTGATAAGCCTCTGTAACCTCTTCCTCCTGCTAAATCCGCCAATCAGAATAGTGTACGCCTTTGCATCCAGCTGAAACCCTGCCTTCACCATCGACGACACCAAGCCTCCTTCAATCGTCGTGCTTGTGTCAATCCCAATATCGTGGTAAAATACATGACTTCATCTGGTGAGAGCCCTTCATCCACCATCTCATGGAACAAACCTAATCCATGGTGGATACGCCCACACATTGTTATTGTGGAGGAAGCAGAGTGCTGTAGGTGACGGCATTGCCGCTGGCTTCAGGGCAAGCTGATCTTTTCTCCTTGAAAAAGTCAAGAGCATCACCAATCCTCCCGCTCTTGCACACATCCACGACCGTGTTCAGCATGAATGACAACATCCGGACGAAGGCGCGAGTCTGGGCCGGGCATTCCATCGAGCGCCCTGAGCGCGCCGGCTTTGCAGAGCCCGTTGGGGAGTATGCCATACCAGACGACGGCGGCAAAGAGCTGGGTTGTGCCAGGGAGGTCGAGGACGCGGGCGAGCGCGGCCAAGAGGGGGTTGAACGGAGAGGTGACCGGCGCGGAGGAATCCGGCTGCCTGGGCGGGGGAAGAGCAGGGGCGCGAAAGAAGCCTGGAGAGGAGGCGCACGGAGGGGGTCGGGAGGCGGGGGATAAGAGCGTGGGAGGGCGCGCGCGGCGAGGAGGGAGTGGAGCGAGGCGGCAAGGGAGAGCGTGGTGAGAGAGAGGAGGCGGAGAGGAGGTCGGCGGCGATGGGGTCAGAGTCTGCTGACCGCCGGTGCGAGACGCCGGACGGAGTGCGGACATGGTTGGCAGCAGTCAGGCGGGCGGGGAGGGGCCGGCCGGCCGTGGGGATGGCAAATGACCGAGGGTGGCCGTACATGTATATGCAGAAATACATGTTTAACACGTCCGAGAAAAAGTTTCATAACATTATACTTTCACACGTGGCGTACAAAATATGACAAATATGTATTTTCAAAATGGGCCGACTTTTCTTTTTGCTGGGACAGAATTTTGTCTTTTTATAGAGCATACAAAGCATAATATTTTCAAACGATTTTTTACATGCTGGTGCGGCCAAACGCATAATTTTTCATGTTTTTATGAACGTTTTTTGACGTTGATGAACAATCTTTGAATTTGATGAACATTTTTTAATTCGATGAAGGAAAATTTTGAATTTTGATGAACATTTTTTAAACCTGATAAGCAAACATTGAAATCGATGATTTTATTTTTAATTTTTTTTAAATATTACATTGATGAACATTTTTTGAATTCGATGAACAAAAATGTTCATGAATTTGAAAAGAAAAATCGAAAAAATGTGAAAAAATAAAGAATAAAAAAAGAGAGTAAAAAAGGAAAACAGAAAAGAAAAAGAAATAAAAAACAAAAGGAACGAAATCAGAAAATGGGCCGGCCCATACAAACTCCTAGCATGCGAGGGGGGTGCGCACCAGGTCGATTGCGGGCGACCGGCGCGCCGTATAAGATTGCCCGGTAGAAGGCGTCCACTCCTGCGGCAACTCTGACACTCGGTGAGCGCGACGACGCGGAATCGCAACGGGCTAACTAGTATATTGTAATAATTCGAGATCGGGGCTTATTGTGAGTCGATCATAAGGCCCATAGCTTTTTCAACAAAGGCCCAGGACTAACTAGCTGACGGGCAGCCCTTGAAGGGTCCTTGTAGCGGGCACAACGGGAGAAATCTTGAAACCAACCATATCTTATAAACATGTTAGATCATTAGAGAGACATGCCAACTGTTCAATTTATTACTCTAGAAGTTCCTATAAATTTGTTATCAAATCATACATTGCAAACTACTATTGGGATATTGTTAGGTCAACACTTTAGAGATCCCTAAGGTACTAAAATATACATGAACACCCCCACAGACAAGCATATACATATGCATATGATAATCTATGTAATTATCAAAACTAAATTCAAAGAGATGTTCAACTTTGTCATTTATTATTATTTTTTGCGTTTGATGATATTTGGTTTCAAGAGCTTGTTAAGAGGTAGTGTCCTTAAAGAAGAAAAAACTAGCATGTATTAATTTTACTACAATTCATGTGTATTTTAATGATATACTATTACATATGTACAACAAATTGTTGGAAATATGCCCTAGAGGCAATAATAAAATGATTATTATATTTCCTTGTTCATGATAATTGTCTATTATTCATGCTATAATTGTATTATCCGGAAATCGTAATACATGTGTGAATATATAGACCACAATGTGTCCCTAGTGAGCCTCTAGTTGACTAGCTCGTTGATCAACAGATAGTCATGGTTTCCTGGCTATGGACATGGGGATGTCATTGATAACGGGATCACATCATTAGGAGAATGATCTGATGGACAAGACCCAAACCTAAGCATAGCACAAAGATCGTGTAGTTCGTTTGCTGTAGCTTTTCTGAATGTCAAGTATCATTTTCTTAGACCATGAGATTGTGTAACTCCTGGATACCGTAGGAGTGCTTTGGGTGTGCCAAACGTCACAACGTAACTGGGTGACTATAAAGGTACATTACAGGTGTCTCAGAAAGTGTCTGTTGGGTTGGTACGAATCGAGACTAGGATTTGTCGCTCCGTATGACGGAGAGGTATCTCTGGGTCCACCCGGTAATGCATCATCATAATGAGCTCAATGTGATCAAGTGGTTGATCACGGGATCATGCATTACGGTACGAGTAAAGTGACTTGCCGGTAACGAGACTGAACGAGGTATTGGGATACCGACGATCGAGTCTCGGGCAAGTAACGTACCGATTGACAAAGGGAATTGTATACGGATTGATTAAGTCCTCGACATCGTGGTTCATCCGATGAGATCATCGAGGAGCATGTGGGAGCCAACATGGGTATCCAGATCCCGTTGTTGGTTATTGAGCGGAGAGTCGTCTCGGTCATGTCTGCTTGTCTCCCGAACCCGTAGGGTCTACACACTTAAGGTTCGGTGACGCTAGGGTTGTAGAGATATGAGTATGCAGTAATCCGAAAGTTGTTCGGAGTCCCAGATGAGATCCTGGACGTCACGAGGAGTTCCGGAATGGTTCGGAGGTGAAGAATTATATATAGGAAGTGTAGTTTCGGCCATCGGGAAAGATTCGGGGTCACCGGTATTGTACCGGGACCACCGGATGGGTCCCGGGAGTCCACCGGGTGGGGCCACCCATCCCGGAGGGCCCCATGGACTGAAGTGGGGAGGGGAACCAGCCCATAGTGGGCTGGTGCGCCCCCCCCCTTGGGGCCCCCTACGCCTAGGGTTGGAAACCCTAGGGTGGGGGCGCCTCCACTTGCCTTGGGGGGCACTCCACCCCCCTTGGCCGCCGCCCCCTTGGGAGATCCCATCTCCAGGGCCGGCGCCCCCCCAAGGTGGCCTATATAAAGGAGGGGGGAGGGAGGGCAGCCGTCCTCAAGCCTTGGCGCCTCCCTCTCCCCTGCTACACCTCTCCCTCTCGCAGAAGCACGGCGAAGCCCTGCTGCGTTCACTGCTGCATCCACCACCACGTCGTCGTGCTGCTGGATCTTCATCAACCTCTCCTTTCCCCTTGCTGGATCAAGAAGGAGGAGACGTCATCCGCTCCGTACGTGTGTTGAACGCGGAGGTGCCGTCCGTTCGGCACTTGGTCATCGGTGATTTGGATCACGGCGAGTACGACTCCATCATCCCCGTTCTCTTGAACGCTTCCGCTTGCGATCTACAAGGGTATGTAGATGCACTCTCCTCTCGTTGCTAGTTGACTCCATAGATTGATCTTGGTGAAACGTAGGATTTTTTTTTTGTTTTCTGCAACATTCCCCAACAGTGGCATCATGAGCTAGGTTACTATGCATGAGTAGAACACAAAGTAGTTGTGGGCGTCGATATTGTTAATTTGCTTGCCGTTACTAGTCTTATCTTGATTCGGCGGCATCGTGGGATGAAGCGGCCCGGACCAACCTTACACGTACGCTTACGTGAGACCGGTTCCACCGACTGACATGCACTAGTTGCATAAGGTGGCTGGCGGGTGTCTGTCTCTCCCACTTTAGTCGAATCGGATTCGATGAACAGGGTCCTTATGAAGGGTAAATAGAAATTGGCAATTCACGTTGTGGTTTTGGCGTAGGTAAGAAACGTTCTTGCTAGAAACCTATAGCAGCCACGTAAAAACTTGCAACAACAATTAGAGGACGTCTAACTTGTTTTTGCAGCAAGTGTTTTGTGATGTGATATGGCCAAAGGTTGTGATGAATGATGAATGATATATGTGATGTATGAGATTGATCATGTTCTTGTAATAGGAATCACGACTTGCATGTCGATGAGTATGACAACCGGCAGGAGCCATAGGAGTTGTCTTTATTTTTTGTATGACCTGCGTGTCATTGAGAAACGCCATGTAAATTACTTTACTTTATTGCTAAACGTGTTAGCCATAGTAGTAGAAGTAATAGTTGGCGAGCAATTTCATGAAGACACGATGATGGAGATCATGGTGTCATGCCGGTGACAAGAT
The DNA here is from genome assembly GCF_003073215.2 of Triticum urartu. Lineage (NCBI taxonomy): Eukaryota > Viridiplantae > Streptophyta > Magnoliopsida > Poales > Poaceae > Triticum > Triticum urartu. The sequence goes on along the minus strand of NC_053026.1, from coordinate 611,439,544 downwards.
GATCATGGAGCCCCAAGATGGAGATCAAAGGAGCTATATGATATTGGCCATATCATGTCACTATTATTTGATTGCATGTGATGTTTATCATGTTTTTGCATCTTGTTTACTTAGAACGACGGTAGTAAATAAGATGATCCTTTATAATAATTTCAAGAAAGTGTTCCCCCTAACTATGCGCTGTTGCGACAGTTCATTGTTTCGAAGCACCACGTGATGATCGGTTGTGATAGATTCCAACGTTCACATACAACGGGTGTAAAACAGATTTACACACGCAATACACTTAGGTTGACTTGACGAGCCCAACATGTACAGACATGGCCTCGGAACACAGAAGACCGAAAGGTCGAGCATGAGTCGTATAGAAGATACGATCAACATGAAGATGTTCACCGATGTTGACTAGTCCGTTTCACATGATGATCGGACAAGGCCTAGTCAACTCGGATCATGTTATACTTAGATGACTGGAGGGATGTCTATCTAAGTGGGAGTTCATTGAATAATTTGATTAGATGAACTTAATTATCATGAACTTAGTCTAAAATCTTTACAATATGTCTTGTAGATCAAATGGCCAACGTTGTCCTCAACTTCAACGCGTTCCTAGAGAAAACCAAGCTGAAAGACGATGGCAGCAACTATACGGACTGGGACCGGAACCTGAGGATCATCCTCATAGCTGCCAAGAAAGATTATGTCCTAGAAGCACCGCTAGGTGACGCACCCGTCCCACAGAACCAAGACGTTATGAATGCTTGGCAGACGCGTGCTGATGATTACTCCCTCGTTTAGTGCGGCATGCTTTACAGCTTAGAACCGGGGCTCCAAAAGCGTTTTGAGCGACACGGAGCATATGAGATGTTCGAAGAGCTGAAAATGGTTTTCCAAGCTCATGCCCGGGTCGAGAGATATGAAGTCTCCGACCAGTTCTTCAGCTGTAAGATGGAGGAAAATAGTTCTGTCAGTGAGCACATACTCAAAATGTCTGGGTTGCATAACCGCTTGACTCAGCTAGGAGTTAATCTCCCGGATGACGCGGTCATTGACAAAATCCTTCAGTCGCTTCCACCGAGCTACAAGAGCTTTGTGATGAACTTCAATATGCAGGGGATGGAAAAGACCATTCCTGAGGTATATTCAATGCTGAAATCAGCAGAGGTAGAAGTCAAAAAGGAACATCAAGTGTTGATGGTGAATAAAACACTAAGTTCAAGAAAGGCAAGGGTAAGAAGAACTTCAAGAAGGACGGCAAGGGAGTTGCCGCTCCCGGTAAGCAAGCTGCCGGGAAGAAGCCAAAGAATGGACCCAAGCCCGAGACTAAGTGTTTTTATTGCAAGGGAAGTGGTCACTGGAAGCGGAACTGCCCCAAATACTTAGCGGACAAGAAGGCCGGCATCACGAAAGGTATATGTGATATACATGTAATTGATGTGTACCTTACCAGTACTCGTAGTAGCTCTTGTGTATTTGATACCGGTGCAGTTGCTCACATTTGTAACTCAAAGCAGGAGCTGCGGAATAAATGGAGACTGGCGAAGGACGAGGTGACAATGCGCGTCGGGAATGGTTCCAAGGTCGATGTGATCGCCATCGGCACGCTACCTCTACATTACCTACGGGATTAGTTTTAAACCTCAATAATTGTTATTTAGTGCCAGCTTTGAGCATGAACATTGCATCAGGATCTCGTTTAATACGAGATGGCTACTCATTTAAATCCGAGAATAATGGTTGTTCTATTTATATGAGAGATATGTTTTATGGTCATGCTCCGATGGTGAATGGTTTATTCTTAATGAATCTCGAGCGTAATGCTACACATATTCATAGTGTGAATACCAAAAGATGTAAGGTTGATAATGATAGTCCCACATACTTGTGGCACTGCCGCCTTGGTCACATAGGTGTCAAACGCATGAAGAAGCTCCATGCAGATGGACTTTTAGAGTCTCTTGATTACGAATCATTTGACACGTGCGAACCATGCCTCATGGGTAAAATGACCAAGACTCCGTTCTCAGGAACAATGGAGCGAGCAACCAACTTATTGGAAATCATACATACTGATGTGTGTGGTCCAATGAGTGTTGAGGCTCGCGGTGGCTATCATTATGTTCTCACCCTCACTGATGACTTGAGTAGATATGGGTATGTCTACTTAATGAAACACAAGTCTGAGACCTTTGAAAAGTTCAAGGAATTTCAGAGTGAGGTTAATAATCAACGTGACAGGAAAATCAAGTTCTTGCGATCATATCGTGGGGGAGTATACTTGAGTCACGAATTTGGCACACACATAAGAAAATATGGAATAATTTCACAACTCACGCCGCCTGGAACACCTCAGTGTAATGGTGTGTCCGAATGTCGTAATCGCACTCTATTAGATATGGTGCAATCTATGATGTCTCTTACCGATTTACCGCTGTCATTTTGGGGCTATACTTTAGAGACTGCCGCATTCACTTTAAATAGGGCTCCGTCGAAATCCACTGAGACGACACCGTATGAATTATGGTTTGGGAAGAAACCTAAGCTGTCGTTTCTAAAAGTTTGGGGATGCGATGCTTATGTCAAGAAACTTCAACCTGAAAAGCTCGAACACAAATCGGAAAAATGCGTCTTCATAGGATACCCTAAAGAAACTGTTGGGTATACCTTCTACCTCCGATCCGAAGGCAAGATCTTTGTTGCCAAGAATGGGTCCTTTCTAGAGAAAGAGTTTCTCTCGAAAGAAATAAGTGGAAGGAAAGTAGAACTTGATGAAGTATTGCCTCTTGAACCGGTAAGTGGCGCAGCTCAAGAAAATGTTCCTGAGGTGCCTGCACCGACTAGAGAGGAAGTTGATGATGATGATCATGAAACTTCAGATCAAGTTGCTACTGAACTTCGTAGGTCCACAAGGACACGTTCCGCACCAGAGTGGTACGGCAACCCTGTCTTGGAAATCATGTTGTTAGACAACGGTGAACCTTCGAACTATGAAGAAGCGATGGCGGGCCCGGATTCGGACAAATGGCTGGAAGCCATGAAATCTGAGATAGGATCCATGTATGAAAACGAAACATGGACTTTGACTGACTTGCCCGATGATCGGCGAGCCATAGAAAATAAATGGATCTTTAAGAAGAAGACAGACGCGGATGGTAATGTGACCATCTATAAAGCTTGACTTGTCGCTAAGGGTTATCGACAAGTTCAAGGGGTTGACTACGATGAGACTTTATCACCCGTAGCGAAGCTGAAGTCCGTCCGAATCATGTTAGCAATTGCCGCATTCTGTGATTATGAGATATGGCAAATGGACGTCAAAACGGCATTCCTTAATGGTTTCCTTAAGGAAGAATTGTATATGATGCAGCCGGAAGGTTTTGTCGATCCTAAGAATGCTGACAAGGTGTGCAAGCTCCAATGCTCGATTTATGGGCTGGTGCAAGCATCTCGGAGTTGGAACATTCGTTTTGATGAGTTGATCAAAGCGTTTGGGTTTATGCAGACTTATGGAGAAGCCTGCATTTACAAGAAAGTGAGTGGGAGCTCTGTAGCATTTCTCATATTGTATGTGGATGACATACTGTTGATGGCAAATGATATAGAATTCTTGGAAAGCATAAAGGCCTACTTGAACAAGTGTTTTTCAATGAAGGACCTTGGAGAAGCTGCTTATACATTAGGCATCAAGATCTATAGAAATAGATCGAGACGCCTCATTGGTCTTTCACTGAGTACGTACCTTGACAAGATATTGAAGAAGTTCAAAATGGATCAATCAAAGAAGGGGTTCTTGCCTGTATTGGAAGGTACGAGATTGAGCATGGCTCAATGCCCGACCACGGCAGAAGATAGAGAAAAGATGAGTGTCGTCCCCTATGCCTCGGCCATAGGGTCTATCATGTATGCTATGCTGTGTACCAGACCTGATGTAAACCTTGCCGTGAGTTTGGTAGGAAGGTACCAAAGTAATCCCGGCATGGAACACTGGACAGCGGTCAAGAATATCCTGAAGTACCTGAAAAGGACCAAGGAAATGTTTCTCGTTTATGGAGGTGACGAAGAGCTCGTCGTAAAGGGTTACGTCGATGCTAGCTTCGACACAGATCTGGATGACTCTAAGTCACAAACCGGATACGTGTATATTTTGAATGGTGAGGCAGTAAGCTGGTGCAGTTGCAAGCAAAGCGTTGTGGCGGGATCTACATGTGAAGCGGAGTACATGGCAGCCTCAGAGGCAGCACACGAAGCAGTCTGGGTGAAGGAGTTCATTACCGACCTAGGAGTCATACCCAATGCGTCGGGCCCGATGACTCTCTTTTGTGACAACACTGGAGCTATTGCCCTTGCCAAGGAGCCCAGGTTTCACAGAAAGACCAGGCATATCAAGCGCCGCTTCAACTCCATTCGTGAAAGTGTTCAAAATGGAGACAGAGAGATTTGTAGAGTACATACGGACCTGAATGTAGCAGATCCGTTGACTAAACCTCTCCCTAGAGCAAAACATGATCAACACCAGAATTCCATGGGTGTTCGATTCATCACAATGTAACTAGATGATTGACTCTAGTGCAAGTGGGAGACTGTTGGAAATATGCCCTAGAGGCAATAATAAAATAATTATTATATTTCCTTGTTCATGATAATTGTCTATTATTCATGCTATAATTGTATTATCCGGAAATTGTAATACATGTGTGAATACATAGACCACAATGTGTCCCTAGTGAGCCTCTAGTTGACTAGCTCGTTGATCAACATATAGTCATGGTTTCCTGGCTATGGACATGGGGATGTCAATGATAACGGGATCACATCATTAGGAGAATGATGTGATGGACAAGACCCAAGCCTAAGCATAGCACAAAGATCGTGTAGTTCGTTTGCTGTAGCTTTTCTGAATGTCAAGTATCATTTCCTTAGACCATGAGATTGTGCAACTCCCGGATACCGTAGGAGTGCTTTGGGTGTGCCAAACGTCACAACGTAACTGGGTGACTATAAAGGTACATTACAGGTGTCTCCGAAAGTGTCTGTTGGGTTGGCACGAATCGAGACTGGGATTTGTCACTCCGTATGACGGAGAGGTATCTCTGGGCCCACTCGGTAATGCATCATCATAATAAGCTCAATGTGATCAAGTGGTTGATCACGGGATCATGCATTACGGTATGAGTAAAGTGACTTGCCGGTAACGAGACTGAACGAGGTATTGGGATACCGACGATCGAGTCTCGGGCAAGTAACGTACTGATTGACAAAGGGAATTGTATACGGATTGATTAAGTCCTCGACATCGTGGTTCATCCGATGAGATCATCGAGGAGCATGTGGGAGCCAACATGGGTATCCAGATCCCGCTGTTGGTTATTGACCGGAGAGTCGTCTCGGTCATGCCTGCTTGTCTCCCGAACCCGTAGGGTCTACACACTTAAGGATCGGTGACGCTAGGGTTGTAGAGATATGAGTATGCAGTAATCCGAAAGTTGTTCGGAGTCCCGGATGAGATCCTGGACGTCACGAGGAGTTCCGGAATGGCCCGGAGGTGAAGAATTATATATAGAAAGTGTAGTTTCGGCCATCGGGAAAGATTCGGGGTCACCGGTATTGTACCGGGACCACCGGATGGGTCCCGGGGGTCCACCGGGTGGGGCCACCCATCCCGGAGGGCCCCATGGGCTGAAGTGGGGAGGGGAACCAGCCCATAGTGGGCTGGTGCGCCCCCCCCCCTTGGCCCCCCCCCTGCGCCTAGGGTTGGAAACCCTAGGGTGGGGGCGCCTCCACTTGCCTTGGGAGGCACTACACCCCCCTTGGCCGCCGCCCCCTTGGGAGATCCCATCTCCAGGGCCGGCGCCCCCCCCAGGGGGCCTATATAAAGGAGGGGGGAGGGAGGGCAGCCGTCCTCAAGCCTTGGCGCCTCCCTCTCCCCTGCTACACCTCTCCCTCTCACAGAAGCTCGGCGAAGCCCTGCTGCGTTCACTGCTGCATCCACCACCACGCCGTCGTGCTGCTGGATCTTCATCAACCTCTCCTTTCCCCTTGCTGGATCCAGAAGGAGGAGACGTCATCCGCTTCGTACGTGTGTTGAACGCGGAGGTGTCGTCCGTTCGACACTTGGTCATCGGTGATTTGGATCACGGCGAGTACGACTCCATCATTCCCGTTCTCTTGAACGCTTCCGCTCGCGATCTACAAGGGTATGTAGATGCACTCTCCTCTCGTTGCTAGTTGACTCCATAGATTGATCTTGGTGAAACGTAGGAATTTTTTTTTGTTTTCTGCAACGTTCCCCAACACAAATAATATTATAACTAATATTTAGCAACATTATTATGTTGTATCAATGCTAACTATGTAACAGAAAATAACTAAATTATGTATACTTATTAAAGTTTTGTACTCCCTCCGTAAAGAAATATAAGAGCGTTTTAGAGACTGAAACTCTATTATACAATTATTCGTATTGTCATGACACCTTCCATGTCACGAAGACCTTTTAATATAAACAAATCAATATAGCTTGGAATTTTGCACTTAGCGAGGAAATGTCTTACCCAAATTCCATTGAAGCAACATGTAAGATTAAAGTTGAGGTACTCCTAGATGATTCCATTCCAAATGAGAATTTGACCTTAAGTGATATTTTATCATAGGCTAGGTAAAAAACTTATGGAATATAGGAATAAGAGTGTGAAACAAAGCAATAAAGAGAAGAACAAGAATAGTAGCAACACTTGTTCTAAGACAGTTCAGTATTAGCTTCGTTTTACTTCTGTTGTCCCGGGCATTGATTGTAGTTAGTTTGCTTTCCCAAATTACATTTTGCTAGTACAACATCAAAATCAGAAGTTGCTAACCCTGTGTTGATTGCAACTAGACTTTTATTATAGCAAAATGTACATGCAATAGATGTATGGAGAAAGCATCGGTGCATCCCAACACTTATAAATTGTTTCTCGCAAAAATGTTGAAATAGGGGGTGAAGGGATTAGATGTGAGTACTTATTAGTCCTAAAGGGTTTATCTGGTAAATACTATTTGTTGGGTGTGTCAGTCTTCTTTTGTAAATAGCATGTAAAAGATTGCGCAAAGGTCAATCTAGTCCATACAAATTGCATCCAAAAGGTTGAGCTGAGGTTTCCAAAATTCCACTAAAGAGGTGCTTTCACGTGAAATTTTCTCTTAATCAGAGGCTAGTGCAATATAGCTAGGTTAAGGTATTGCATGGATTGATGGGTGTTCACATATGCGTGTATATGGTATGGTCATCGGTTGCTGGTATGTGTGTTAGCCGTTACTCCCTCCGTCCGGTGAAGAGTGTACATTTAGCTTCAAAATTTGTCCACAAAAGAGTGTACTTCTATCTTCCCAATGCACTTTAAAGTAGAAAAAATATTTCTCTCTCATCACACGGTAATCAATACCAATAACAATCTACACATGGTCTTCTTAATTTGTGCATGCACTTAGCTCATTGGGGGTTGGATAATAAAAGAGGATAGAGATGGTGGCTTGCACCTTTTCAATGCATTTTTTACTTCACTCTATAATTTGTCCTAAAATCTCTAGATGTACACTCTTCATCGGACAGAGGGAGTATGTACTTATGTTAGTTATACCTTGATCAGATCAACATTTGTCTGCACGTGTGAACCGGCCTTGCCTGCCACGCTACATCGATCTATTGTGTCCCTTTCGCGCACTGGCATAATACTAGCTAACTTGGATATGACCAACACACACACATTTGCAAGAGTCCTCCACCTTGAAGTCCTCGTACGTAGGTAGGACAGAACCTAGATACGTACTTGCCCTCCACCAAGGCTAGATCACGCATTATGTGTTCGCCACAATTGATTTTCCTTGTTCAAATGATATTGGATTTTTACTGGTGAGCAACACGATCATTGAATTCTTCTTTTTCTCTATCATGATCATGAACTTTTTATGATTGAGGGGAAGTGTACTTATATGAGCAAGTACAATCCTCATTGCCAAAAGAATAGCAAGTAGAATCCATGACAATCAGACCGATGAATGAAATGGGAATGTGCACACTTAGAAAAATGCATAATCCATGAGCAATACAAAGTTGCAAAAGAGTAACATAAATAGCTCAATCAAATCTCAAAACATTATTTTCTAGTTCGAGAAACATATTCAAAGTTAGAAAATTTATAATACTAATAGTTCGAAAGATGAAATAGTCCTACATTAATAAAAGATGCATATGCCCAGAAAACTCCAACACTAGGTAACTTATCAGATTGCCATGTAGGCTTCAACCATGTCATCCACTAAAAATAATGGTTATGCAATGAAATCCATCTAAAAAATCCAACAAAAAAATTAATGTTTCCAACCTACATCTTTAGTTTTTTTTCCAGCTTGTGAGGAAGACGACTAAGGAATTATGATATCCTATCGCTCGAAGCAGGCTAGTCCTTAATTAATGATAGGGAATGAAGGAATTGCTCTTAGGCTTGTGAGTCTTTTATCATATGAATGGATGTACAAGCCTTACATGGTCTCGTGGCATAAAATTGGGTCTTTTGTCTATGGTGAGATGGAAGTTATTTGAAAAAAATGCCAATTAGGACTGTCAAAGATGAAAGTGTAACAACCCACCGAAACCGCTCTTTGCAATCGAATGCATAGTATGATATTCACTTACTACACGAACATGTCCCACTCAATAAACTTTGCTAAGAAATGGTTCGAGAGCTCATCACCCATACTATTTCTCAACCTATTTTTCACTAGGCTCGTCGCCGAGAATACTCTTTCGATATTCGCCTTTAACATCGGTAAGATCAATACCAATTTGATAAGTAGACCAAATCTTAAAGAAACATGACAGAGAGCTCGCCAATGTAACTGACACATTTGAACAAATCATCTCGTCTCATATCATCAATAAAGTTAGAAAGTTGGAATTTGAAGTCTTGCAAAATACTATGTGCTTGATATGTTCTTGGGGTAGAATACAACAAGTCGCATTGCCTTGTGTGCATCATAAAAAGCAAATGAATTGAACGGAATCAAAGCCAACATGCTAATAAGAAACTCCATATTAACCTCATCAAACCAATTGTCAAGCTCTTCAGTGATTTGATCAATGACACCAAGTTATACTTGTCTTCTGGAACGGCAAAACATTATTTGTATTTGATAATATATAGGTGTTCGTCCATGAGGTGGATAATTATCGTTTGGTGAAGGAACTTCAATGCCATGTCTGTGGCACAGTAATATCACCTTTGCAAAATATTTTTCGCATCCATGAGACCTCATATGATGCATTATATTCTTTGCTACACTAACAAGTGACATTGCATTAACATACCTTGGTTCTCTTTTCCAAGGAGTGAGACAACTCATTTGTGTATTCAAGAATAGCAAGCATGGAGGTGAAAATTGAAACATAGTAATGACTCAAAGGCTCTGGCCATTACACCTATTTTGATTACCCTTTTGTAAGGAATATTTTTCAATAGTTATGAGTACTTCGATAGCTCGAGGATTGTGCCACACATACTAACTAGAAACGAGCCGGACTCGTCGCACACACCCATGACATCTTTCATCATGTTATATAAAAAAGTTTTTTTTTGTTACAAAACTTCGATTATATGCATAGTAGGAGTATGTAGTAACTTTTCTTAAACAACCACGAGTCAAACGAGGGTGATAGTAGTATATAGCAAGGTGATTTCCTACTCATCAATTTATGAGTTCAAAAGCACTCAAGTAACTACGGCGGATGATCTACAAGGGGACATGGGAAGCGCTTTTGCTGATTTCAGCTGCCCGGATCTGTCCAAGAAGATTATTAAGTGGTGCTGCATGCTGCAAGCTTCGGATTAGTTTGGAAACTATTTCTTCCTCAAGTCCAAACCACACGATCGTCGATTACTAACAATCATACGGAGTACATGTTTATCAACTGAACTAAATTTTCACGCATCGGCTTAATTATCACGAACGATGTACGATCTATATGTATGATGCCCTTGGCATCGATCGTACTTCAAATTAAGCAGCGGTGGCGATGGCGCACTCGACGTCGCCTGCGGCGGCGTCCTTGTCGGCGCCGACCCTGCCGGCCTTCGCGGTCTGCTGCTTGTACGAGTACCGGGTGGCGACGAGCACGTAGAAGCCCAGGTTGGCGGCGCTGATGCCGGCCAGCAGCCAGTAGAAGAGGTCCAGCCTGCTCCGGCTCAGGTCCTTGCCGAACCACCCGTCCCGCCGCCCGCCGTGCGAGCTCACGCGGCTCGCCGCCGCGATCAGCTGGCTGCTCAGGAAGCTCCCGGCGCCGATCACGCTCAGGTACAGCCCGATGCCCAGGCTGCGCATCGTTTCCGGCATCTGGTCGTAGAAGTACTCCTGCAGGCCCACCAGCGCGAACCCGTCGCCCACGCCCATCAGCGCGAACTGCGGCACCAGCCAGAACACCGACATGGTGACCTTGGAGTCCAGGCGGCGGCGCTCGACGACGGCCGCCACGGCCATGGCCACCACGGCGAACGCCATGCCGACGCCGATGCGCCTGAGTACGCTGATCCCGCGCTCGGCGCCCGTCGCGCGGCGCAGGCACGGCTCGAGCACCTTGTCGAAGAGCGCCACGGTGGTGATCATGGCGATGGCGGCCAGGGCGAAGATGGACGCCGGCGGGAGCACGAAGTGTGGGCCAAGGTGGCGGTCCATGGCCATGCCCTGCTTGATGAAGAAGGTGGACACCTGCGCCGCCGCCATGCCGAACGGGAGCGTGGCCACCCAGATGGGCACCATCGACACCACCAACTTCGTCTCCTCCACCTGCGTCACCGTCGCCAGACGCCACGCCCCCCGCCAGACCTCGCCACCATGCTCAAAGATTGCCGCCTTGTCGAGACACCGGAGCTGGTCGGTGTGGCAGAGCAGCCTCTTCTTGCCGTCATCCTCCTCGTACAGCTCGCCGGCGTCGGCTGGCAGCTGAAGGCGCCGCTTTATGACCGCAGCCACGACAACCCGCAGCAACGGCGTGAGGGGGCTGCCCTGCGGCACCCTGTACCGGTACGTCCGCCATCCCGCGAGGTAGACAACGAGGGAGCAGCCCATGACGGCGGCGAGGAGCACGGTGGCGGCGCCCCATCCGATCCGCTCCTGGATATAGACGACGACGGTGACCCCGAGCAGGACCCCGGAGCAGAGCGCGCAGTTCCACCAGTTGAAGTAGGACATCTTCTGCAGCCGCTCGCCGGCGTGGCCGTCGTCGAACTGGTCAGCGCCGAAGCTCTCTAGCGCCGGCTTGTGGCCGCCGGTGCCGACGGACACGAGGTAGATCCCGACGAAGAAGAGCGTCTCGTGAACCCGCGGCACGGAGACACCGCTCGGCCTCAGTCCCGGCGCCAGCTGAGCCACCGCGAGCAGGACGAGGCCGAGGAGGTAGACGGCGGTGGAGAGGAGCACGGTGCGGAAGCGGCCGAGGTAGGCGTCGGCGAGGAAGCCGCCGAGGAGCGGCATGAGGGTGGTGACGCTCATCCAGTACTGGGAGTTCTCGGCGGCGACCTTCATGTCCTGATGCAGCACCTTGGTGAGGTAGATCATGAGGCTCGTGGCGATGCCGAAGTAGCTCAGCCGCTCGCTGAACTCGATCACTGCCAAAACCATACAACAAGAAACGTTTACACACTGCCATCGACCAAAGTACCAAACGGACAGAGACAGAAACAGAGAGATCTGGCAGGCAGTTTGAGGGAGGAGCTTACGGATGATGAACATGGCGGCCCTCCATGAGCCGGTGGCGGCACGGAGGGGCGGGCGGCCGCGGTGGTCGACGGAGGAGTCGTCCACCCATCTGTCCCACTCCCCATCATCAACGGCGACGCCATGGCCGCCGCTTAAACCCTGCTGCTTCCTCATCGCCGAATCAACCTCTCTCCAAAGTCCAAACTAAGCAAAAGGACTCACTCCACTGCGCTTTTGGACGTAGTAGATTGATCTGTGGTTCTTGGTGTGAGGCTGGGAGGAAAAGAGGTCGGGTTATATAGCCGCGCGGGTGGGGCATGGGCGGGGCGGGGCGGGGCAGGGGAAGTTGGGGGAAGAAAGGCCACGTCGCTGTTGAGATACTCCATGTGTGTGTTTGTGTGTGCACGCGCGCGAATCGAATCCACGAAAGGAGGCCTCGTTTTTTTGATTTTTATCAAAGTTCTTGAGGGAACGAATCGATGTGAGGGATTTGTTGGCGATTATTTTTTCGTTTATTTTCAGAAGTGTGTCACAACTCACACTCACATCACACCTTGGGGGGGGGGGGGGGGGGGGGGGGGGGGAAGCGAAACACAAATCATCAGTGTTTGGGTTACAAAAATTATAATCTAAGTCTCTCTAAAAAAGGATTCTTCAGAAATCGGTCCAAGACTGGGGGACACAAATCATCAGTTTTTGGGGCCTGCCAAATGTTAAAAAAAAAAATCTAATCTAAGTCTCTCTAAAAAAAGTCTTCAGAAATTGGTCCGCCACTGCACCTAGAGGTCTACATTAATGCAGCATATCTAGTGTAGATACAACTTCTTTGATATGGTTTGTATACTATCTTAATCAGTTGTATCTTAATGTAGATATTACTTCTTTAATAGGCTATGCAGTATGATATGCATTAAATATGCATCCACATACAACTGTCTTTTATATGAAATCATGGTATTTGTTGATGCCAAATACAACAAAAGTTTTTAAGACTATAGTTTCTAAAAAAACACAATATATATTCTACAAAAACTTGAAATATACTTAGTTGTCAAATGCAACCTTAAGGAAACTCTAGTAGAGTCTTCATATAGGCAGTCATCATAATGCATATGGAGCGCGCTCCATATTATGCATTTGGAGGTCGAAACTACTATATAGACGATGCTTCATGGTACAATTTGTGCCCGATGCAAATCTGATGCTCCGCTGCACTTTTCGTCTAGGCATCAATGGTTTGATCAAGTGGGCCGTGCACAAATTGTCCAAGTTGCGTCGTGTGTATAGCATTGTTCTTTGGAGGTTGCCGTGGCGATGCACAAACTCTCATTTAGTGTGTGTTTATGAGAGAAAAATCATCACTTCCTTTGTTTAGTGCTAAGAATCATGTCTAGATTAAGATACTTACTCGTTTTCCTCATTAAATAAGGTGTAACATCAAAAATAATTCTTAGGTGTAGTAGTTAGGTAATCAAAGCAAACTGGTAGTGAGTTATTATGTATATGAAATAACAACAAAATCTTATATGAGTGGAGCACAGTTTTAGACACATTTCATATATAATCATGTGGGTGTTACTTTGAGCAATTTATATATGAAAACAGATAAGATTATGGAGTAAGCACAGTGCTTCATTCACTGAGTAAATGAGTAGAGTACAGTTTTTAGACAATTACTGAGATTAACAATCTCAAGTCGTGTGTTGCTTTAACTAGCTCAGATGACTGTAAAAAGACTATGTAGCTATGAAACGAGTGAATTCTATCTCTACCCTATAATTTGTTTTTCTACATTAAGATTTTCATCCAGCTTACCTTATCTATTATCTACTATATCTAAATAGGAGCACCCCACTACTTTATTTCTCTTGACATGCAAGCTATCCACCTCACTTGCCAAATCAGCAACACAACAACTCTGAACATGTGCAGACATGGGATGCCAACGGATCAACTGATCGAGCCCACTCTTGCCTTGGCGGTAAATTACATCCCACAGCATGTGCATGCTCCCATGTCATTAATTATTGTTTTAAAATCAGCGCACCTACAGTATACGTTTCCCATCCCAATCCTTCATTTCCTTTATTAAAGTTCCATGCATGCCACCCACGGGAGACGAAACTGATGGTAACCACACCATTACACCATTTCCCTTCAACTCCCTCATGTCACCCATTTTCCTCCTAATTGCAGCATATATATAACCCCTGTTTGGGCATTGCATTGTGGTGATCGGAACCTCATCTCCAGCTAGATCACCTGCGGACGCTCTGCTCTCGCGAACGAGCAGCTCATCGGCAAGTGCAGGCGATGGCAGAGGAGGTGGACGGTTCCAGCCGTGAACATCGACCAACGACAGAATCCTCCTCCCTCATATAAAAGATCTACCTTCTATCCGTTTTAGGGTACGGCAGCTGGACGACAATCTCCACATGATGACGCTCCTACGGTGCGGGCTGGCCGCTCGCCGCCGCCGCCGACTCTCCGTCACGACCGCCGGGCTGCCTCGCCTCTGACGTCTCATCTCATTCCGTATGACAGCCTCACATCCGACGGGCCTCCGGCTCCTCCACGAATCCCTCGGACAAGATTCTCACCCGTTGCAATCCCCATGCCGGTGGGCTTTTCAGGCACGACTGCCAGCCTCCTCGCCTCCGACGGCTCTCCTAGTCCGGCACAACAGCCAATCCGCATTGCTGCTGCCTTCGTCTCCACGCGAAGAAGCTAGCTGCGTTGCCGCTGGTCTGGCTATCTTTCTTTTTAGTCTGAAAGGAGTGACCTGAGTGTGGCAACGCAGTGAGGGCCTCAGCCATGGAATGGAGATTAACAGCCACTGCTCAGAGAAGTGCTTGATCCAGCTGTTGCGGCGAGCATTCTGTTGCAATGATAGCCTTTTTTTTGGCAAGCTATCCTTCTGCGGCTGGGGACGAAGCCATTATGCATGGTCGTTCGGTGCTCCTTCCTGTTGGTCATGCGAGATGTCCAACTTCAGACTACAATAACAAGAGGGTCATGTATTCTTTAGTTTTTTTCCTGTGAGTGCTAATTATAAAGAAAAGATCACATCAACAGTACAAAAGCACAAGTACATAGTAGGAAAGGGAGTTTGGTTTTAAGCGTCGACCCCTTTCCTCCAAACACTCGGTGATCGCATTTTACTTTTTCCGTCTGATATGACATCCATCTGTTCAAAATATATATATATATTTCAGAAAGAGTTTAGACTGGACTGGAGAGTGAGAATATACTTGATGTACAATGTAGTTTTTGCCATTTGAGGGCTTCAGGTCTGTCATTCCACTTTGCAAGCTGCTGATAGTATACTTCAGGAATAACATTTAGTAACGGCCAAAATCTACTGATTTGTGTTTATCAACAGTTGTAACACACTCACTTTATTGTTATGTGATGCAAGAAAGATGTAAATATCTTCCATCTAGCTGTTAACTCTTAATCATATCCCATGCATACAACCAAACACCGTGCAGTTGTATGAGCCGAGCCAATGCAGGACACCAAACGTCATGCCAAAATTGACCCCCTAATGCAGGAAGCCTAGATGAGAGCAAACAAATGATGTGCAGATGATGTTTTTTCCCATGTTTTTCTGGAAACAGACCCAAGTGAGGCACACATGCAATACAGGCAAAATCGATGCAAGTAACCAAACATTCTAGATTGTACATACTTTTGCATGCATTTAAATTTATGAGATGATGTTATGAAATTTAAACCTTTCGGCCTAACCAGTTGTATGGACATGAAAGTTCAACCATATTTCTGTTAGATGACATGGAAATTATTCACAATGTTTGCAACATCGTCACATGCAATTTTTTTGCTCACATTTCCCGCAGCAACGCGCGGGGCATCATCTAGTTTATAAAAAATGCATGGTACTATCCTTATAACTTTGTGAGAGCATTCCCATTGGTCCCTGTCATGAGGTTGGCGTGGCAAATTCTTCACAAACCTAAGCAATTCTTCCACCATATGAAATATAAATTACACACACACACACACACACATTATTGATTACGGTTAGGGTATATACGGTGGTTGATAAGATAATTATATCTTTAAGGCTTTCAGTTAATTTAGAGATGACCATAATTATGTGGTGAGTATTGTGCTAAGAGATGATCTCTTAGTTAAGGGCCATGTATAGTGGTTGATAAGACGATCTTATCTTAATCCTGACATGGATTTTAGATATGGCAATAAAAATACATATACAGCTTGATATCTTTTAGTATTATCTTTAGTAACTAGATGTACGTAAACATTCAGAAAAGGCTAGATATATGTAAATATGTGGTGAGAAATATCACGAGAAGAGATCATCTCTCAATTAAGAAAATGCAAGTCTTGTATTTTGATTTCTCTCTCCTCACGCCAGTATTTATCCTACCTAACACTGGTAAGATAGCATCTTTTTTTTTGTCTGGCTAGGACCATTATACACGCTCTAATAAGGAAGGCAAGCCTTCTTTTCTGAATTTTCTGTCTTCTACCTCAGTGTTTATCCCACGTGGTGCTAATAAAATAGCATAACTGTACACACCCTTAGAAAATTTTAACTGCGCGGTTTCTAGAAGGCCTTGTATGTACGACTTATTACGCCTGATAAGAGCTGACCCTGGATCCGCCGTTGGGCTTCAACCAAATTTGGATCAAACGGCGATGATGGAGCGTCACGCACTTCATGCTTGCCACCAAAGTCGTGGCCGACTTGTGCATGTGACGGCAGTACGTAGTTGCAGGTGGAGCGGAAACGGATATATGCATTCACTGCACTCACCAGCAACGCAGTACGCCAGCCATCGTCGTATGCAGAGATGACTCTCCACGACCGGCACATGCGTCAAAACACTGCCTCTCGATCGCACGGGCCATCTCGAACACATTTTGCTCTAAAAAAAAAATCTTCTTTTCTAAATTTACTTATGGGATATCCCTCTGACTTTGCGCGGGGCGGCGAATTGAACACGTGTTTCATGCATGCCTGCATGCATTCGTCCGGCAGGTCCACGTGCTCCCTCGCGATCGATATGATCCAAAGTATTTGAGTGCCATCAGCCACGGACAGAGACGGTGCGTCCTCTTGCAGATGCACGCTCCACTTGGCCTCAGACGGAGATGCAGATGATGCAACGCGATGGGATACAGAGCTACTCCCTCCCTTCTAAAATAAATAACTCAATTTTGTATTAATTTTAGTATAAAGTTGGTTCATTTATTTTGAAACGGAGGGAGTAGATATATAGATGATGCTGTTCAGATCAGATGGCTAGATATATAGGAGTAGATCAATAGATGTACATACATCCGGCGGTTCGCGGCGGGTGCATGCATGGCGCGTTCGCTCGCACCGTTCCATGCTTTGATGGTGCTCTAGCCGGAAGATCGATCGAAAGTACCAATGCAATGTGGCGCGCAATGCATTGCGATAATAACGTTCTGCTAAATTGGCAGCTATTACTCCATCGCGTTGATGATTAGTGTTGAAACGTGATATCTTTGTATTTATTTCTGACTGATTTTCCTATTATCTCTAGCCTTGTATAAATTGATCTCTAGATATATTGTAGGATTAGTTGACTTGTCACGCAAGACACCATCTGTATATATTGTAACCGACTTCGATGGAATACAATTGAGTTGCATCCTATAGTCTTCTACATGGTATCAGTTTTCTCCCGATCCCTTTCGCTTTCGCTCTAGGCCGCCGCCGCGTCCCACGCCGCCGTCGCCCCTCTCTCCCTGCCTCCGCCGCTGCCTGTTCCACACGCCGCCGCCCCTCTCTCCCTGCCGCTGCCTGTTCCACACACCGCCGCCGCTGCACCCAAACCCTAACCCTCCTACGCTGCTGCCGCCGCTGCCACTCCTCCTATACCAGCCGCCGCCGCCGCCACACCAAACCCTAAACCCTCTCACGCCGCCGCCGCCACCCCCTCCTCTGTAGTCGCCGCCGCCGTCTCTTTCTACCCCTCTCCAGCCGACGCCACCATCATGTCTCGCTCCAAACCCGACATCTCCGACGCCAGCTCCTTCGCCGGTACTGCCTTCACCTCCGATCGCCTCAACAAGCTCCACATCAAAGACCATGTTCCCGTCACCCTCGACCTCGACTCTCCTTCCTACAACACATGGCGCACCTACTTCGCGCTCCTCTTCCGCTCCTTCCGCCTCATCGAGCATGTTGATGGCAGCGTCGACATCCGCGACATGAAGGACGACGACGAGTGGCTTGCTGTGGACGCCTGCATCGTCAAGTGGCTTTTTCTCACCATCTCTCCAGGTCTCTTCAACATGGTGAACTCCCGTGATCCATCGGCGTACGCTATGTGGACACGGCTCTGCGACCTCTTCCTCGACAATGAACTCCAGCGCCGTGTCTTCCTCCAAGGTGATTTTTTCACCATGCAGCAAAACGATCTCTCGATCGACGAGTACTGCACGCGGATGAAGGTTCTCACGGACGAGCTTCGCGATGTCGGCATGAACATCGACGACTCCGTCCTCCTCACCAACCTACTTCGCGGCCTCCACCCCGACCTCGGCCAATCCGCCGCCAACCTCTCCCTCATCACGCCGACATACGCCAAGGCGGTCACGTATCTTCGCATGGAGGAGAAGCGTCTCCGTCACGCGGCGCGACAAGCTCCTCTCGCCGCCCTCCACGCCGGCATTGTCAAGGGGACCGCCCCCCCCCCCCCCCCCCCCGCAGCCTCCCCACGCGCCGGCTCCACAGCCGCCCGCCGCCCCTGACCAGGGCCGCCAGAAGAGGCGGGGAGGTCGCGACGGCCGTGGCCGCAATGACAGCTCTCAGCCCCGCCAGGCGGCTCCATCCGCTCCTGCTCAGGCCGCGGCACCCCCGCCCTGGCTCACGGGGCACAACCCCTGGACGGGGGTGGTGCACACCTACTTGATGCCACTTCCGCGGGCGCCTGCTCCGGGCCTACTTGGCCCTTGCCCGGGTCTTCATCAGGCTCTCTTGGCCGCGCCGGGTGGCTCCGGACCCGGCGGCTCTTCGGCGTACAACGGGACCATGGCTCACGGCGCTGCCATGTCCTACGGCGCTCCATCGAGCGGCTACACCTACGACCCGACGCTCCTAGCCGCCCTCCACGCCGCCCCTTCCCCAAGCAACTACTTCGGCGGCGGGGACTAGTACATGGACACAGGCGCCGCTGCTCATATGGCGTCGAACCCCGGTATCCTCTCTCGTGTCTCTCCGTACCCTCTTTCTTCCCGCATCGTTGTCGGTGATGGATCTCCGCTTCCCATCACCCACCACGGCGCGTCCTCCCTCCGTCTCTCATCCTCTTCCTTACCTCTCAATAACGTACTTGTGTCTCCATCCTTAATAAAAAAATTTATGCTCTGTCCGTACTCTTACTCGTGAACATCCTGTTACCGTTGAGTTTGACAAACATGGTTTTTCTGTCAAGGATGCTCACTCCCGGAAGGTTCTGCACCGATGTGATTCCCCCGGCGATCTCTACCCATGTGGCCAAACGACAAGCAGTGGTCCTGTCGCTCTCCACGCCGACGTCGCTCTCTGGCATGCTCGTCTTGGTCATCCCGGCGCCGACTCTCTTCATAAAGTTTTGCAGACTTTTCCTTTTTCATGTAATAAATCGGAGGCACACACTTGTCATGCCTGTCGCATAGGAAAACACGTTCGTTTGCCGTTTTCAACTTCCTCATCAATTGCCACTTTTCCTTTTGATGTTATTCATTGTGATGTTTGGACATCTCTCGTGCCTAGCAATTCGGGTTTATCATATTACCTTGTGATTTTGGATGATTTTTCTTATTTCACTTGGACCTTTCCGTTGCGCCGCAAATCCGACGTCGCTTCCTCCCTTCATGCTTTTTACGTCTATGTTGCCACCCACTTCCACCGCACCATTGCCCATCTTCAAACCGACAACGGAAAGGAATTTGATAACCTCGCTATTCGCACCCTTTTATCCACTCATGGCACCATTTTTCGCCTCACATGTCCATACACATCTCAGCAAAACGGCCGTGCCGAACGTGTTCTCCACACTCTTAATGAGAGTGTTCGTGCATTGCTCTTCCATGCACATATGCCTGCTCGGTTCTGGCCCGATGCCCTCGCCACAGCTACTCTTCTTCTTAACATCCGGCCTTGCAAACCCCGATGGAACTACACCCCTCATCACCTCTTATTTGGATCACCTCCGTCATATGATGATCTTCATGTTTTCGGTTGCCTTTGTTATCCTAATATCACCGCCACGACACCACATAAGCTGGCGCCTCGCTCCATCGCTTGTGTCTTTCTTGGCTACCAACCAAACACAAAAGGCTTCTGTTGCTACGACCCGGAGTCCCATCGTGTGATCATGTCTAGGCACGTTTATTTCGATGAGGTTGTTTTTCCATTTCAGCAGGCAGCGCCGCGTCCCTCGCCACCTCTGGACGCCTCTCCTCGACGGACTCGTGGAGCCCTTGCACTCCCACCACCTCGCCGGTCGGGCGTGGTTGCGGCCTCGTCGCCCGCCGTCTCGCCACCCTCGGTGTTTCCTCCGCTGACTCAGGAGGAGTCGGCCTCCCCAGCCATGCCGGGCCCCCGCCTCTTGGCTCTGGAGGAGCCGGCTTCCCAGGCCTCACCGGGTCGCCGCCTCTCGGCTCTGGTGGAGTCGAGCGTGACCCCAGCTGGGGTCTCGAGCGCCTCGCTGGCCCAGGAGGAGCCGGGCACTTCGGGCCCGTCTGCGCCCTCATCACTGTCTACGACCGAGCCAGCGCCTACTGGCTCCCTGTCCGTTCTGGAGGAGGCGACCCTCTCGGCCCCGTCGGCCGGGTCCTCTCATGTCTCGCCGACGCCCTCAACACCAACACCCGTGGGCTCGCCGGCATCTTCCTCGTCATTCGAGCCGGCTGTTGTGGCCCCTCGACGCCGCGGTCCCCGCCGCCTCATCATCATATGGTGACGCGCGCCAAGGCCGGTGTGCACCAGCCGAACCCGCGCTACCACAACCTCAGCGTTACGACCCTCTCTCCGGTTCTGCGATCGGTGCGTTCTGCGTTGAGTGATCCGCATTGGACCGCCGCTATGCGTGCTGAGTACGATGCTCTTGTCTCCAACCGGACTTGGACTCTTGTTCCTCGTCCCCCTGGAGCGAACATCATCTCGGGCAAGTGGGTTTTTTGTCACAAACTCCTCCCGGACGGTTCTCTGGACAGGTACAAGGCTCGCTGGGTTGTCCGTGGATTTGCACAACATGCCGGTGTTGACTTCTCTGAGACCTTCTCTCCGGTCGTTAAACCCGCCATGATTCGTGTGGTTCTTCAGCTGGCTGCATCTCGTCACTGGCCCGTACATCAGCTTGACATCAACAATGCTTTTTTGTACGGTCATCTTCAGGAGCGAGTCCTCTGTCAACAGCCAACTGGGTTCGTTGACCCTCAGCGACCCAATGATGTCTGCCTGTTGTCACGGTCATTATATGGCCTCAAACAGGGCCCACGTGCCTGGTACCAGCGCATCGCCGGGTTCCTTGGTCTTCTCGGGTTTCGCAGCACCACCTCTGACACGTCGTTGTTCGTGCTGCATCGGGCTGATCATGTGGCTATGCTTCTGCTCTATGTTGATGATATTGTCATTACTGCCTCCCGAGGGGATCTTCTTTGCGACATCATTGATCGTCTCGGTTCTGAGTTTCGGCTGAAGGATCTTGGCGCGTTGCACTTCTTCCTCAGCATTAATGTGCGACATGATGCCACTGGGTTCTTTCCGCATCAGGGACATTACACTCTTGATCTTCTGGACCGTGCCGGCATGACTGCCTGCAAGCCAGCCGCCACACCTGCTGAGGCCAAGCTAAAGCTTTCCGCCACCGCCGGCCAGCCTGCCACCGACGCCGCTCTTTACCGCAGCATTGTGGGCGCCCTTCAGTACCTCACGCTCACCAGACCAGACATTCAGTTCGCGGTGCAGCAAGTTTGCTTGCATATGCACTCGCCTCGTGATGTTCACTGGTCTTTGGTCAAGCGCATTCTTCGGTACATTCGTGGCACCCCGACCTACGGTCTTCGTCTCCATGCATCCGCCTCGACTGAGCTTCTTGTTTATACTGACGCGGATTGGGCTGGTTGTCCAGACACTCGACATTCCACGTCTGGCTATTGTGTCTTCTTCGGAGACTCTCTGGTCTCATGGTCCTCTAAACGGCAGCCTACTGTCTCCCGTTCGAGTGCTGAGACCGAGTACCGAGCTGTCGCCAACGTAGTTGCGGAGACTTGTTGGCTTCGTCATCTTCTCGGTGAGCTTCGGATTTCTCTTCCGAAGGCTACTGTGGTCTTCTGTGACAACGTGTCGGCCACCTATCTCGCGGCTAATCCGGTGCAGCACAAGCGCACCAAACACATTGAGCTCGACGTTCATTTTGTACGCAAGAAGGTTCAGTTGCCTATAGTCTTCTACAATTAGGCGGGATATGTATATATAGTACGAGTATTGTTGAAACATTGTGTGAATTGTACTCTAGCCAGTGACCTTGCTCCTTGAAGTAATTAGCCAAGATGCGCCAAGTATATAGTTTGTACGTACTTTCAACACAACATGATTAAACAACCATTTGTTGCACCATAGTTGGCGAGCTAGCCATCCTAGCTAGGCCCGACCTCGGATCTGCCATGTTAACTCCGGGGTTGGGAATAGTTTCTCCCACATGTTCATTTCCTTTGAAACTAAAAGAAGACCGGTGACGGTCTTGTAGTTGTGGTTTCTCTTTTTGGCTTACAAAACTTCGTTCGGGCCGCGCATCTAATTAACCGAAATAGAAATAAGACGTGGCTGATCCAAGCATGCGACAACTAGACTAAGATTTTTGTGGTTTCTATGTACCTTCGTATTCGGGCATTCTTGTAGTTTCTATGTATATATGTTGGTATTGCGCAGGCCTTTCCACAAGAGCAAATCATGAAAAAATGGATTCGTGGATATATCATTCGGTTGCAGAATCTTGTATTGTATTCTTCATAGGTTCCTCTTAGATCTTTCGATTTTGGATTTGGGAAGAAAGGGATATTCATGGCTGGTGGTGGTTTCATTCATCATACCGATCAAGGGCCTCAGTTTAACATTGGGCGGGAGCCTTCTATCTACAAATCTTCATACCGGTCTATTCTTTCTTAGCTAAGCGGGTGGAAGATCAATCTTGGAAAATGGATCTGAATTAGACTGAAATGTACTCAAACAAACTAAACTACTGGACACCCTAAATTTGACGTGCTTGATTCCATTTTCCTAAAACTTGTCGTTTTACGTTTATATGGGGTCATCCCTAAGAATTTTCTCTACCGTACCTCTAACCTTTTCTGTTTGTTCAAAAAACCTGTAAACTTATCTAAATATAATTTCATCAACTTTACCAGCAGTCAAGTCACATGGAAACCGTGTGACGCCCCTAAAGACGACATCTTTCGAGCACCGAGGAGAGCATGATGTCCATGTCAAATCATATTACATAAGCTGGTCAAATCCTAAGTGCACTACATATAATACAAAGGGTCAACCGCGTGGTAGTGCTTAAATTTAAAAACAAGCACCTCAGGAGCAGCCCCAAGTTAGTCTTCTTTTTCTTTTGCTGGAAAGGCATTAGTCTTATTCTGGGAATAGATCTCCTAAGGTAGCCCATATCCAGGGGAAATAATTGTTGGTTTTACTGTTTCGCGATAGGTGCCACCACGGCATCGGCACCTGAGCATACTAGTTTGTGGATGTCATTGATCTGACCAAGAGATGTAATCGATTCTGTAATGTAATGGGGTGATCATTAGTGTAAAGCAATGGTGGCAGGCGATCTTGCTCCCATTATTGCACTCCAGAGACAGTGAATCACTGCGCCACAAATTGTGGCCTGAATTTTCACATTTCGGTTTTGCTCAATCGAAGTTTCTGGAGAATTTTTCTCCTATCCAAGTCGGCGGCCTAAGCCATCCGATGTCTAGTATGTGTTGAGACTTGAGACTCACACAAGGTTTTTTTTAAATCAATAGTAAATCATGCGGCTACCATCATCGACTTAGCCATGAAAAACCCTAAGAAATCAACTTAATAGGGGTAGATGCACCCTTTATATTTCTTATTAAACAAGCAGGTCATCTAATTAAACCGACTTTCTAAAAAAAAGAACTAACCTAGAGTGAGCAGGTGACTGTTTCTTGATGTTTTCTTCTAATACTCAGTATACTTAAAGGACTATTTATAATTGTGGACGGATTTGCATTTCTAATTAGGCCGAGAGTGAACAGCATACTTAAAGGATTATTTAATGTATGCTTTGCATGGCAAATAAAAGGCGCCAGCAAGTCTCGTTTAGTTAGTTTTAGCTAGCTTGATAGTTTATTTTCTCCGAAAAAACAATTATTAAACTGTTAGACCATAAGTGGGTCTAAACGGACCCAGTTTACAGGAAATGTACTTTCTTGATGTTTCAAATGGAGTCGATTAAAGTGCATAACAGATAGGGTCTACTGATTAATCAAGAATTTAGCATTGATCAACGATGACAGTGGAGATATAATGAAGTTAACTAACCAACCATGCATGCATTGCATGTGATCTGTGTACACTTCCGACAACATCAAGTTGGACACAATCGGTGATCCCTAGATGGACCATGGATGGATGGATGGATGGAGGCCACAACTTTAGATTTTGCTTTATGCAGTGGTGCTTCCAACGACCCAAATTTGGCACATGAAAGAAATGGGACGAAATCAAAATCGACATGCGTAATGTAGCTTGTACTCAGCTAGCACCAGCACTTACAGTTAGTGGGTGATAATGGCACAATGCAGGCCTTCACGGACCTAAAAGAAATGGGATGAAAATCGACATGCCCAATGTAGCTTGTACTGAGCTAGCACCAGCACTTTAGATTAGCGGGTGATAAGTCATAATAATGCAGACCTTCGTGTTTCGGGCCAAATGCAAATTATCCCCCCCCCCCCCCCCCCCCCCCCCCCCCCCCCCCCCAATACACACACAAAACAAATAACATATGAACTAAAATTCATCGGGAGCTATTGAACTTGGTAAAAGAGTATCTCCTCATCACCTTGTATTGGTTTGATCGTGTTGTTTTATATTATATAAAAGTGAGGTGAAAACAGGTTTGAAGAGAACTTGGTGGGACGGTGTGAGTCTGTCCACGATCACCATATCTACTCACAAAAAGCCAGTAAATTGAACCGCTATTGCACCTAACGGTGCTCTCTGACTTGCTGCATATACCGATGGGTTGGTTGACACACAGGTGTACACATAATCCACCCACCAAGGTTCAAATTATGTACAAAGCTAGTGAATGCACCAAAAAAAAGCTGTTTACATAACAAAATGCCAAAAAAGAGAGAGGAAAGATTGACCCGAGGCATCATGGGAGCAGGACATACATATCAGTAGGTGGGGTGTTGCAATCCAACCAAGGAAATTGCATGCGTCGATGCACTCACTTACATCGATCATGACATGAGCGCACATCGCCGTTCCAACATGCACCGGAACTAGTGTCACTGTGGCTTGGATACGCGTCCGACCATTGATCATCAGATAGTGCAGTGACAATGACTGTGAGGGCTCGTCACCAACTAAATCTCTGCCTGGATAAGGGGGTGAAGGAAGGTCCACGTGTCGACCGCTTGTTAGCTCTCGGCGTGGCTTAGGTCGATGATCATACGGTCAGGGGTCACCGGTCAGGTGATCCGACGGCTCGCCATGATCCACCCACGATGCCTGGACGAGGATCGCACTATGCACTTGAATCTGTTTATTAGTTACTCCCTCCGTTCCAAATTACTTGTCGCAGGTATGGATGTATTTAGATATATTTTAGTTCTATATACATCTATTTCTGCGATGAGTAATTTGGAACGGAGGGAGTACTTATTATTAGTATTAGTACATGCTTATCTATCTGCAAAGTAATCTGTGAGGTCATGTTCAATGCTACAGCTTCAGGTAGGCCTAGATCCCTCAAGTCAAATCAATGGCACTGCTGCTGGATTTGGATTGGCAACCTATCTCTTGGCATAATCAAACGTGCTCCAAGATCATATACCATGTATGATGGGATAGACGATGCGGCGCCACTCGGAATGCAGGGCGGGAACAGCTGGTGCCCATATCGATTTCCACTAGCCCGATCGGTCAGGATCATGCATGCATGCATGACAAAATCATGCTTCGTTTTCTTCACTGGACGAAAAAAAAAATTAATACCATGTGCTATTGCACCAGAAAAGAAAGAAAAAACTCGATGTCTAGATAAGCCACAAACAGAGAACGTTGTCCAGCGCTGCTGCCACCTTTGTCATACTAATTAAGTTGATGAGTTTTGTGCAGCATGGTATGCTTTTTGTTGTAGAAGAAAACACATTCGTTACTTAATTTGTAGTGCAGCTTTGGGTGGTAGGTAGGCCAACATGGGTTTAGATCTTCTGATGCTGAAGGCAGAAGAGTAATCTTATAATTTACTCAAACTCTCAGTGTTTTCCCTTTCTTTCTCTAGATAAAAAAACGTACTATGCGCTTTTGCACCCAAAAAAAGATTAGAGAGTAGTGGTTTGTACTCAGTGAAGTCTTTTTACAAAACTATCAACTTTGGGGGGTGACTTCCATTTGGAAGGATTATATCCGGAAACTTAAAGTTCCTCCGAATAAAGGCAAAACGTCAGTATGTTGAAGAGTTTTGTAGCGAGCATGAAAGTATATAACATTTGTTTTTTGACTGTGTTGTTGCCCAACAAGTAGGGGGGGGGGGGTGATCTCTGGATGCATTGAGATACCTGTCTCTGAATCTTTCAATTCCTTACTCTCCTTCTTCAGAACACAATGTGATGCTATTAACCTAGTTACTTCTGCTACCTTAGAGCAATTCCAATGGGCCGACCCATTTCGTCCGCCCGTGTCCATTTGGGTCGGTGTGGACAAAAACGATAGCCCAACGGGCTGACCCATTCCGAAATTCCGTTCGCTTCGCGTCCGCGCCGACCCATTTGCACCCCAAATTTGAACCTGAAATGCGTCGGCGCGGGCGCGGCTCCCTCCGGTGTCCGCCACGAGCCCACATGCCGGCCGGCCAACTACCGCACGCGGTCATATTAATTGCGGCCACCGACACCCTGCCCATGCGTCAACCAGTGGAAGCGTCGGGGGGGCCGTCCTTTTTTAATCCACGCGTGTGAGGGGGCGGCGTCATCCACTTCCACTGTCGTCCACATCTATCCGCCCCACGTGCTTCCTCGCCGGCGACAACCAAACCCTAGGTATGGGTTTCTTCAGCGGCTCAGGCAAGGGGAAGGGGAAGTTCACCCCCGACGCTTCCTCCTTCCGCTCTCTTCCTCCTCCGCCGCCGCCGCCTGCCCGTCCCGCCAGGCAGCGCATGCACATTCCGGTGCATCAAGCGCAGTGGCACTCACAGTACAGGCAGCCGCTGCCGTACCCAGACGTCACCCTGCCGCATGACTGGCATCTGGATCCACAACGGATCTCGGTCGCGGTGGGCGCACGTCGAGTAGGTGCACAGGTGGCGGGCGCACTTGAAGCCGGAGCAGCACACGCATTCGGCGTACGCGCCGGACTCTCCCGATTTGATATGTGGTTTGCCCCCGAACACGAGGAGCAACGCCGCCTCGGCGTCCAGGAGCACCACACCCACCCTCCGCCGCCCCATGCGGTCCAGCTAAAGGAGGAGGAGGCTGCGTACCAGGCCGCGCTGGCGGCGGCCATGCGGACCTCCATTGAGGATGAGCGGCGCAAGGCGGCAACGGAGGAGGAGGCGGCCTACGAGGCTAGGCTTGCGGAGGCCCTTGCCCTCTCCGCGGTTGGCGACTGCGTGCTTCCGCCGGCGCCGCCGAGGAGGCTCCCGGAGCCGAAGGCCCAGCCGGAGCCCGTGGAGCGGTACGTCTGGACCGACCAGGTGCACGAGTGGGTCAACCCCCCCCTTGTGGCTCGGCGCGATGCCGGCACAGGAGAAAATGTACCTCCAGCAATGGAAGGCCAAAGCGTTGTGGATGGAGCAGGGAGAGGGTGAGCGGCTGATGCAGCTCGAGCGCAACGAGGAGGAGCGACGTGCTCGCGAGCAAGCAGTCCAGCCGGCGATGCAGGTGGCGCAGCAGGGCGACGTGGCCCGGGCTTGGAGGCGGCATTCCCTTGGGCTGGCCCGGCATCGGAGCTGGTCTACCTCACTAGGTCGGATAACAAGGACGCCTAGGACTATTTTTAATGTTTTAAGTGGACTTTGGTCGGCATTTGATCGGTTTTAATGTATAATTATGTTAAGTTTAGTTTCTTTTATTTTAAAAGGCTCCTTATCAAAAATATGGGTCGAGCCGGCATTGGACGCACACGTTAACCCAAATGGAAAAGCGGACACAGACGTCCGCGCGACCGATCCGAACGGGCAAAAAACAGACAAAGCGCACGTCTGTTTAGGTCGGTGCGTTGGAGTTGCTCTTATGGAGATTATGGTTGTTCCGAAATGAATTTGTTTTCCAGGGATGAAGATGGCGAAATATCAGATGTGTACTGGATATGGTGGCTGCTCACATTCGCCAATGGAAAGTGCTTTGCGTGGACCGGGGGGGGGGGGGGGGGGGGGGGGGGGGGGGGGGGGTTGTTTAGTAGAGCTGATGTTTTGCTATGCTGCATGTTTTATCTAGCTTCTGCTGTTCCTCCCTTTGGCTCATGTCTGAGTTACAAAATTTCAGGGGAGATGTTGAATTCTCTCAGAAAAACTCCCCATGTAATAATCTCCTGCAGCTACTGTTCTGGCTGAAGCCGAGAGTTGTTAACAGTCTAGTGTGATGTTTTGCCTTGGTTTTTTAATAAAAGTCGGGGCAGCGGGGCAACCCCTCTCATTTCAAAAAAAGAAGAAGAAGAAAACCCGATGACTGGATGAGCCAGAAGCAGAGAGCATGCCCACCAGTGCTGCTGCCACCTTTGACATACAGTACTAATTAAGTTGATGAGTTTTGTGCAGTATTTAACTTTTTCTGTTGTTGTCCAACAAAACCCATTTACTTACTTAATTGTAAGTGCAGCTTTGGGTGGTAGGTAGGCCAACAAATGTCTGCACTAGATATAGCTGGATCTTCAGATGTTGGGGGCAGAAGATTAGTGCTAATTGCATATGGATGTGTAAATAACTATGTTGAGGGAATCAGTTCCTTGTGTTTTATGTTGCGTGGCATGAGGTGTGGCTGTGGGTAGCAGGGAATTTCCAGCCACAACTCCATGATGGGGCACAGAATGATTAGCTCCTATTTCAGTCGCTAATAATATCCCGGTCAACCGCATGGCCCATAGATCAATCTTTTTTTTAACCTGCATCTAGAGAGGAATTTTAACACTTGCCAGTACTAAATTAACCTAACTGGTCACTAGATTGCACACTAAATTAGCCACAAGTTTTTTATGTCGCCAGGTTCAGCTCTGATTAGGACAGGCATATAGATTGTGGGATGAACCTTCTTTTCCATGATAGGCAAGGTGGTGCTGCCTAGATAGACAGATTAATGGGAATATTTAACAGTCAATTAACAGGTTGTGTACCATATTATCTATCCATGATAGGGGAGGAGAAGCGCATATTGCTTTGGGTATCTTACACTGAATCTGTTCCCCAAAGTGCGCGTGCCATCATCAGGGCAGGGGTAATCTTCAGCTTTGGTTTATTTACTCCAGTTGTACTTATCTTGTTAATTACTAGTACTAGTTTATAGGGGCGCAGAGGAGAATAAGCCCTTCTTTATTTTCTTGTACTTGCATAAACCCCTTTTGACCATGGAATTGAACCATGGCAGGCATCCACTCTGTACTTGCTGAGCAACAGAATGCAGGACACTGGGCATCAAGATAAAGGAGATACGACATAAATCATACAAAATTTGAATTGAACCCTACCATCACGCGAGTTTGGAAATATTAATCGACAACATACGGCCCCCAGCATGCACTTGTCGGCACAACTATGATGTTATTTTCTCATTTTATACATCTTTATTTAATGCAATATTTTGCAAGAGTACGGTTTGTACAGCTTTCTCATGCTACAATGACCGGTGGTAGGTGACCACTTGGCATGAGCGGAAAGCTATATAAAAAACAATGAACAAAAAAAAATGACCGGCGGTAGGTGTTAGTACATGTTTCTTTTATCAAGCTTCATGCAGGCTTAACACAATTAAACATGTAGGCAGGTCCAACAAATAATTATGGCAATTGGGTGCTCTTATATGACCAATTAAAGGCCCCATACCAAGTTGTTTATGTTTTCAACAAATTTTGCATTTTCTGGAGATTTCTCGATAAAAAAGGCCAATAAATGGCCAGACGTATCACAACTTGCATACTGTCGGAAGTCATTCAAATATGACATAGATGCCAGTTCATGGGAATGCCCACCTGCTTGCAAAAAAGTTCATGGATTTGAAAACAAAGTTTGTAAATTTAAGAAAATATCCAAAATTTGAAAAGTTAACGGATTCCAGAAAAGGTTCATGAATTTTAATAAAGAAAATAAAATGAAGTAAAGATAAAAAATAGAAGGAAAACAGTACAAACAATAACTGAAAAAATAAAACATTTTTTAAAAAATGGATCATGTTTTGAAAGATGTTTGGAAATTGTTCATGTTTTGAAATTTTGTTCAAATTTCAAAAAAATGTTAGGTCAAATTCCGTTCATAAATTAAATAAATATTCGGCATTTGAAAATTGTTCACATTTTTTCAATTAGAGTTTCGAACTTTTTTCCCAGAAAATATTCTTATATGTGAACACTATTGTGTCTTCTTATATATAACGCACTATAAAATGATAGAAATGGCTGTGGGGTGAACTGGCTAGCAGCGTATTGAGTGTGAGATCTTGAGTTCAATTCTTCACGAGGACTCCTTTTTCTTAATATTTTTACGTTGCTTATATTGGACGTGCCTTAATCACCCGGCCCCTGCAATTTGTATACGAGGTATCACGACGTATTTTTAAAAAGGACTATCTCACCCTCCATTATGAAGAGGTATGAGATAATTTGAGTCATCGATGTGTTTAAGGGAGTCTACCGAAGCAGAAGTGATTTTATAGTCAGTAATGCTACATCTACATAAAGATTCCTATACGTAATTAACGTAACTGATTAGGTGACATGTTTTGGTTTGAGAAAATAAGGGGAGGGCCCCACCCCCAATTGAAATCAGGGGACCCAAGAGATTAGATAAGGCAAGTTACGTAACATTACGTAGGTCGTATGTAGATCTAGCATTTTTGTTTTATAGTGATATCATCAGTCCGGCTGATGGATGACGTCTGAAAGACATGGCATCTGAACAATCTCCTGCGATCTCGTCGCGAAAAAAGCGATGGAATGCCGCGGAGTGGATCGGCTGAGCTATGAAAAGATGGTATAAGGGCAGAGATGAGTGGGCTGAAAGTTCAAAGGAGATTTAAGGTTGAATAGAAGCGCGAGCTTTCCGTGGCCACTGGACATGTACTGTACTGACAATGCAACGTGGAAACAGATTACAATATATGCTAAAGCAGAAGAGCACAGGACCGATTCCATCAGCATGTAACGAAATACAATCTAGATGCATTACACGAACACTATACACTGCACAAACCCATGCCATCAGAATGCAAAATAGTGTAGCTCAAGCAACAATACAATGCGCGAACAGGATGACCAAAAAGGCTGAAAGCCACCAGAGGACCAGGGGAACTGCTCCTCGGTTTGCAAGATGTTCGTATAGCGTCACAATTCGCATAACAAGTACCACAAGATATAGCGGTAATCCGGGGCATCTATATCTTGGAACTAAAATCCACATACATTATACCAAAATCCTTCTTATTGATTTTGTTCTTCTTTCTCGTTATTGTGTTTCGGCATCCTTGTGACATAGTCACCTGTGTCTGGCCAGACGATGATGGATGTTGTCACACCGAGAAGGCCCTAAAAACATCTCTCCATCGCCAGAGATGCAAATCCCACTATTGAGCTATCTGGCTACTTGTCAAACTTTCCGATGAAACTGTAAGTTGTTGTTATGATCACCGTATTACAGGTAATGTTTGAGCAACCTCAAAGCCCACCATATGGTAAGAAGTGACCATGATACTCTCATGGTCTAAGGAGCAAAATCACACGTTGGTGCTTCATGTTATTACAATTGATTACATACGATATTAAGTCAATACATAATACACAAGATTGGGTCGATTCAATATATTGTTTTTCTAACGTCGTAATCTTAATGTTGTTTTAGGACTATTGTTACACTTAACGACATCCCAAGATCCGGAAAACGTGATCACCAACAACAATTGAGCTAGTCCTAGAGGCAAGGCTAGGAACCTTCTATTTAACCGTTTATCATTCTACATGCGCAAATGAGTTTTTCACCGAATCGCATATTCAAAAACTATAGCAGTTATAGCATAGAATATAAACTCCTTAATTATGAATATGAAAATGTAATAATACAAATATTATTGCCTCAAGGCATATTTTCACCACCATTGTTGGCGGCGAAGAGGAAATACCTTCACGCGCAGCAACAGATGCAGGGACGTGGGTGGCGGGGCTCGCCGACCACAACACCCACGAACGCATTTGGATAAGCTCTTGCAAATAGATGGTGTAGGCTGCGCGAGAGCACGGCATCATGTCGGTGCGCCTTCACGACGCAGCTGAAGTTCCCCGATGGCTTGCTGCAGTTGACCCACGTGGACTGCTGAGTGGCCTCCGCACATGAGCTGCGGGAATACCGGGAGGTCCGCGACCATCGACGAGGAGTACAAGGCAGAGCTCTGCCGGCTGTACCCTGAGCATGTCAAGCAGGAGCGCCGTCAATAAGCTCTATAGGTCGGGGACGGTGAGGTTCATCGACCTTTGCTCCTGCGATGGCTCCGGGTCCGACGACGATGAAGATGGCGAGGTCGATGGTGACGGCATGGGCCAAGGCCGTGGTGGCGGAGCGGGCGAGCACTAATGCAGTTTTGAACATCACTAGAGCCTCATCATTGACCGATCATGGACCACGCATCAGTGATGATCATTATAAGTAATCGGCCACCCGTCGCTCATCAGTGATAACGATATTTGCCCTTGGCTCGATGCTTATCACAGACCGGTCTTACACTAGTAGAAAAATGGCTAGCCACAACTTTCGTTGGTGGCGCGTCATTTTCCCTCAATCCAGCACTATTTCTTTCAAATAGTGCCATCTTCGGCCAAACTAGCACGTCGGCTATAATTTGGTAGTGTTGGCGTGGCTATTTCCGCTAACGTCACTACTATGTGGGCCCAGTTGTCATGACCAGTTGCAAGATATTGCTGGCGTGCGATTTATAAAAGCGCCATAGATACTTAACCTAGTGTTGTCCTGCCAGAAGTGTTGGCAGCCCTTGTTTCTCAAATACATTCACTTCCATTCTACACAAAATTCTACCCCCTCTTAGTTAGCTGCTTTCATGACAATGGACCCATAGGAGCTTCTTGAATCGGCACGAGCCCCACGTACGAGCCCACGTCGGCGGGGCGTGTCGAAGGTTTGGGACTCCACTGCCTTAGCAGAGCTCTCTTCTGGCCCCGTTGGTGGCTACAACATGAGCTCGCCACTGCCAATGCAGTTGGCCCTGTCCGGCGAATCATCTCGCTGCAGCACGATGTCCATTTGATCTGGCAGCTATGCCACCGGCGCTGAAGCTGCCGGGAATCGAGCGAGGGCACCTGTGCTGCTTTGCGGTTTGTCGACGCCCTGCTGATAAGCATATGTCGCACATGAAATGGAATCCATAGTGAGAGTTCTACATCTGCACTAACCGTGAAAAGGTACATAATAACACAGAAAATACCTCTTGATATGTTTCTACTAATTAATTTGCACAATTCAACTCTATATATATTGTCTAGTTAGTGTCGCTCACATGAGTATGTATGTGTATATTCTGATCCACAGGTGTTAGGGGCAAAATATTGTCACACATGGATATGGGTTGATCTCGTGCAGAAATATGTGAGCGAGTTGCTCGAGTACTCTATTGGACCACTAAGATAACATATAGATGAGATGCAGCTCAAGACTGATGTGAAGCGTAACCAAATCCAAAAATTCAAGATGCTTTGATATGCGCTTTAGCTGTTGTTATGCTTGGCCTCGTTCTCCTAGCTGAATGGGTGGCACCATTTTTTCTTGTGGGAATCATGTAGGATCGAAAGTAGGTCTAGAGGGGGGAGGGGGGTGATTAGACTACTTGAACAAATAAAAATGTAACATTTTTCCAATTTTAAGTGTTGGCAGATTTTATCAACTAGTACTAGTCAAGCACTCAACTTACACACGCAATTCTAATAGTGTAGCAGGGAAAAGTAAAACATTGATATGAAGGTAAAGGGAAGGGTTTGGAGAAGGCAAACGCAATGTAGACACGGAGATTTTTGGCGTGACTCCGATAGGTGGTGCTATCATACGTCCATGTTGATGGAGACTTCAACCCACGAAGGGTAAGAGCATGTCTAGTAGAACCCTCAAACCCTCACTAGCGTTTTAAGGGTCCAAAAATGGTCTTTTTGTGCACTTTTACGGGTTGAAAAACAGGGGCAAAGATTAGAACCCTCAAACCCAACCCTTATAACAGAAATTCCTCATGAATGACGTTGTCGTTGCGGGCATACCGTCGAGCACCTCGTGCACGACAGGCGGAGGGCGGCGCGGGGGCGGAGGGCGGAGGGCGGGGCGGGCCGGGGCGGAGGGGCGGGGGGCGGAGGGCGCGGGAGCGGGCACGGGCCGGAGGGCGGTGGTGGCGGGTCGGGGCGGAGGGCGCGGAGGCAGAGGGGCGCGGTAGGAGGAGAGGCTGGGGAGGAGACAGAGGCGGCGGGCGGGCGCGCGGGAGTAGAAGCCGGCGGGGAGGCGGGCGGCGTGGGCGGCGGGACGGATGGCGACGGCCGGGGGCGGGGCGAGCGCGGCCGCGGCCGGGAGGAGGTGGAGGAGATGCCGGTGGCTGGGGGCGGGGCGGGCGCGGGCGCGCGGGAGGTCGACGGGGCGGCCGGTGGTGGCAGGGGCGACTAGCAGCGGCGGACGCGGGCGTGGGCGCGGGATTTTTCCCTCCCGCGCGAGGATAACCGCCAAATGAGGGTTGGGGTAGGTTTTGCTCCCCAACCCTTACTTTTCAGGGTTGGGAGAGGATTTGAGGGTTGGACCTTTAAAAAATTTGAGGGTTTGAGGGTTAAGGGGTTCTAGTCTACGTGATTTTTTGCTCGCAATCTGTAAAAAAGCAGTTATTTATAAGGGTTTGGGGGTTTGAGGGCTCTGCTAGAGATGCTCTAACGGTTGCGCAAGTCCACGGAGGGCTCCACCCACGAAGAGTCGATGAAGAAGCAGCCTTGTCTATCCCATCATGGTGATCGCCCACGAAGGACTTGCCTCACTCGGCTAGATCTTCACGAAGTAGGCGATCTCCTTGCCCTTACAAACTTCTTAGTTAAACTCCACAATCTTGTCGGAGGCTCCCAAGCGATACCTAACCAATCTAGGAGACACCACTCTCCAAAAGATAATAGATGGCGTGTTGATAATGAACTCCTTGCTCTTGTGCTTCAAATGATAGTCTCCCCAACACTCAACTCTCTCTCTCACGGATTAGGCTATGGTGAAAAGATGATTTAAGTGGAAAGCAACTTGGGAAAGGCTAGAGATCAAGATTCTTATGATAGGATTGGAATATCTTGGTCTCAACACATGAGTAGGTGGTTCTCTCTCAGAAAGAGAGTAGTGGAAGTGTAGGCACGTTCTGATGGCTCTCTCACAAATGGAGAAGGGGGTGGAGGGGTATATATAGCCTCCACACAAAATTCAACCGTTACACGCATTTGAACCAACTCGGTCAGACCGAATAGGAGAACGAGGTGAGACCAATTCAATTCAAAATGTGAACGTTAGGAATCTCGGTGGGACCGATGTGCTAGGGCTAGGGCAAACATCAACTCGGTTGCACCGATTGCATCAACTCGGTTAGACCGAAGTGAAGCAATAAGGCAACCGAGAGGATGTCAAGCAAACTCGATGGGGTCGATTGCACATTTTGGTGAGATCGAAATAATTGCAATAGGCAACAGAGAGTTTGCAAGTCCATCTCGGTGAGACCGAGATCCGTATCGGTGTGACCGAACTATCTAGGGTTCCTGACAGTGGCTATGTCAATTGAACTCGGTGGCGCGAGATAAAATGGTTTGGTGGGGCCGAGTTTGACTTCGATTTTTGGACATATGTGAAAATGAGAAAGTGGCTGAGGGTTTTTGGAGCAATATCATTAAGCACTTTGAGCAAGTAGACCATTAAGCAACACCTCATCCTCTTTTAATAGTATTGATTTTTCTATGGACTCAACGTCATCTTGGATCACTAAAATATAAATGAAGAGTCTTGAGCTTTTGCCAATCTTTGTCCTTAGCATTTTGAAGGGTCCACATCTCTAGTCCATGCCATGCCAATCATTGAACTTTCTGAAATATTTAACTTGAAATGATATTAGTTCAATGAGCTATGCATTGTTATGAATTAACAAAACCATCCGAGGATTAGTTGCACTTTCAAGTCAATACACTCATAATGTTCTTAGTTTAGATCAAAAGTAGTATAGTAGAAGTTATATATATATATTTATAATTATTTTCATCCTTCAACTATTATGTATCTAGGCCAGATTAATGAGATCGATGTTGTGTTCTAATTATAGGTCTTATATGTTTACGTATTTACACACAATAATTAATAAAAAACATATAAAATTAACAATATAATAAGTAGTAGGGAAATAAAACAATAAAATAGTAAACAAAACATGTATATGAATAAAAATGTGTGTAACACATAAAAGATAAAAAAATAAAAAATAAAAATAAAAGCAATGGCGTTGGCAACGTAGGCCGACACCATCAATTATCCTGTTGCCCCCGGATTAAAATTAATGTCACCCTCCCTTCCACACACACCTCTCATTAAAATATTCCCACCCTCCCCTAATCACCGCCTCCACTGCCGCCATCCCCGTCGTCGTCGCCTTTGCCTCCACTGTGATGCCCCTGTTGTCGTCGCCTTTGCCTCCAACCCGTCGCCCCGTCGGTCTCCGCCTGAATCGCCGCTTTCCCCGTCGTCGTCGCCTCCGCCTCCATCCTGTCGGCCCCCACCCCCATCACTGCTATCGTCGCCTCTGTCTCCGCCCCCCCCCCCCCCTCGTCTCCCCCCCCCCACACCCCCCCGCCGTCTCACGCCGCCGCCAGTGAGTTCTAGCTACATAGTGTAGTGTAGATTTCGTAGTGTAATACTCCTAGTAGTTTAGAATTCTTAGTGTAACAGTAGTAGTGTATAATTCGTAGTGTATATTTTTATGTATATTTAATGTAGAATTCTTATTGTAATATTAGTAGTGTAGAATTCGCAGTGTAGATTTTTGTGTAGTTGTAGTGTAGAATTCTTAGTGTACCAGTAGTATTGTAGAATTTGCAGTGTAAGAATTTAGTTTAGTTGTAGTGTAAGAATAATGTAGAATTTTGTGCGTAAGAATTAATAATGCAGAGTTTTTAGTGTAAGAACAATGTAGAATTTTGTGTGTAAGAGCAGTGTAAAATTTTAGTGGAAGATTATAGTACATGATTTTAGCTAGTGTATTTTTTATTGTAGTTCTATGTAGTGTACTTGTAGTGAAAGAATTTAGTGTAGTTGTATACTATGATTTTAGTGTAGTTTAGTGTACGTTTTATTACATTGTAGATTGTAGGTTTTGCAGGTACTCGTTAATATGCACATTTTTATTAACTTGTTAGTTATATATGCACATTCACAGATGACTTCAAAGTTTCATGGTGTGCGACTGAAGGGAAGTAAATACTATGACA
The DNA here is from genome assembly GCF_003073215.2 of Triticum urartu. Lineage (NCBI taxonomy): Eukaryota > Viridiplantae > Streptophyta > Magnoliopsida > Poales > Poaceae > Triticum > Triticum urartu. Next base: position 611,401,875 of record NC_053026.1, on the reverse strand, counting down.
CTATTAGGAAGGACAATGTCGTCCATGAGCTTGGCCATTGGGACACTCCGGAGTTAGCGGCACGCGCCTATGATGCCATGGCGGTAGAGTTCTTTGACGAAGCGGCGACAATGAACTTACGTGAGTGTCGTGAGTACGAAAGTTTCTCGCGTATGACGGCATGAGGATATGCACTAGGGATGAGGAGAAGGAGAACAAATAGGACGAGATGCAATTCTTCGACCCATTGGTGAGCGACCTTGCGAGAGATGACAAACTCGTGGAGACCAACAAGATGATGTTACTTCAGTATGCAGCCAGGAAGAGCGCGGATTGGGATCCCATAGACTGGGTTGCCTTGGAGCGTGAGGAGGATGGATATCGTCCTAGGTCCACTACGCACAACCACGAGGCCGGTCCCTCTGGTCACTTGAAGGAAATATGCCATAGAAGCAATAATAAAGTTGTTATTTTATATTTCCTTATTCATGATAAATGTTTATTATTCATGCTAGAATTGTATTGATCGGAAACCTAAATACATGTGTGAATATATAGACAAACACTGTGTCCCTAGTGAGCCTCTACTTGACTAGCTCGTTGATCAAAGATGGTTAAGGTTTCCTGACCATGGACATGAGTTGTCATTTGATAACGGGGTCACATCATTAGGAGAATGATGTGATGGACAAGAGTCATCCATTAGCTTAGCATATTGATCGTTCAGTTTTGTTGTTATTGCTTTCTTCATATCAAATACATATTCCTTCATCTATGAGATTATGCAACTCCCGGATACCGGAGGAATGCCTTGTGTGCTATCAAACGTCACAACATAAATGGGTGATTATAATGATGCTCTATAGGTATCTCCGAAGGTGTTTGTTGAGTTGGCATAGATCGAGATTAGGATTTGTCACTCTGAGTATCAGAGAGGTATCTCTGGGCCCCCTCGGTAATACACATCATAAGCTTGCAAGCAAATGACTAAGGAGTTGGTCACGAGGTGATGTATTACGGAATGAGTAAAGATACTTACTGGTAACGAGATTGAAATAGGTATGAAGATACCGACGATCGAATCTTGGGCAAGTAACATACCGATAGACAAAGGGAATAACGTATGTTGTCATAAAGGTTCGACCGATAAAGATCTTAGTAGAATATGTAGGAGCCAATATGAGCATCCAGGTTCCGCTATTGGTTATTGACCAGAGAGGTGTTTCCGTCATGTCTACATAGTTCTCGAACCCGTAGGGTCCGCACGCTTAACATTCAATGACGATATTGTATTGTATGAGTTATGTGATTTGGTGACCGAATGTTGTTCGGAGTCTCGGATGAGATCATGGACATGACGAGGAGTCTCGAAATGGTCGAGAGGTAAAGATTGATATATAGGACAATAGTATTCGCACACCGGAAGTGTTCCAAAGTGTATCGGGTATTTATGGGAGTACCGGCCGGAGGGGTTCCAGGGGGAATATATGGGCCATATGGGCCATGAGAGGAGAGCACACCAGCCCACAATGGGTGGCGCGCCCCTTTATGGCAGGAGGCCGAACCGGAAGAAGGAAAAAAGGGGGTTAGCCCCCCTTTCCTTTCTTTCTTCCCCCCTTCCCTTTCTTCTCCGGTGAAATAAGGCAGGGGCGCCACTTGGGGAAACCCCAAGTAGGATTCAGATCCTACTTGGGGCGCACCCTGGCTGCCTCCCGTCTCCCTCCCACCTATATATATGTGGGTTGGGGGAGCGCCCCTAGCACATCCAAGACAATTACCTAGCCGTGTGCGGCGCCCCCCTCCACCGTTTACTCCCACTGTCACATCTTCGTATTGCTTAGGCGAAGCCCTGCGCGGATCACTTCACCATCACCGTCACCAAGCCGTTGTGCTGAGGGAACTCATCTACTACCTCGACAACTTGCTGGATCAGGAAGGCGAGGGACGTCAACGAGCTGAACGTGTGCAGAACTCAAAGGTGTCGTACGTTCGATACTTGATTGGTTGGAGCTAGAAGAAGTTTGACTACATCAACCGCGTTGTCAAATGCTTCCGCTTTCGGTCTACAAGGGTACGTAGACATACTCTCCCCCTCATTGCTATGCATCTCCATGGATAGATCATTGCATGTGCATAGATTTTTTTTGTTTTCATGCAACATTTCCCAACAGTGGCATCATGAGCCATGTCTATGCGTAGATGATATGCACGAGTAGAACATAAAGACTTGTGGGCGATGATAGTCATACTGCTTACCACCAACGTCTTATTTTGATTCGGCGGTATTGTGGGATGAAGCGCCCGGACCAACCTTACATGTCCACGCACATGAGATCAGTTCCACCGACAGACATGCAACTAGTTTTGCATAAAGGTGGCTGGTCTGTTTCTCCTACTTTAGTTGAATCGAATTTGACCGCGGACGGTTCTTGAAGAAGGTCAAAACAGCAAACTTGACAAAACACCATTGTGGTTTGATGCGTAGGTAAGAACGGTTCTTGCTAGAAGCCCGTAGCAGCCATGTAAAACTTGCAACAACAAAGTAGAGGACATCTAACTTGTTTTTGCAGGGGATGTTGTGATGTGATATGCTCAAGACATGATGTGATAAGCGTTATTGTATGAGATGATCATGTTTTGTAAGATCATGACGATGCTTTGGAGATGGAGATCAAAAGCATAAGATGATGTGTCGGTGGGAACGACACCTATGGGATCACAAGAATCCCTACTACGGTTGCGGGGCGCGGGGTCGTGAGAAGAGCGGATCAAACAGATAGCACACGGTTCGTTTATCCAGATTCGGGCCGCGAGGATGCGTAAAACCCTACTCCTGCTTTGGTGGATTCTATATCTGTGTTCTTGAGCTAGCTATGGGGCGTGAGGAGCTCCAAAAAGCCGAATCCCTCTCCTGGTCGCCTCGGGCCTCCTTTTATAGGAAAAAGGGTAGCCACAGTGGCACACAGGAGGTGGAAAGGGAACAGTGATGCGAGGTTATCCCTCGCATTACATGACAAGGCGCATTTAATGCGTCTTGCCCAGGTGTCCTTGCTTTATCGGGGACGGGGGAGAGCCCTGTCTCGTCCGTCGCCGCTCCCTCTCGTGTTGACATGTGCCCTGGCCAGCGGCGCCCGCGGTGCCATGTAGGCAGGCAAGCAGCTGAGGTGGCGCAGTGGTAGGTCTCCACAAAGATCTGCATGCCGCCACGCAGGTGCCTGCCCAGCTGGTTGGGTCGGCAGCTGCATGCGAACGACGGTGGAGGTTTGACTGGCGTGGGCCTGATGGTGGCCCTACGGGTGTTCTTGGCAAGGGCCTTGCCGGGGCCCCGGCAAGGGTCTTGCCGTGGCGGCTGCTGTCATCCCCGACAAGGCTCTTGCCGGGGGCCTTGTGGTCCTCCTTGGCTGGGATCCCGCCAAAGATCATCATCTTCTAAAGGGTGTATCTGATCTTGAATGCCTTCACAAAGATCTGCATGCCACCACGGGGATGTCTCCCGAATCCTTGCCCCATGGGGGCAGTGGACTCAAGGGTGACTCACTCCGTAGGCGTGGGGCGAGCTGCCACGACAAGGGTCTTGCCGGGTTTGCTAAAACCGCCTCTCGGTAAGGATCTTGCCGGGGGGGGGGTCCGCTTTGTCCCCTTTGCTCTTTGTGGTCTTGGTCTTGGCGTCGTTCTGCTTCTCCTGAGCTTTGGCCTTACCTTGGCTCACCTCCCTTGCCTTGCTCAGTGTGGTGGTGCCCGTGGCTCAGACTGCCCGTGCATAGTTATAGGGGTACAAAAAGTGTACCCCTCTTTTTGTACACCGACAGGAGCCCCTGGGCCTAGGCCACACGTAAGCGCAATCGCGTCGTTGGGCTAGGCCCAAAAACGGTGCGCGGGCAGGCGGGACGGTTTTTACCGTGGTAAGTTTCTTCGCGCGCTGTGCTTCCCATGCTTCCCGCGTGTGGCACGGCGTGGGGAGGCGTGTGTGACGTGGGCGGCATGCGTGGGGCTGCTTCCCGCGGGCATGCGTCACATCACATTTAATGTGAAAGGAGGCGGCACGCGTTTTTCCCCCATAAGAAGGAATAACCGCGGGCGCGCTGCTCACTTTCTCCTCTTTCCTCGTGCCTTTTCCAATCTCAGAGCCGCCGTTTCCTCTCTTCCTTCCTTCCTAAGCTTCCGCTATCACACGCCGCCGCTGCTTTGCCATCCCCCTTCCTCAGCCCTCTGAACTTCTTGGTCGCCATGGCTCCCAAATTCGCCATGGGCAAGGGATGGCTAAGGGCGCCGGGACGGTGGAGCCGCCGGAGAGCACGCTGTCGGGGGACCGGACGAAGTCCGCCTTCTTCTTCTTCCCCTCGACGGTTGATGTTCAAGAGCTCCGGGCCTCCTTCAAGCCCCTATGGGGAGTGAAGACGGGGGGAGAGGATTCGGGACACCCGGCGACGCGCATCATTCCTGCTGCTTGCGTTGATCCTGCCTCGAATCGGTACCCCTTCTTCGTCGATTACTTTTCTTGCGGGTTATGCCCTTCTTTCTCCGATTTCTTCTACGATGTTATGCGCACCTTCGGCTTTCGCCTCTTGGATTTTACTCCGAATGCGGTGGCGTGCATGGCTTTCTTCGTGCATCTTTGCGAAGGCTTTGCCGGGGTGCAGCCCAACACGGCGCTCTTCCGCCATTACTTCTTCCCTTGAATCCAGCCGGGAGGAGCCGTCTCCGATTGCGTCACCTGGATCCCAAGATCCAAGGGGGCGTACCCGGACGGTGCCGTGAAGGAGAGGTGGGAGGAATGGCGTGGCCGGTGGTGCTGGATTGAAGATGAAAACCCGCCGGAATTCTGCAAGGTCCGCCGAGTGCCGCCGGTCCGCGGCAGCGATTGGAGCAATGTCGACGCCGCCGATGGGAGGCTCACCGTCGCCACCACCAAGATTCTCCGGCTCACCCAGGCCGGACTCACCCTTGAGATGATCGGGGCGGACTTCATTCGCCGCTGGATCGCCCCGTTGCACAGCAAGGGGAGGCCAGCTTGGCTCTTTACGAACCCGGCTGACATTATGCGACTCTGCCCCGGCCTCGATCACAACTTCACAGTGCTGGCGCATGCCCACTTCTTCCAGCGGCTTTTCCAGCTTGATGTGTGTCGCGATGGCGAGGTTCAGCGGATCGGCAAGGCCGCGAGGGCTGCCGCAAAGGTTGGCAAGGCCCTCAAGGGACCATTTTTCAAGCTGCCAGCGGGGGTGGTCCTGTTGTGCAACAATTCGCGTCGGTCCGAGATCATCGCCATGATGCCGGACTGTAACGCGCACGGCCCTGTCCCGAGCTGGGAGGAGTCGAAGGACGAGGATGTGCAGCAATTCTTTGACACCCTAATCGAGGTGTACGTCAATGCCGACACCGAGCGGTGGCTTATCATGGACACCACCCAGGCAGAGCTGGACTACATCGCCACTAGGGCGAGGGAGGCACAGCTTGCCATGGAGGCCAGCAGCGCCGGGGGCGTGGAGGACATGGCCGCAACGGCGGCGGAGGAAGAGGAGCTCTCCCGGTGGGCGGTGGCCTCCGGGGAGGTCAGTAGCGCCAACACTGGATCTCCGCTCATCGAAGACGCGGCCGACGAGTCGTCGGGGGAGGAGGAGGACGCGGCGGCGGGCTCGACGCCAACCAGGGGAAGAGGGCGAGTCCCGCGGCGGGCTGGCTCCGGTGAGCCGGTCCGGCCTAGCAGGGCTGCGCGGCCTCAATTGACGCTGGACGGGTCTGGGCGCCACACGAGGGCCACGGCAGCCAAGAGGCCGACAAAGGCTGCTGAGAAGAAGAAGACAACAGCCCCTTCCTCATCCGGGAGCGCACAAACGCCGCCGCCTCCTTCGCCTCCTCCGGCAGGCGTCGACTCGGATGATGATGCGGAGCTCCCTTTTGATCTCGGGCCTCTCAGCCCGGAGAGGAAAAGGAAACTGGTGGAAGAGGAGGAGACGGACGACGAGTAAGTTCTCCGTTCCTTACTGTCATTTCCATTTCCTCGAATTGGGTCGCTTGTCTTGATCCATTTTTGCTTCCGTAGGGAGACAGAGACGTTGGCCCAGAGGGTGAAGAGGGCGAGGACCTCGGCGAGCAGCCAGCCCCCGGCTGGGGCTTCAAAGACACCACTGGTGGTGCTGAGCAGCCCGGACAGCAGCCCTCGGCGCAGCCCCCAGCGTAAGTTTGTCACCCTCTTCTTACTCGACATGTGGTAGGTGCTCGATACCATGATGCTGACCTTGCCGGGTTTGCAGGAGGGGAGCGGCAATAGGAGGAGCCACATAGGGCTACTCCTAACACACCACCCCCATCGACTACGCCGCCGCGGGGGGCGTCCCCGGCAAGGGTATCAGGCACGGAGCCCACACCTATGGAGGAAGAGGGGAACTTGGGCGCTGGTGGCTCTGCCACGGCGCCAAATGCTGGCGGAGAGGGGACTTCTGCTTCACAGCCTGGCACTGGTGAGTCGCCTGTCCTTCATCTCTGTTTTTCCCTTATTCTTTTCTTGGCTTCATTGCTCCCGTTGCTGCCCAGGCCCTCCTTCAACAGGTATGGAGGACGTGGATACCGTTGCTGGGAACATTGCTGAGGAGGCCGCCAAGGATGCTGCCGAGGACACCACGGCGGGGGCCGCCAAGGCGACTGGCGAGGCTTCTGTCAAGGGCGCCAGCGGTGGAGCTGCCGGTGAGGCCGGCAAGGCCTCCGCCAAGAAAGAGGTGGTGGGTGACCAGCCTCCCTCCTCCTCAACCTCGGGCCCCGGCAGATATCTGAAGGTGGGCGACGATCTCTTTGTCCACCTCCCAGGGGCGTCAAGCCGGGCGCCTGCCGAAGGGGAAGTTTTCGACGGCGAGGTGCTTGCCGCCACCGGGCTCGAGGTGGTTGATGAGCCGGGCGTTGGTGGCGACAGTTCTCCAGAAGAGCAGCTTTTCTGTGCCATGGGGGGCCAATTTCCGGAAGCTCCAAGTGCTCTACCGTGCTCGCCTGGACAAGGTCAAGTCCAGGATGGCAACGGTGGACAACGCGGAGGTGGACTTCAAGGCGCGCGTTGTCGAGACGCAGACCTGGTTCCACCAGGCTCGCGAGGAGCAGAGGGCCTTTCAGGAGAAATTGGCCGAGCGCGATGTGGAGCTCACCATGAAGATGGCCGACATCGAGAAGGCCCAGGAAAAGGCGGCGAACTTGGCTGCCGCGGCCGAGGCCGCCCGGAACCAGCATCAAGCCACCTTGGATTCCTAGGAAGAGGACCTCACCGCGCGTGAGGCGAAGCTTGCCGCAACGCTCCGTGGAAAGGATGAGGAGCTCGAGGCCCTTGTCGCGCGGCGGACTCGCGAGCTGGAGCAGAGACATAAGGAGGCACTCGATGCCCAGGCTCTGGCCCATGCCGGCAAGGTAAGGGAGTTGGAGGTGGCGCAGGACGAGCTGAAGGAGCAGGCCCTCAAGCTGTCCAACGAGAAGAGCACGCTCAATAGCGCCTTGGTGGAGGCACACGGAGCGGTCATCAGCAGGGCTGGGGAGCTCTCCGAAGCGCAAAACTCCGTCAGAGACCTCAAGCTGAAGCTGGAGGATCTCGAGAAGATGCTGCGGAGAGTAGGGCTCGGGAGGAGACCTTGACCAGGAGCCTGGAGGAGGAGAAGCAGCTGCGGGCGAACGAGGCCGCCTCTCACCGGGATTATGTGGTGGGCGAGAACAGATGGATCAGCCGTCTAGAGGAGGTCGCCGGCAGGGTCACCTCGCAGTTGGCCACCATGGGGATGCCACACGTGAGGTACGCCCGAGAGCGCAGCGGGACCGTCAACACCAAGTTGACCCTGTTCTTCGAGGGCGTCCTCGGAGCCTTGGCTTATCTTCACTCCAACAGGACGGCCATGCTGGCCGAGGAGGCCCGGCGACTTTGCTGGAGGGTCGTGACCAAGGTCCTCACCAAGATGGCGTATTGGAATCCCGATCTTGACTTCGCGGCCGCGATGAAGAGCTTGCCGGATGGTGCTGACCTCACGGTGCTCAAGGAGCGCATCAAGCCCATCACCGACTGCATCGACGAAATCAAGAGGGTGGAAGGCCAGCACCGGGATTAGGCATCCCGTTCTTCTTCGCCGCTGCAGGTTCCCGGCCAAGACAAAGTTATCTTTAGTTAGAACCGCAACTATGATGTGATGTAATATAACTTTGCAGTACTTTTAATTTTCATGCATGTTATTTCCCCGTTCAATTCCTCTTTGTATGCGTGCCCTACGTCAATCGGGAAGGCTTGCCGGCGCGGAAGCCCCTAGCGGCGTTTTGGGGACGGATCCCCATGGCTAGCCGGGTACGCGTGCTATCGGACGAGCCACCTTTCCGTTCTGAATGCGGCCACTCGAACTGTCGAGCTTGACTTGAGTCAGAATCGGGGGCGTTGCTGATCGCAGAAGGCTACTCTGCCATTATCGACGTAGCCGCTTGAGCTGTTGAGCGGACTCGAAACAGGGCAAGGGCGTTGCCGATCGTGGTAGAGCCCCCTGGCGTGCAGGTTTTTCATACAAAGCGAATATCTCCGGGGGGGGGATAACCTCAAATAAGAAGGGTAGCATAAATAAGGGTTCAGTGCAACTTAGCTTCTGTTTGCGATCGCTCGAGTGTCGATCTTCTGGCCTCCTTTCTTCTTCAAGGGTCATGAAGATGAAGGAGTGCCGGGCTAACTGCTAGAGCCGATTCTCACAACTGCGCCCCCTACCTGGCGCGCCAAAGATGTCGGTGGGAACGACACCTATGGGATCACAAGAATCCCTACTACGGTTGCGGGGCGCGGGGTCGTGAGAAGAGCGGATCAAACAGATAGCACACGGTTCGTTTATCCAGGTTCGGGCCGCGAGGATGCGTAAAACCCTACTCCTGCTTTGGTGTATTGTATATCTGTGTTCTTGAGCTAGCTATGGGCGTGAGGAGCTCCAAAAAGCCGAATCCCTCTCCTGGTCGCCTCAGGCCTCCTTTTATAGGAAAAGGGGTAGCCACAGTGGCACACAGGAGGTGGAAAGGGAACAGTGATGCGAGGTTATCCCTCGCATTACATGACAAGGCGCATTTAATGCGTCTTGCCCAGGTGTCCTTGCTTTATCGGGGACGGGGGAGAGCCCTGTCTCGTCCGTCGCCGCTCCCTCTCGTGTTGACACGCGCCCTGGCCAGCGGCGTCCATGGTGCCATGTAGGCAGGCAGGCAGCTGAGGTGGCGTAGTGGTAGGTCTCCATGAAGATCTGCATGCCGCCACGCAGGTGCCTGCCCAGCTGGTTGGGTCGGCAGCTGCATGCGAACGACGGTGGAGGTTTGACTGGCGTGGGCCTGATGGTGGCCCTACGGGTGTTCTTGGCAAGGGCCTTGCTGGGGCCCCGGCAAGGGTCTTGCCGTGGCGGCTGCTGTCATCCCCGGCAAGGCTCTTGCCGGGGGCCTTGTGGTCCTCCTTGGCTGGGATCCCGCCAAGGATCATCATCTTCTAAAGGGTGTATCTGATCTTGAATGCCTTCACAAAGATCTGCATGCCACCACGGGGATGTCTCCTGAATCCTTGCCCCATGGGGGCAGTGGACTCAAGGGTGACTCACTCCGTAGGCGTGGGGCGCCACGGCAAGGGTCTTGCCGGGTTTGCTAAAACCGCCTCCCGGTAAGGATCTTGCCGGGGGGTCCGCTTTGTCCCCTTTGCTCTTTGTGGTCTTGGTCTTGGCATCGTTCTGCTTCTCCTGAGCTTCGGCCTTACCTTGGCTCACCTCCCTTGCCTTGCTCAGTGTGGTGGTGCCCGTGGCTCAGACTGCCCATGCACAGTTATAGGGGTACAAAAAGTGTACCCATCTTTTTGTACACCGACATGATGATGGCCATATCATGTCACATATTTTGATTGCATGTGATGTTTATATTTTATGCATCTTATTTTGCTTAGTACGGCGGTAGCATTATAAGATAATCCCTTAACTAAATTTCAAATTAAAAGTTTTCTCTCTGAGTATGCATCATTGCTATAGTTCGTCATGTTGAGACACCACGTGATGATCGGGTGTGATAGACTCTATGGTCACATACAATGGGTGCAAGACAATTTTGCACATGCGGAATACTTGGGTTAAACTTGACGAGCCTAGCATGTACATAGATGGCCTCGGAACACTGGACACTGAAAGGTCGAACGTGAATCATATAGTAGATATGATCAATATAGAGATGTTCACCATTGGTGACTACTCCATCTCACGTGATGACCAGACATGGTTTAGTTGATTTGGATCACGTATCATTTAGATGACTTGAGGGATGTCTATCTAAGTGAGAGTTCTTAAGTAATTTTATTAATTGAACTTAATTTATCATGAACTTAGTCCTGATAGTATTTGCATATCTATGTTGTAGATCAATGGGCCGTGCTACCGTTCCCCTGAATTTTAATGCGTTCCTAGAGAAAGCTAAGTTGGAAGATGATGGTAGCAACTACATGGTCTGGGTCCGTAACTTGAGGATTATCCTCATTGCTGCACATAAAAATTATGTCCTTGATGCACCGCTAGGTGAAAGGCCTGCTGCAGGAGCATGATACGTCTCCAATGTATCTATAATTTTTGATTGCTCCATGCTATATTATCTACTGTTTTGGATGTTTATGGGCTTTATTATACACTTTTATATTATTTTTGGGACTAACCTATTAACCCAGAGCCCAGTGCCAGTTTTTTTTTTTTTTTGCCTATTTTAGGGTTTCGAAGAAAAGGAAAATCAAATGGAGTCCAATTGACCTGAAACTTCACGGAACTTATTTTTGGAAGGAAAGCAACCCTGGAGACTTGGAGTCCACGTCAAGGAAGCATCAAGGAGGCCACGAGGTAGGGGGGCGCGCCCACCCCCCTGGGCGCGCCCTCCACCCTCGTGGGCCCCTCGTGGCCCCCCTGACGTATTTCTTCCGCCTATATATCTCCATATACCCTAAAACGATCGGGGAACATAACAGATCGGGAGTTCCGCCGCCAGAAGCCTCCGTAGCCACTGAAAGCCAATCTAGACCCGTTCCGGCACCCTGCCAGAGGGGGGAATTCCTCTCCTGTGGCCATCTTCATCATCCCGGTGCTCTCCATGATGAGGAGGGAGTAGTTCTCCCTCGAGGCCGAGGATATGTACCAGTAGCTATGTGTTTGATCTCTCTCTCTCTCTCTCTCTCTCTCTCTCGTGTTCTTGATTTGGCACGATCTTGATGTATCGCGAGCTTTGCTATTATAGTTGGATCTTATGTTTCTCCTCCCCCTCTACTCTCTTGTAATGGATTGAGTTTTCCCTTTGAAGTTATCTTATCGGATTGAGTCTTTAAAGATTTGAGAACACTTGATGTATGTCTTGCCGTGCGTATCTGTGGTGACAATGGGATACCACGTGATTCACTTGATGTATGTTTTGGTGATCAACTTGCGGGTTCCACCCATGAACCTATGCATAGGGGTTGGCACACGTTTTCGTCGTGATTCTCTGGTAGAAACTTTGGGGCACTCTTTGAGGTTCTATGTGTTGGTTGAATAGATGAATCTGAGATTGTGTGATGCATATCATATAATCATACCCACGGATACTTGAGGTGACATTGGAATATCTTGGTGACATTAAGGTTTTGGTTGATGTGTGTCTTAAGGTGTTATTCTAGTACGAACTCTAGGGCTGTTTGTGACACTTATAGGAATAGCCCAACGGATTGATTGGAAAGAATAACTTTGAGGTGGTTTCGTACCCTACCATAATCTCTTCGTTTGTTCTCGGCTATTAGTGACTTTGGAGTGACTCTTTGTTGCATGTTGAGGGATAGTTATGTGATCCAATTATGATATTATTGTTGATAGGACTTGCACTAGTGAAAGTATGAACCCTAGGCCTTGTTTCCTAGCATTGCAATACTGTTTACGCTCACTTTTATCATTAGTTACCTTGCTGTTTTTATATTTTCAGATTACAAAAACTATTATCTACCATCCATATACCACTTGTATCACCATCTCTTCGCTGAACTAGTGCACGGAGGGAGTCCTGGATTAGGGGGTGTCCGGATGGCCGGACTATACCTTCGGCCGGACTCCTGGACTAGATACAAGATCGAAGACTTCGTCCCGTGTCCGGAAGGGACTTTCCTTGGCGTGGAAGGCAAGCTTGGCGATACGGATATGTAGATCTCCTACCATTGTAACCGACTCTATGTAACCCTACCCCTCTCTGGTGTCTATATAAACCGGAGGGTTTTAGTCCGTAGGACGAACAACAATCATACCATAGGCTAGCTTCTAGGGTTTAGCCTCTCCGATCTCATGGTAGATCTACTCTTGTGCTACCCATATCATCAATATCAATAAAGCAGGACGTAGGGTTTTACCTCCATTAAGAGGGCCCGAACCTGGGTAAAACATTGTGTCCCCTGCCTCCTGTTACCATCCTCCTAGACGCACAGTTCGGGACCCCCTACCCGAGATCCGCCGGTTTTGACACTGACATTGGTGCTTTCATTGAGAGTTCCTCTGTGTCGTTACTTTTAGGCCCGATGGCTTCTCCGATCATCAACAGCGATGCGATCCAGGGTGAGACTTTTCTCCCCGGACAGATCTTCGTATTCGGCGGCTATGCACTGTGGGCCAATTCGCTTGGTCATCTGGAGCAGATCGAAAGCTACGCCCCTGGCCATCAGGTCAGATTTGGAAGTTTGAACTACACGGCCGACATCCGCGGAGACTTGATCTTCGACGGATTCGAGCCACAGCCGAACACGCCGCACTGTCACGATGGGCATGATTTAGCTCTGCCGCCGAACAGTGCCCCGGAGGCCGCACCTGTGTCCGCTCCGACCCCTAGCTCGGAGCCGATCACACCAATCGAGGATGGGTGGTTAGACACCGCCTCGGGGGCTGCAATCTCTATGGCGATCGAGCCGAACACCAGCCCTATTCTCTGTGAAGCCCGTGACTCCAAGGAGGCGGACCCCTCTCCAGACTTCGAGCCCTCCGCGCCCCGACCGATCGAACCCGATTGGGTGCCGATCATGGAGTTCACCGCCGCGGACATCTTTCAGCACTCGCCCTTCGGCGATATTCTGAATTCACTAAAGTCTCTCTCTTTGTCAGGAGAGCCCTGGCCAGACTATGGTCAGCAAGGTTGGGATGCGGATGATGAAGAAATTCAAAGCCCACCCACCACCCACTTCGTAGCCACTGTCGATGATTTAACCGACATGCTCGACTTCGACTCCGAAGACATCGATGGTATGGACGCCGATGCAGGAGACGATCAAGAACCAGCGCCTATAAGGCACTGGAAAGCCACCTCGTCGTATTATATATACATGGTGGACACCCCAAAAGAAGGCAATGGCGATGGAACAACGGAGGACGACCCCTCCAAGAAGCAGCCTAAGCGTCGGCGTCAGCGGCGCCGCTCTAAATCCCACCAAAACAAAAACGGTGATTCCGGCACGGGAGATAATAACACCCCGGACAGTGCCGAAGACAACCACCTCCTGCAAGATTCAACACAGGAGGATAGAGAAGCCAACCCTCATGAGAGAGCGGCAGACAGAGAGGTCGAGGACGATAATTATATGCCTCCCTCCGAAGACGAGGCAAGCCTCGACAACAATGAATTTGTCATGCCGGAGGATCCCGTCGAACAAGAGCGTTTCAAACACAGGCTTATGGCCACGGCGAGCAGCCTCAAGAAAAAACAGCAACAGCTTAGAGCTGATCAAGATTTGCTAGCCGACAGATGGACTGAAGTCCTTGCGGCCAAAGAGTATGAACTCAAACGCCCCTCCAAGAGCTACCCAAAGCGCAGGTTGCTACCCCAATTAGAGGAGGAAGCACCTAAACCTACATCACCAGCGCATGATGCGGCCAACCGGCCACCCCGTGGCCGGGACAGAGAGGCCTCTCGGCCCTCCACTCAAGCCGCACCCCGGCGCCGCTCAAAAAATACCAAGGCATGGGAAAATGCGCCAGAACTGCGAGATATATTGGAGGACAAGGCAAGGCAAACAAGATCGATCTACGGATCACGTGGGCGCCCCACGGCACGAGACGGTACTCGTCACGCCGGATACAGTAAATCCGGCCGGGCCGAACACAGTAGACAAAGCTCGTTTGAGGTACATCGTGATGTAGCTCAATATAGAGGCGCCGCACACCCACTATGCTTCACAGATGAAGTAATGGATCATCAAATCCCTGAGGGTTTCAAACCCGTGAACATCGAATCATACGATGGCACAACAGATCCTGCGGTATGGATCGAGGACTATCTCCTTCATATCCACATGGCCCGCAATGATGACCTACACGCCATCAAATACCTCCCACTCAAGCTTAAAGGACCATCTCGGCATTGGCTTAACAGCTTGCCAGCAGAATCAATTGGTTGTTAGGAGGACCTGGAAGCCGCATTCCACGACAATTTCCAGGGCACTTATGTGCGACCACCAGACGCCGATGACCTAAGCCACATAATTCATCAGCCAGAGGAATCGGCCAGACAATTCTGGACACGGTTCCTAACCAAGAAAAATCAAATTGTCGACTGTCCGGACGCAGAGGCCCTAGAAGCCTTCAAGCATAACATCCGCGATGAGTGGCTTGCACGGCACCTAGGACAGGAAAAGCCGAAATCTATGGCAGCCCTCACGACACTTATGACACGCTTTTGCGCGGGAGAAGACAGCTGGCTAGCTCGCAGCAATAACATGACCAAGAGCCCTAGTAATTCGGATACCAAGGACAGCAGTGGTAGGTCGCGTCGCAACAAGCAAAAGCGCTGCATTAACGGCGACAACACTGAGGATACGGCAGTTAATGCCAGATTCAGAGGCTCTAAACCCGGTCAACGGAAAAAGCAATTCAAAAGAAATACTCCGGGCCCGTCCAGTTTGGACCAAATACTCGACCGCTCATGCCAGATACATGGCACCCCCGAAAAACCAGCCAATCACACCAACAGGTATTGTTGGGTGTTCAAGCAGGCAGGCAAGTTAAATGCCGAAAGCAGAGACAAGGGGCTGCATAGCGATGACGAGGAGGAGCCCCGGCCGCCGAACAACAGTGGACAGAAAGGTTTTCCTCCACAAGTGCGGACTGTGAACATGATATACGCAACCCACGTCCCCAAGAGGGAGCGGAAGCGTGTGCTAAGGGACGTATACGCGATGGAGCCAGGCGCCCCAAAGTTCAACCCATGGTCTTCCTGCCCGATCACTTTTGATCGAAGGGACCACCCCACTAGCATCCGTCATGGCGGATTCGCCGCATTGGTTCTAAACCCAATTATTGATGGATTTCACCTCACTAGAGTCCTTATGGACGGCGGCAGCAGCCTGAACCTGCTTTATCAGGATACAGTGCGAAAAATGGGCATCGATCCCTCGAGGATTAAACCCACCAGAACGACCTTTAAAGGCGTCATACCAGGTGTAGAAGCCAACTGTACAGGCTCAGTTTCACTTGAAGTGGTCTTCGGATCTCCGGATAATTTCCGAAGCAAGGAGTTAATCTTTGACATAGTCCCGTTCCGCAGTGGCTATCACACACTGCTCGGGTGAACCGCATTTGCCAAGTTCAATGCGGTGCCACACTACGCATACCTCAAGCTCAAGATGCCAGGCCCTTGAGGCGTCATCACGGTCAATGGAAACACCGAACGCTCTCTCCGAACGGAGGAGCACACGGCGGCTATCGCAGCGGAAGTACAAAGCAGCCTCTCAAGGCAATTCTCTAGTCCGGCCATTAAACGTCTGGACACCGTCAAGTGTGCCCGGAGTAACCTACACCAAGACCGCCTGGCACGTTCATAGCAAGCGTAGAAATGCGGCCCCAACCCAGCCCTCGTGAACTTGCGAAACCAGTGCTGCGCGTACATAACTATGCTCTGGAAATACCATGGGCACAGAGGGAGGGGCACCATCACGGCACGCCCGAAACGCGGCTTAAACCGCACTAGGGGCTGCCGATTTCTTAATTTTCTCTTATTTTCAGGACTCCATTCTTCGGAAGGCTTGTCTGGCAGTACAATTGCCGCACAAACGATACAACCAGGGAAGCTGAAAGCTACGCCGCACTATGGAACTCTAAGGTGGTCTCTATAACGAGCAGTATACCTGTTTCGCATAACATTCCGCAGCTCGCCCCTGGAAAGGACATATTTGATAGTCCCATCTTTTGCTTATCGCACTATTTGTATCGTCCTGCTTTAATCGCAGCCTTTTTAAATAAACAATTATAGCTTCCGTCTATTATTGCATTACTCTTTTTTACGAATATATGTTCATTAATGACATATTGCACCCGTACACTTTGGTACGGCCAATACGCCAGGGGCTTAAGTACCCCACAATACGGTGTGAGAAGTCCGAACACTTTCACAAGTGCGGCACCCCGAACTTATAGCATTATATGCATCGGCTGCGAATCATGTCTTGGGTCAATAGTTGGGTTTGCCCGGCTCCTATGTTTTGGTACCTTACGTTCCGTTATATCCGCTAAGGTAGCACTCGGAGAATTACTGCGATTGTGCCCTAGTTGAGATGAGCTAAGCACCTCAGTAGAGAAAGCTAAAACTGACCGTCATGATGAGGCGAGAGCTGGTCGCTGTTCGAGAGGTTTTCGAGTCCCTAAAGACTTATGCCGCTTAGAGCGAGGAGTCGGCTTTGTCCGGCCTAGGCGTGGATAGCGCCACGAACTCGGTCTTCCGAACACTAGGGGCTTCGCCGAAATTTAAAATTATAGAATTCTATGGCTAAGTGAGAGTGTTCAAGCATTATAGTCCGATTGCCTTGTTCGTTGTGTTGAGCGCCTCCCTCGAAGGACCCAAGAATGGGAAAAAGAGCGCTCATGTTTATCCCGAACACCCCAGCACTCGTGCCATGGGGGCAGAAGCCGACGACTCGCCATCTCTCAAATTTTATAAACGGCCGCACAGAAGGTAATATTTTAAATTCAAAAGGCATTGCTTAGCGCACATGAACAAGTTTTCAGCGCACAGGACAAAACGAGCGAGTTTACTGAAAAATTACATCCATGGAACATTCATCCGCCACAAGGCGGGCACCCTTCAGAACGCCCTCATAATACATCTCGGGCTTGCTATGCTCCTTGCCCGGCGGTGGCCCGTCCTTCACAAGCTTCTCAGCATCCAGCTTGCCCCAGTGCACCTTCGCACGGGCAAGCGCCCTACGGGCACCCTCGATGCATACGGAGCGCTTGATGACTTCGAGCCTTGGACAGGCCTCCACCAGCTGCCTCACTAGCCCGAAGTAGCTCCCAGGCATGGCCTCTCCAGGCCACAGCCGGACTATGAGGCCCTTCATGGCCTGTTCGGCCACGTTATGGAGCTCGACCAGCTGTTTTAGCTGGTCGCTTAAGGGCACCAGATGTTCGGCCTCAGCATACTAAGACCAGAACAGCTTTTCTGTCGAGCTTCCCTCCTCGGCTCAGTAGACGGCGGCGGCATCCGACACGCTACGGGGCAAGTCTGCGAATGCTCCTGGAGAGCTCCAGATTTGGGTAAGTAACAAGTAATTCACTTTTACGTGCTTGCTTTGCATAAAGAATGCCTTACCCGCCGCTATCTTTTTTATTGCCTCAACCTCCTGGAGGGCCTTCTGGGCTTCGGCCTTGGCAGACTTGGCATCTTTAATGGCCGCCGCGAGCTCAGACTCTCGTGTCTTCGAGTCAAGCTCCAAACTCTCATGTTTTTTCATGAGAGCCTGGAGCTCTTGCCGCACCTCGCCAACCTGCGTATCATGCTTCTCCCGCTCGGTGCGCTCCGTGGCCGCCCTCTTTTTGGCCTCGGACAGCGCTTGCTTAAGGGTCGCCACCTCAGTTGTGGCCCCTACAATAGCCGCGTTAATCCTGTCACTTTTTGCAATTGCACCTTTCACATATTTCAATAAGGTATTTCTTACCTTCCTTCTCCTCGAGCTACTGCTTGGCTAGGCCGAGCTCTTGCTCGGACCGCTCGATGTTCTTCTTCAGCATATCCACCTCCGCAGTCAGTGCGGCGGAGGCCAGCAGCGAAGCCTGCATACGCATATTGACTTGATTATGTTAGACTCCTGCGAATGTTATTAGATCCTCTATTCGGCTTTTCTTTCCAAACGTCAAACAGAGCATCAGGGGCTACTGTCTATGCGGTAATATTTTTACATATTCTTTACTTACCTCAAAGCCTGTTAGAAGGCTGGCACAGGCTTCAGTCAGTCGGCTCTTGGCGGACTGAACCTTCTGGATCACCGCACTCATAATAGTGCGGTGCTCCTCATCGATGGAGGCGCTGTTAAGCGTCTCCAGCAAATTTTCCGGTGCCTCCGGTTGGACGGAGGTCACCGGCTCGGTAGGCTTGCTCCTCTTGGAAGGAGGCTGCCTACCGGAGTCCGGAACCATTGAAGGTTCTGGCGCGATGTCCGGCTCAAGGCCGGACTTGGAGCCCTTGGGGGTTCTATCCCCTTTACGCCTGGAGTCCGGGAGGTTGCCTTGCGGCGCCTCCAGGACCACCTCCTCCTAGCTTAGAACCTATTGGGACGCCACCTCGGCGCCGTCCGTAGGGTGGGGGAGGAAGCCGTCGGAAGCGAATTCACATCCGACGAATCCAGGGAGCCGCTCGACGACTCGTCGAGCCTGGCCTTGGGCGGACTGCACAATCATGTTCGACGTAAGGAAAAGCTGTGCAATGGGGGAATACTATGAATCACTCTGGTATCCGGATACTTACGATCTTGCCAGGGGCTTGGCCCTGTGCGGCCACTCCTCTTCGCCGTCGTCGGCGTTGGTGGAGTAGTCCGGAGGAGGGGTCTTCCCCCCTCTTGGACCCTTCGGCCTCCCCAGTTGGGGCGGCCTTCCTTTTCTTCCCCCCCCACTGGAGGGGGAGATATCTCTTCTTCCTCCTCCTCGTCTTCATGGGAGGAGTGCGCCTTGGAGTCATCGGATGATGAATCCGACACCTCCTGGCGCCGGGCACTCTTTCGAGTCCCCATGGCCTTCTTCTTGGCCTTCTTCTCCGGCACCACGTAGGGTGCCGGAACCAGCAGCTTCGCCAAGCGAGCGTCCGCTGGGCCTTCGGGCAAAGGAGCCGGACAGTTGATCTGTCCGGATGTCTCCTGCCAATCCTGTCAAAGGTAAGGGAGCTTAGATCCCGCATGGAGTCAAACTATGAAAAACTAATACCCTGTAAAAGGTAAAAACAGCTTATCGCACGAGCGTGATGCTGCGTGCTGAATCCGCGATCCTCGGTAGTGGATGTGGGGGCCTCGGCACCCTTGAAAAGCACCTTCCAGGACTCTTCGTACGTCGTGTTGAAGAGCCTACTCAGAGTTTGGTGCCGCGCCGGGTCGAACTCCCACTGGTTGAAAGCTCGTTGTTGACACGGGAGGATCCGGTGGATGAGCATAACCTGGACTATGTTGACAAGTTGGAGCTTCCTGTCCACCAGGGTTTGGACGCATGTTTGGAGTCCGGTCAGCTCTCCTTTTTACCCCACGACATGCCCGTCTCTTTCTAGGAGGCGAGCCGCGTAGGGGGTCCGGATCGGAACTCGGGGGCTGCGACCCATTCAGGGTCGCGCGGCTCAGTGATGTAAAACCACCCCGATTGCCACCCCTTTAGGGATTCGACGAAGGAGCCCTCGAACTATAGGACGTTGGGCATCTTGCCCACCATGGCGCCTCCGCACTCCGCTTGGGTGCCGCGCACCACCTTCGGCTTGACATTGAAAGTCTTGAGCCATAGGCTGAAATGGGGGCAGATGCGGAAGAAAGCCTCGCACACGATGATAAACGCCGAGATGTTGAGGACAAAGTTCGGGGCCAGATCGTGGAAATCCAGGCCATAGTAGAACATGAGCCCCCAGAAAAATGGGTGGAGAGGGAAGCCCAGTCCGCGGAGGAAATGGGGGAGGAACACCACCCTCTCATGGGGCCTAGGGGGTGGGGATGAGCTGCCCCTCTTCAGGAAGCCGGTGCGCAATGTCGTTAGACAAGTATCCGGCCTTCCTCAGTCTTTTGATGTGTCCCTCCGTGACGGACGAGACCATCCACTTGCCTCCCGCTCCGGACATGGCTGGAGAAGGTTGAGGTGGGGTGTGCGGACTTGGGCGCTGGAGCTCGAGTGCGCGGAAATGGATAGTCAAAGGAGGAAGAAGGCGTGGATGAAAAGGTGAATCCTTATCCCCTTATATGGGCGGACGCGACTATGCGCCCCCACCAGCCTGGTAAAACTCGCTTATCTCTCAAGCGCCGTAGTCAATGGCGCGGTTGGGTTACCAACACCCGTATTGATGAGAATCAAGGAATAAGGGGACACGATCTCTGCTTTAACAAGACGTGCCAAGGAAACCGCCTCGCTAAACGCGC
The DNA here is from genome assembly GCF_003073215.2 of Triticum urartu. Lineage (NCBI taxonomy): Eukaryota > Viridiplantae > Streptophyta > Magnoliopsida > Poales > Poaceae > Triticum > Triticum urartu. Next base: position 611,381,531 of record NC_053026.1, on the reverse strand, counting down.
TGAGGTGGGACAGTAAAACGATTCAAATAAAGACTTGGCCGTGGAGTGATGTCACGCTATGGAATACGCCAGCAGATTAGATTTGTGTAAATATTATTCTCTCTATGACAATATGTGGAAACTTTTTTGCATAGTCAGACACTACGTTTGTGTTCAAAATCTTCTATGAAGTACTTGGAGGAGGAACCCGCCTTACAATGCCGAAGACAATCTGCGCGCCGGACTCGTCGTCATTGAAGCCTAGTTCAGGGGCTACTTAGGGAGTCCTGGATTAGGGGGTGTCCGGATAGCCGGACTATACCTTCGGCCGGACTCCTGGACTATGAAGATACAAGATCGAAGACTTCGTCCCGTGTCCGGAAGGGACTTTCCTTGGCGTGGAAGGCAAGCTTGGCGATACGGATATGTAGATCTCCTACCATTGTAACCGACTCTATGTAACCCTAGCCCTCTCCGGTGTCTATATAAACCGGAGGGTTTTAGTCCGTAGGACGAACAACAATCATACCATAGGCTAGCTTCTAGGGTTTAGCCTCTCTGATCTCGTGGTAGATCTACTCTTGTACTACCCATATCATCAATATCAATCAAGCAGGACGTAGGGTTTTACCTCCATCAAGAGGGCCCGAACCTGGGTAAAACATTGTGTCCCCTGCCTCCTGTTACCATCCACCTAGACGCACAGTTCGGGACCCCCTACCCGAGATCCGCCGGTTTTGACACCGACATGCACCTATACAATTTACCATTGTATTGGGTGTGTTGGGGACACAAGAGACTCTTTGTTATTTGGTTGCAGGGTTGCTTGAGAGAGACCATCTTCATCCTACACCTCCTACGGATTGATAAACCTTAGGTCATCCACTTGAGGGAAATTTTCTACTGTCCTACAGACCTCTGCACTTGGAGGCCCAACAACGTCTACAAGAAGAAGGTTGTGTAGTAGACATCAAGCTCTTTTCTGGCGCTATTGCCGGGGAGGTTAGCGCTTGAAGGTATATCTTTAGATCTTGCAATCGAGTCTTTTAGTTTCTTGTTTTATCACTAGTTTAGTTTGTAAAAGAAAAAAACTATAAAAAATGGAATTGAGTTTGTCTCATACGCTTCACCTTTTTAATATCTTTCGTGAGTATGATGGAAAGGATAATTGTGCTCAAGTTCTAGAAGAAGAAATCTATAAAATGTTTGGCACTAAATATTTGAATGATGAGCATTATTGCAATGTTGTTAGTATGAATTCCTTGAATATCCATGATGCTAATGATATGCAAAGCCACAAGCTTGGGGAATCTATGTTTGATGAAGATGATATTTTTTGTCCCCCAAGTTTTGATGGGCAAATTTATTATGATGAAATCATGCCTCTTATTTATGATGATTATATTGATGAAAAAGTGGATTTGGAGAGGTCATGACTTTATTTTGTGACGAATCCACTATTCCAGAAGAGGTTCCAATTGATTATGAGAACAAAGTTGCTATCTATGATGATTATTGTGATGACTTGTATGCTATAAAGAATAATGATATCCATGAAACTTGTCATCATCATTTTAGTTTTCAATTGAATTATGCCTCACATGATAGTTATTTTGTTGAGTTTGCTCCCACTACTATTCATGAGAAGAATTTTGCTTATGTGGAGAGTAATAAAATTTCTATGCAAGTAGATCATGGAAAGAATGCTTTAGGGGCTGATTATATTGTTGAATTCATTCATGATGCTACTTAAAATTATTATGAGGGAGGAACATATGCTTGTAGGATTTGCAATAATATCAAGTTTCCTCTCTATGTGCTTAAAGTTTTGAAGTTATGCTTGTCTTACCTTCCTATGCAAGTTGATTCTTGTTCCCACAAGTTGTTTGATCACAAAATCCCTATGCATAGGAAGTGGGTTAGGCTTAAATGTGCTAGTCATATTCTTCATGATGCTATCTTTATGTTTCAATTCTTATCCTTTATGTGAGCATCATTGAAATCATCATGCCTAGCTAGGGGTGTTAAACGATAGCGCTTGTTGGGAGGCAACCAAATTTTATTTTATTTCCTTACTTTTTGTTCCTGTTTAGCAATAAATAATTCATCTAGCCTCTGTTTAGATGTGGTTTTATGTGTTTTAATTAGTGTTTGTGCCAAGTAGAACCTTTGGGAAGACTTGGGGAAAGTTTTGTTGATCATGCTGTAAAAAACAGAAACTTTAGCGCTCAAGATAATTGCTTCCATGTTTATTTGGAAAGTGATATTTAGTTAATTATTTTTGCAGATGATTAATAGATAAATTCCTCAGGTCCAGAAATTTATTTGAAAATTTTATGAGTTCCAGAAGTATACGTTTGATCCAGATTACTACAGAATGTTCTGTTTTTGACAGATTCTGTTTTTCATGTGTTGTTTACTTATTTTGATGAATCTATGGCTAGTAAAATAGTTTATAAACCATAGAGAAGTTAGAATAAAGTAGGTTTAGCACCAATATAAATAAAGAATGAGTTCATTACAGTACCTTGAAGTGGTGATTTATTTTCTTATACTAACGGAGCTTACGAGTTTTCTGTTAAGTTTTGTGTTGTGAAGTTTTCAAGTTTTGGGTAAGGATTCGATGGACTATGGAATAAGGAGTGGCAAGAGCCTAAGCTTGGGTATTCCCAAGGCACCCCAAGGTAATATTCAAGGATAGCCAAGAGCCTAAGCTTGGGGATGCCCCGGAAGGCATCCCCTCTTTCGTCTTCGTTCATCGGTAACTTTACTTGGAGCTATATTTTTATTCACCACATGATATGTGTTTTGCTTGGAGCATCAATTTATTTGTTAAGATTTTATTTCTGTTATTTACAACAATGTTTTGCATCTTTTATTTCAATAAAAGTGGCATTGATAGCCTTTACTATGTCTGTTTTATAAGTCCATATATTGCTGTTTGAAAACAGAATGTTTATCTCTGTTGCAATAATTCCCTAGAAAAGTCAGAATGTGATAAAATGTTGAAACCTTTTGAATATTAATATCTGATAAATTTACTACAGTGGGAATTTTCTGTCATAATTTTTGGATCTAGGGAAGTATGGATGTTGCTGCATTCTTTACAGACTGTCCTATTTAGGTAGATTGCTGTTATGTTTGCATTGTTTGCATATGTTTGCTTCTTTAATGATTCTATTTGAGGATAGGACTATTAAATATGCAGAGTCATTTAGTATGCAATGTTGAATAATAATTTTAGTGATTTGCTACAGTATAGTACGATAAGGTTTTTGCAATGGTTTATACTAACTTATCTCACGAGTCCTTGTTGAGTTTTGTGTGGATGAAGCTTTTGAGATTTAGGGAGACCGTGATATGAGAGGAATTAAGTAGACACAAAAGCTCAAGCTTTGGGATGCCCAAGGCATCCCAAGATAATATTTCAAGAAGTCTCAAGCGTCTAAGCTTGGGGATGCCCCAGTTGGCATCCCACCTTTCTTCTTCAACAACTATCGATTAGTATCGGTTGATCCTAAGTTTTTGCTTCTTCACATGATGTTTGCTATTCTTAGATGTCATTTTCTTTTGTTTTGCTTGCTGTTTGAATAAAGTATCAAGATCTGAAATTATTAAATGTTAGATAGTCTTCACATAGTTGCATAATTATTCGACTACTCATTGATCTTCACTTATATCTTTTTAGAGTACGGTGGTGGTTTTATTTTGTAGAAATAGATGAACTCTCATGCTTCACTTAGATTATTTTGAGAGTCTTAAATAGCATGGTAATTTGCTTAAAATCCTAATATGCTAGGTATCCAAGATTCGTAAAACTTTCTTATGAGTGTTTTGAATACTAAGAGAAGTTTGATGCTTGATGATTGTTTTTGAGATATGGAGGTAATAATATCAAAGTCGTGCTAGTTGAGTAGTTGTGAATTTGAGAAGTTCTTGTGTTGAAGTTTGCAAGTCCCGTAGCATGCATGTATGGTAAACGTTATGTAACAAATATTTCATTGTCTTCCTTATGAGTGGCGGTCGGGGACGAGCGATGGTCTTTTCCTACCAATCTATCCCCCTAGGAGCATGCGCGTAGTGCTGAGGTTTTTGATGACTTGTAGATTTTTGCAATAAGTATGTGAGTTCTTTATGACTAATGTTGAGTCCATGGATTATACACACTCTCACCCTTCCATCCTTGCTAGCCTCTTCGGTACCGTGCATTGCCCTTTCTCACATTGAGAGTTGGCGCAAACTTCGCCGGTGCATCCAAACCCCGTGATATGATATGCTCTATCACACATAAACCTCCTTATATCTTCCTCAAAACAGCCACCATACCTACCTATTATGGCATTTCCATAGCCATTCCGAGATATATTCCCATGCAACTTTCCACCATTCCGTTTGTCATGACACATTCATCATTGTCATATTGCTTAGCATGATCATGTAGTTGACATAGTATTCGTGGAAAAGCCACCGTTCATAATTCTTTCATACATGTCACTCTTGGTTCATTGCATATCCTGGTACACCGCCGGAGGCATTCATATAGAGTTATACTTTGTTCTAGTATCGAGTTGTAATCATTGAGTTGTAAATAAATAGAAGTGTGATGATCATCATTTTCTAGAGCATTGTCCCAAGTGAGAAAAAAAAATAAAAAAATAAGAAGAGAAGGCCAAAAAAAGAGAAGGCCCCAAAAAAATAAAAAAATAAAAGAGAAAGGCCATAAAAAAGAAAGGCCAAATAAAAAAATGAGAGAAAAATAGAGAAGGGACAATGCTACTATCCTTTGCCACACTTGTGCTTCAAAGTAGCACCATGATCTTCATGATAGAGAGTCTCTTATGTTGTCACTTTCATATACTAGTGAGAAATTTTCATTATATAATGGGCCTCCTCAAGTGCCCTAGGTCTTCATGAGCAAGCAAGTTGGATGCACACCCACTTAGTTTCTTTTGTTGAGCTTTCATACATTTATAGCTCTAGTTCATCCGTTGCATGGCAATCCCTACTCCTTGCATTAACATCAATCGATGGGCATCTCCATAGCCCATTGATTAGCTTCGTTGATGTGAGACTTTCTCCTTTTTTGTCTTCTCCACATAACCCCCATCATCATATTCTATTCCACCCATAGTGCTATGTCCATGGCTCGCGCTCATTTATTGCGTGAAGGTTTATGAGTTTGAGATTACTAAAGTATGAAACAATTGCTTGGCTTGTCATCGGGGTTGTGCATGATGAGAGCATTCTTGTGTGACGAAAATGGAGCATGACTAAACTATATGATTTTGTAGGGATGAATTTTCTTTGGCCATGTTATTTTGAGAAGACATAATTGCTTAGTTAGTATGCTTGAAGTATTATTATTTTTATGTCAATATGAACTTTCATCTTGAATCTTTCGGATCTGAATACTCATGCCACAATTAAGAAGAATTACATTGAAATTATGCCAAGTAGCACTTCGCATCAAAAATTCTGTTTTTATCATTTACCTACTCGAGGACGAGCAGGAATTAAGCTTGGGGATGCTGATACGTCTCCAATGTATCTATAATTTTTGATTGCTCCATGCTATATTATCTACTGTTTTGGATGTTTATGGGATTTATTATACACTTTTATATTATTTTTGGGACTAACCTATTAACCCAGAGCCCAGTGCCAGTTTCAGTTTTTTTTGCCTATTTTAGGGTTTCGAAGAAAAGGAAAATCAAACGGAGTCCAATTGATCTGAAACTTCATGGAACTTATTTTTGGAAGGAAAGCAACCCTGGAGACTTGGAGTCCACGTCAAGGAAGCTTAGAGGAGGCCACGCGGTAGGGGGGCGCGCCCACCCCCTGGGCGCGCCCTCCACCCTCGTGGGCCCCTCGTGGCCCCCTGACGTATTTCTTCCGCCTATATATCTCCATATACCCTAAAATGATCGGGGAACATAATAGATCGGGAGTCCCGACGCCAGAAGCCTCCGTAGCCACCGAAAGCCAACCTAGACCCATTCCGGCACCCTGCCGGAGGGGGGAATTCCTCTCCTGTGGCCATCTTCATCATCCCGGTGCTCTCCATGATGAGGAGGGAGTAGTTCTCCCTCGGGGCTGAGGGTATGTACCAGTAGCTATGTGTTTGATCTCTCTCTCTCTGTCTCTCGTGTTCTTGATTTGGCACGATCTTGATGTATCGCGAGCTTTGCTATTATAGTTGGATCTTATGTTTCTCCTCCCCTCTACTCTCTTGTAATGGATTGAGTTTTCCCTTTGAAGTTATCTTACCGGATTGAGTCTTTAAAGATTTGAGAACACTTGATGTATGTCTTGCCGTGCGTATCTGTGGTGACAATGGGATACCACATGATTCACTTGATGTATGTTTTGGTGATCAACTTGCGGGTTCTGCCCATGAACCTATGCATAGGGGTTGGCACACATTTTCGTCGTAATTCTCCGGTAGAAACTTTGGGGCACTCTTTGAGGTTCTATGTGTTGGTTGAATAGATGAATCTGAGATTGTGTGATGCATATCGTATAATCATACCCATGGATACTTGAGGCGACATTGGAGTATCTAGGTGACATTAGGGTTTTGGTTGATGTGTGTCTTAAGGTGTTATTCTAGTATGAACTCTAGGGCTGTTTGTGACACTTATAGGAATAGCCTAACGGATTGATTGGAAAGAATAACTTTGAGGTGGTTTCGTACCCTACCATAATCTCTTCGTTCGTTCTCCGCTATTAGTGACTTTGGAGTGACTCTTTGTTGCATGTTGAGGGATAGTTATGTGATCCAATTATGATATTATTGTTGAGAGGACTTGCACTAGTGAAAGTATGAACCCTAGGCCTTGTTTCCTAGCATTGCAATACTGTTTACGCTCACTTTTATCATTAGTTACCTTGCTGTTTTTATATTTTCAGATTACAAAAACTATTATCTACCATCCATATACCACTTGAGTCACCATCTCTTCGCCGAACTAGTGCACATATACAATTTACCATTGTCTTGGGTGTGTTGGGGACACAAGAGACTCTTTGTTATTTGGTTGCAGGGTTGCTTGAGAGAGACCATCTTCATCCTACGCCTCCTACGGATTGATAAACCTTAGGTCATCCACTTGAGGGAAATTTGCTACTGTCCTACAAACCTCTGCACTTGGAGGCCCAACAGAGCAGATGCTGATGTTTTGAATGTCTGGCAAGCTCGATCTGATGACTTCTCGATAGTTCAGTGTGCCATGCTTTACGGCTTATAATCATGACTTCAAAGATGTTTTGAACGTCATGGAGCATATGAGATGTTCCAAGAGTTGAAGTTAATATTTCAAGCAAATTCCCGAGTTGAGAGATATGAAGTCTCCAACAAGTTCTGTAGCTGCAAGATGGAGGAGAACAATTCTGTCAGTGAACACATACTCAAAATGTCTAAGTATCATAATCACTTGACTCAGCTAGGAGTTAATCTTCCAGATTATAGTGTTATTGACAGAGTTCTTCAATCACTGCCACCAAGCTACAAAGGCTTCATGATGAACTATAATATGCAAGGGATGGAGAAGACAATTCCTGAGCTCTTCGCAATGCTCAAAGCTGCGGAGGTAGAACTCAAGGAGCACCAAGTGTTGATGGTTAACAAGACCACTAGTTTCAAGAAACAGGGCAAGGGAAAGAAAGGGAACTTCAAGAAGAATGGCAAGCAAGTTGCCACTCCCGGGAACAAGCCCAAAGCTGGACCCAAGCCTGAAACTGAGTGCTTCTACTGCAAAGGGACTGGTCACTTGAAGCGGAACTGCCCCAAGTATTTGGCGGATAAGTGATGACCCGCAAGTGTAGGGGATCTATCGTAGCATTTTCGATAAGTAAGAGTGTCGAACCCAATGAGGAGCAGAAGGAAATGATAAGCGGTTTTCAGCAAGGTATTTTCTGCAAGCACTGAAAATATCGGTAACAGATAGTTTGGTGATAAGGTAATTGATAACGGGTAACAAATAGTAAAAGTAAATAAGGTGCAGCAAGATGACCCAATCCTTTTTGTAGCAAAGGAAAAGCCTGGACAAACTCTTATATAAAGGAAAGCGCTCCCGAGGACACGTGGGAATTATCGTCAAGCTAGTTTTCATCATGTTCATATGATTCGCGTTCGGTACTTTGATAATTTGATATGTGGGTGGACCAGTGCTTGGGTACTGTCCTTCCTTGGACAAGCATCCCACTTATGATTAACCCATGTTGCAAGCATCCGCAACTACAACACAAGTATTAAGGTAAACCTAACCATAGCATGAAACATATGGATCCAAATCAGCCCCTTACGAAACAACGCATAAACTAGGGTTTAAGCTTCTGTCACTCTAGCAACCCATCATCTACTTATTACTTCCCAATGCCTTCCTCTAGGCCCAAACAATGGTGAAGTGTCATGTAGTCGACGTTCACATGACACTACTAGAGGAAAGACAACATACATCTCATCAAAATATCGAACGAATACCAAATTCACATGACTACTTACAGCAAGACTTCTCCCATGTCCTCTGGAGCAAACGTAACTACTCACAAATAATACTCATGTTCATTATCAGAGGGGTATTAATATGCATAATGGATATAAACATATGATCTTCCACCAAGTAAACCAACTAGCATCAACTACAAGGAGTAATCAACACTACTAGCAACCCACATGTACTAATCTAAGGTTTTGAGGCAAAGATTGGATACAAGAGATGAACTAGGGTTTGAGATGAGATGGTGCTGGTGAAGATGTTGATGGAGATTGACCCCCTCCCAATGAGAGGATCGTTGGTGATGATTTCCCCCTCCCAGAGGGAAGTTTCCCCGGCAGAACAGCTCCGCTGGAGCCCTAGATTGGTTCCGCCAAGGTTCCGCCTCGTGGCGGCGGAGTTTCGTCCCGAAAGCTTGCTTATGATTTTTTCCTCGACGAAATACTCCATATAGCCAAAGATGGGCATCAGAGGACTGCTAGGGCGCCCACGAGGCAAGGGGCGTGCCCAGGGGGGGTAGGGCGCGCCCCCACCCTCGTGGACGGTGGGTGGCCCCCTCTGGTACTTCTTTCGCCCAATATTTTTTTATATATTCTGAAACATGCTCCCGTGAAGTTTCAGGACTTTTGGAGTTGTGCAGACTAGGTCTCTAATATTTGCTCCTTTTCCAGCCCAGAATTCTAGCTGCTGGCATTCCCCCTCTTCATGTAAACCTTGTAAAATAAGGGAGAATAGGCATAAGTAATGCAATAAATATCGATATAAAAGCATGATGCAAAATGGACGTATCAACTCCCCCAAGCTTAGACCTCGCTTGTCCTCAAGCGAAAGCCGATATCAAAAAATATGTCCACATGTTTAGAGATAGAGGTGTCGATAAAATAAAATACGGACATGAGGGCATCATGATCATTCTTAGAGCAGCAACATATATATATATTGTCATATGATCTCTTATGTTAAAGTAATAATTCAATCACAATTTCAAGTATGAATCATAAACTTCATTGAAAACTAACAAACTATAATCTTAGTCATTGAAGCAATTGCAATTTATCATAACATCGGAAAGAGTCAATATAAGAGCTTTTCAGCAAGTCCACATACTCAACTATCATTTAGTCTTTCACAATTGCTAATACTCACGTGATATTTATGGTTATGAAATTTTAGTCGGACACAGAGAAAGATAGGGGCTTATAGTTTTGCCTCCCAACCTTTTATCTCAAGGGTAATGTCAACAATAATAGTTCATGAAAACTCACATCCAATTAGCTATATATATCAGGATCTTTCGAACACATTGTGCTTGCCAAAGGATAAAATGTACAAAAAGGAAAGGTGAATATCATCGTGACTCTTGCATGAAGTATAAGACAAGAATAAAAGATAGGCCCTTCACAGAGGGAAGCAGAGGTTGTCATGTGCTTTTATGGTTGGATGCACAAAATCTTAATGCGAAAGAACGTCACTTTATATTGCCACTTGTGATATGGACCTTTATTATGCAGTCCGTCGTTTTTATTTCTTCCACATCACAAGATCGTATAAAGCTTATTTTCTCCACACTAATAAATCATACATATTTAGAGAGCAATTTTTATTGCTTGCAACGATGACAACTTACTTGAGGGATCTTACTCAATCCATAGGTAGATATGGTGGACTCTCATGGCAAAACTGGGTTTAAGGATATTTGGAAGCACAAGTAGTATCTGTACTTGGTGCAAAGAATTTGGCTAGCATGAGAGGGAAAGGCAAGCTCAACATGTTGGATGATCCATGACAATATAATTTATTTCATATGTAAGAAAACATAACCCATTATGTTGTCTTCCTTGTCCAACGTCAACTCTTTAGCATGTCATATTTTAATGAGTGCTCACAATCATAAAAGATGTCCAAGATAGTATATTTATATGTGAAAACCTCTCTTTCTTTATTACTTCCTATTAATTGCAACGATGACCAAAACTATGTTTGTGAACTCTTAACAACTTTTATTCATCATACTCTTTATATGTGAAGTCATTACTCTCCATAAGATCCATATGATCCCTTTATTTCTTTTTATTTATTTTCTTTTATTTTATTCCCTCAAGATCATAGCAAGATAACCAAGCCCTTGACTCAACACTAATCTTTATTATATATGGCTCACAGACTCGATTACATAGAAGGATCATAAAGCAAAACTCAAAACTAGATCATACTAAAACTTTGTTCTACTAGATCAAGATATTACCAAAAGGATCGAACTAAGAAAAACGGTAAAGATAAAAGTGATGGTGATACGATACCGGGGCACTCCCCCAAGCTTGGCAGTTGCCAAGGGGAGTGCCCATACCCATGTGTTTATTTTCCTTCCTCGGAGGTGGTGATGATGGTGTTGTTGATGATGTAGGCTTGTCGTCCATCTTCCAAGGCATAGGCTCACCATCATAGAAGGATTATCGAGTCTCCAGGATCCTCAAATCTGCAGCCAATCTCATCCTGTCGAATCTATATTCATACTCACAGTGTTGGTTTTGCAGGTCATAGATATGGGATTGGAGGCGCTCGATTTTCTTGTGAAGCTTGAAGATGGCCTCCCCAATGTTCTTGTCATCCAGCTTGTGGTTGTTGGTGAACTCCGTGATCATTATATGATTGGAGTTGAGTCCACGTTCCACCATCTCCTGGCACTTGAAAACTTTTTGCTCCAATGCCTCGAGCCTTGTCTCCAGGCTTCCAGTCCTCCTTGGTCCCTCAACATCGCGGATGTGTAGCAACCCCTCACACATCTCAGTGGTTTGAGGGTGTTGCAGCACCTCCGCGAGGTAGGGGTTGATGACCTTATCGAAGAACTTGTCCTTGGGGGCACTTGAAGATGCCATGGCAATCTAGATCTGTCAGAAAAACATCTCGAAACAAAGACAGAAGATATTTGCGTGATACAGTGGTCAAAACCTTCGGGAGATTATATAGTGAATTTTTACCGACCAAAAGAAGTATCGTGCAAGAAAACGGAGTCCAGAGAGTGCACGAGGTGCCCATGAGGCAGGGGGCGCGCCCAGGGGGATAGGGCATGCCCTCCACCCTCGTGTCCTTTCCGGACTACTTCTTATTTTCCTATTTTCTTAAATATTCCAAAACGGAGAAAAATTGCCATTAGAATTGTTTTGGAGTCGGTTTACTTACCGTACCTCATACCTATTACTTTTCGGAGTCTGGAACATTCTGGAAAGTATCCCTTATGTATTCCTCCAGGGTTACGGTTTCAATAACATTAGTTTCAACATTTATAGGATTACCTGAGATATAATGTTTGATTCTTTGACCGTTCACCACCCTCGGATTTGTGCCTTCGAAGTTGTTGATTTTTATGGCACCAGAACGTTAGACCTCCTCGATGATGTAAGGACCTTCCCATTTAGAGAGGAGTTTGCCTGCAAAAAAATCTTAAACGAGAGTTGTATAACAATACATAATCACCTACATTAAACTCACATTTTTGTATCCTTTTATCATGCCATCTTTTAACTTTTTCTTTAAACAGTTTGGCGTTCTCATAGGCCTGGGTTCTCCATTCATCAAGTGAGCTAATTTCAAAAAGCCTCTTCTCATCGGCAAGTTTGAAATCATAATTGAGCTCTTTAATGGCCCAATATGCCTTATGTTCTAGTTCAAGAGGTAAGTGACAAGCTTTACCATAAACCATTTTATACGGAGACATACCCATAGGATTTTTGTATGCAGTTCTATAAGCCCATAATGCATCATAAAGTTTCTTGGACCAATTCTTTCTAGATCTATTAATAGTCTTTTGCAAAATTAATTTGAGCTCTCTATTGCTCAGTTCTACTTGACCACTAGACTGTGGATGATATGGAGATGCAACTATATGATTAACATCGTACTTAGCAAGCATTTTACGAAAAGCACCATGAATAAAATGTGAACCACCATCAGTCATTAAATATCTAGGCACTCCAAACCTCAGAAAAATAACTTCTTTAAGCATCTTAATAGAGGTGTTATGGTCAAAACTACTAGTTCGAATAGCTTCTACCCACTTAGTAACGTAATCAACAACAACTAAAATATGTGTGTACCCATTAGAGGAAGGAAATGGTCCCATATAATCAAAGCCCCAAACATCAAATGGTTCAATAACAAGTGAATAATTCATAGGAATTTCTTGACGTCTACTAATATTACCAATTCTTTGACATTCATCACAGGACAAGACAAACTTACTGGCATCCTTGAAGAGAGTAGGCCAATAAAAACCGGATTGCAATACCTTATGTGCAGTTCTGTCTCCAGCATGGCGTCCTCCATAAGCCTTGGAGTGACACTTGCATAGGATCTGTTCATGTTCATGCTCAGGTACACAACGTCTAATAACACCATCTACTCCTTCTTTATAAAGGTGTGGGTCATCCCAAAAGTAAAGCCTTAAATCATAGAAGAACCTTTTCTTTTGTTGGTATGTGAAACTAGGTGGTATAAATTTAGCAACAATATAATTAGCATAATCAGCATACCATGGAGCAGTATAAGAAGCATTTATGACAGCTAGTTGTTCACCAGGAAAGCTATCATCAATAGGTAGTGGGTCATCAAGAACATTCTCTAACCTAGACAAGTTGTCTGCAACGGGGTTCTCAGCTCCCTTTCTATCAATAATATGCAAATCAAATTCTTGTAGCAAGAGAACCCATCTAATAAGTCTAGGTTTAGCATCTTTCTTTTCCATAAGATATTTAATAGCAGCATGATCAGTGTGAGCAGTTACTTTAGAATCAACAATATAAGGTCTGAACTTATCACAAGCAAATACAACTGCTAAAAATTCTTTTTCAGTAGTAGCATAATTTCTTTGAGCACTGTCTAGAGTTTTACTAGCATATTGAATAACATTTGATTTCTTATCAACTCTTTGTCCTAGAACATCCCCTACAGCATAATCACTAGCATCACACATGATTTCAAATGGTAAATTCCAATCAGGAGGCTGAATAATAGGTGCAGAAATCAAAGCTTTCTTAAGTATTTCAAATGCTTCTACACAATCATCATCAAAGACAAAAGGAACATATTTTTGTAAGAGATTAGTCAGAGGCCGAGAATTTTTAGAGAAGTCCTTAATGAACCTCCTATAAAAACCGGCATGACCAAGGAAGCTTCTTATACCTTTAATGTCCTTAGGACATGACATCTTTTCAATAGCATCAACTTTAGCTTTATCAACTTCAATACCTCTTTCAGAAATTTTATGCCCCAAGACAATACCTTCATTAACCATAAAGTGGCACTTCTCCCAATTCAAGACAAGATCAGTTTCTTCACATCTCTGCAAAACTCAATCAAGGTTGCTTAAGAAATCATCAAAAGAAGTTCCGTAAATGGAGAAATCATCCATGAAAACCTCAACAATCTTTTCACAAAAGTCAGAGAATATAGTAGTCATACATCTTGGAAAGGTAGCAGGTGCATTGCATAAACCAAAAGGCATACGTCTATAAGCAAAGGTACCGAAAGGGCAAGTAAAAGTTGTCTTTTCTTGATCCTCTTTTGACACATGTATTTGAGAGAAACCAGAATAACCATCTAGAAAGCAAAAATGTATATGTTTGGATAATCTTTCTAGCATTTGATCAATGAAAGGTAAAGGGTAATGATCCTTTTTAGTAGCTTTATTTAATTTGCGGAAATAAATTACCATTCTATAACCTGTAACAATTCTTTGTGGGATCAATTCATTTTTGTCATTAGGAACAACAGTAATACCTCTCTTCTTAGGGACACCATGGACAGGACTTACCCACTGACTATCAGCAACATGATAAATTATACCTGCCTCCAGAAGCTTTAGTATTTCTTTCTTACCACTTCTTTCATTTTAGGATTTAACCGTCGTTGGTGATCAACAACCGGTTTCACATCTTTCTCCAATTTTATTTTGTGCTAGCATAGAGTGGGACTAATGCCCTTAAGATCATCAAGAGTATATCCAACAGCAGTGCGGTGCTTCTTCAGAGTTTTCAATAATTTCTTTTCTTCATGCTCTGAAAGGTTAGCACTAATAATAACATGATATATCTCTTTCTCATCAAGATAAGCATATTTAAGAGTACCAGGTAAATGTTTAAGCTCAAACACGGGGTCACCCTTTGGTGCAGGAGGATCCCCTAGGATTTCAACAGGCAAGTTGTGTTTCAAAATAGGTCCCTATTTAAATAACACTTCATCTATTTCCCTTCTTTCATTCATAAACATATCATTTTCATGGTCTAGAAAATATTGTTCTAAAGGATCAGTAGGAGGCACGGCAATCGAAGCAAGACCAATAATTTCATCTTTACTGGGCAATTCTTTATCATGGGGTTGTTACGAAATTTAGCAAAAGTATACTCATGAGACATATCCCCCAAACCAATAGAAACAATATCTTTATTCCGGTCTATGAGGCATGGTTCGCAAGCATCAAGTGATTCCAAAAGCCCATCAGTATGGAGTTTCATCATGCGCTTTACACCAATATGACCTAAATGGCAGTGCCACAAATAAGTTGCACTATCATTATTAACTTTGCATCTTTTGGCTTCAATATTATGAATATGTGTATCACTACGGTTGAGATTCAATAAAAATAGACCACTCATCAAGAGTGCATGACCATAAAAGATATTACTCATATAAATAGAATAACCATTATTCTCTGATTTAAATGAATAACCGTCTCACATCAAACAAGATCTAGATATAATGTGCATGCTCAACGCTGGCACCAAATAACAATTATTCAGGTCTAAAACTAACCCCGAAGGTAGATGTAGAGGTAGTGTGCCGATGGCAATCACATCGACCTTGGAACCATTTCCGATGCGCATCATCACCTCGTCCTTAGCCAATCTTCATTTAATTCGTAGCCCCTGTTTCGAGTTGCAAATAGGAGCAACAGAACCAGTATCAAATACCCAGGCGCTACTATGAGTATTACTAAGGTACACATCAATAACAAGTATATCAAATATACCTTTCACTTTGCCGTCCTTCTTATCCGCCAAATACTTGGGGCAGTTCCGCTTCCTGTGACCAGTCCCTTTGCAATAGAAGCACTCAGTCTCAGGCTTAGGTCCAGACTTGGGCTTCTTCACTTGAGCAGCAACTTGCTTGCTGTTCTTCTTGAAGTTCCCCTTATTCCCTTTGCCCTTTTTCTTGAAACTAGTGGTCTTGTTAACCATCAACACTTGATGCTCCTTCTTGATTTCTACCTCCGCAGCCTTAAGCATCACGAAGAGCTCGGGAATTGTCTTTTCCATCCCTTGCATGTTATAGTTCATAACGAAGCCTTTATAGCTTTGTGGAAGTGATTGAAGAACTCTGTCAATGACACTATCATCAGGAAGATTAACTCCCAACTGAGTCAGGTGGTTATGGTACCGAGACATTTTGAGTATGTGTTCACTGACATAACTGTTCTCCTCCATCTTGCAGCTATAGAACTTGTTGGAGACTTAACATCTCTCAACTCAGGTATTTTCTTGAAATATTAACTTCAACTCCTGGAACATCTCATATGCTCCATGATGTTCAAAATGTCTTTGAAGTCCTGGTTCTAAGCCGTAAAGCATGACACACTGAACTATCGAGTAGTCATCAGCTTTAGTATGCCAGACGTTCATAATGTCCGGAGTTGCTCCTGCAGCGGGCCTTGCACCTAGCGGTGCCTCCAGGACGTAATTCTTCTGTGCAGCAATGAGGATAATCCTCAAGTTATGGACCTAGTCCATGTAGTTGCTACCATCATCTTTCAACTTAGCTTTCTCTAGGCACACATTAAAATTAAAGGGAACGGTAGCACGGGCCATTGATCTACAACAACATAGATATGCAAAAACTATCAGGACTAAGTTCATGATAAATTTAAGTTCAATTAATCATATTACTTAAGAACTCCCACTTAGATAGACATCCCTCTAGTCATCTAAATGATCACGTGATCCATATCAACTAAACCATGTCCGATCATCACGTGAGATGGAGTTGTTTTCAATGGTGAACATCCCTCTGTTGATCATATCTACTATATGATTCATCACTACAAAAAAGACACATCCGTGACATTTTGGGCCAAACGAATTTTTTTCTGTCATACATATGGCACTTCTATGACGATAATTGTGACAAAACCCGGTATCATCATAGATGTGGTGGGCTCCTACTTCTATGACAAAAAATCATGGCAGAAAATGGGCTTTTCGTCCTGGGCGGGCCGGAGACGCGGCTGCATGACATTCTTTGGGCCGTCCATGACGGAAAAAACCGTGGTAGAAGCGAGGGGGAGGAAAATTTCGGGAAGTTCCCGGTTACGGTGGGAGGTCGGGGGCCAAGCGATGCGCGTTTCTCTCGTACACGTACGCGCGTGTGTGCGAGGCGTTGGCTCTAACTGAACCCGAGCGAGGCGTTGGGCTCTAACTGAACCCGAGCGATTGCACTGCAGGCTACGCGTTACTGAACTAGAGCGATCGATCGATGGCTGTTAACTGAACCCGATCGAGCGATTCCTTCGTTACTGCTGCTAACTGAAACCGATCGATTGGATGAACAGTGGGTGTTGCGGGGGGGGGGGGGGGGGGGGGGGGGGGGTTGGATGAACAGTGAGCGGTGGCGTTGCCTCTGGATGAACAGGACCCCGTGGTGTGGTGGACGGCTGGATGAATAGTAGATGGTGGAGGGGTGCCCGTGGAGGGGTGGTTGAACAGGACCCCGTGGTGTGGAGGGCTGGATGAACAGTAGATGGTGGAGGGGTGGTTGAACAGTAGCCGGTGGAGTAGCGCGCGGTGGAGGCTGGATGAACAGGAACCCGTGGAGGCTGGAGGAGGTCGACGGTAGCCCGTGGAGGCTGGAGGGGGTTGACGGTGGAGATGAACAGTATCCCGTGGAGTCCCGTTTTGCGGTACGCCACACCCCTCCCGATGAACAGGACCCCCGTTTCGACCGTAGGAGGTCCGTTTCGTCCGTTTTGCGGTACGCCACACCCCTCCCGATCAACAGAACCCCCGTTTCGACCGTAGGAGGTCCGTTTCCTCCGTTTTGCGGTACACCACACCTGTCCCGATCAACAGGACCCACATTTCGACCGTAGGAGGTCCGTTTCCTCCGTTTTGCGGTACGCCAGACCCCTCCCGATGAACAGGATCCCGTTTTGAACATGGCCGGTCGAACACAAGGTCATTTCCTCCGTTTTGCGGTACGCCAGCACCCTAACCGCTGTACGTACGTGTACATGCTACGTGCGCGCCTCTACTACGACACGTGCGCGCCTCTACCTCGACCAGTATATATGTACGTACACGTTCGTGACCAGAATGACAACGCTACGTACGCTTCGACCAGGTGGGTCCCGACTGTCAGGCACTTCCTTGCCTGTGAAGATGTAGCTGGTGGGTCCCAGCAGTCAGGGGGGCGAATTGTTTTGTTTTTATTTGCCCGGACGCAGTTCCTCGCATGCGAAGATGTAGCTGGTGGGTCCCAGCAGTCAGGGGGGAATCATTTTTTTGCCTGAATGCACTTCCTTGCGTGCGAAGATGTAGCTGGTGGGTCCCAGCAGTCAGGGGGTGAATCATTATTTTTTCAGACGCACTTCCTTGCGTGCGAAGATGTAGCTGGTGGATCCCAACAGTCAGGGGGGCGAATCATTTTTTTTCGGACACACTTCCTTGCATGCGAAGATGTAACTGGTGGGTCCCAGCAGTCAGGGGGAAACGATTTTTTCACGAAATACGGTGGCCCGTCCGGTGGGTCCCCGCTGTCAGGTGGAGGAATAATTATTTTGCGCGTAATAAGGAGGCACTTCCTTGCTGCGGCCGTGGGCCCAGCTGTCAGCCTCTCCACGTACAGTCCACGTCCGATGGAAGCCATTCCTTGACCATGTTGACCACGCCGCGCCGAGAGCACCAGGGCGGTGGACGACAGCGAGGCCTAGGAAGGGGACGACGCGGAGCCGGGGAAGACGCGTCAGTGGATCCCCAACGCATAGAGGAGTTTGAGGGTTCAGGTCAGCTGCGGTGTGAGGCTGCCATCGCCGCAGAATAACAGGGGGTGTGGGTGCGTAGAGGGATGGCCTGGCCAGCGGTGGGAGTAGTAGGGGGCGGTGAGGCCTCCGCGGCATCACAGCCGGCCACGGGAAGCAGGAGCAGGCGGCATGACCGGCGTTGCTTTGGGCGGCTGGAGCAAGAAGACCAGAGGTTGAAGAAGCACTACGGCCGTTGGATGGACATCGTACGGTCACTGGAGCTAGAATCATTCATATATTGATTAAAGTTGACAAAGGCCTCCGTCCCAGTCAACTTAGTAGGCCCACAAGTCAGCCTCCCACCAAGGTGGGTCCCACGTAGCAGGGGGGTATTCAATTTTTTTGTGCGTAATAAGGAGGCACTTCTGGTGGGTCTGAGCTGACAGCGGGGGGAACATTTTTTCGCGAAGTACGGTGACCCGTCCTATGGGTCCCAGCAGTCAGGGGGAAACATTTTTTTCCCGAAATACTGGTGGCCCATCCGGTGGGTCCCTGCTGTCAGGTGGAGGAATAATTATTTTCCGCATAATAAGGAGGCACTTCCTTGCGGCTGCCGTGGACCCAGCTGTCAGCCTCTCCACGTACAGTACTCTTTCGATGGAAGTCAGTTGTTGACCACATTGACCACGCCGCACCGAGAGAACCACGGCGGTGGACGACGACGAGGCCTAGGAAGGGGACGACGCGGAGCCGGGGAAGACGCGGCAGAGGAAGCCCGCGCGGAGAGGAGTACGAGGGTTAACCGGTTCGGCTGCAGTGTGAGGCTGTCGTGGCCACAGAATAACAGGGGGTGTGGGTGAGTAGAGGGATGCCCTGGCCAGCGGTGGGAGTAGTAGGGGCGCTGAGGCCTGCGCGGCAGCACAGCCGGCCACGAGAGGCGGGAGTAGGCGGTCCTGCCGGCGCTGCTTTGGTGGCTGGAGCAAGAAGATCAGAGATTGAAGAAACACTACGGCCGTTCGATTGACATCCAACGGTTACGTCTGCTAGAATCGTTTGTTGACGTATATAATAACTAAAAAAATGTTGCATACACGCCAACTAAACAGGCCCACAAGTCAGACCACTCCCTCTTCTTTCTAATAATTTATATATAGCTCATGGCAACTTCTTATGCAATTTATTGAAGTCATTTTTTTGGTTGGCCAGGGCCAATTTCGCATATTTCTGTGGGTTCCAAACTATTTTTAATACCGAAATGTCGAGCCAGATTTAAAGTACTTTGAAGATATATTTAAATTAGGTTAATGCCCAGTGAAATAGGAATCTGAAAATGTGAAAAAATTCAGAAATTATAAAGTAATTGCCAATTTGTCATCTATTTTTATATTTACAACCCATTTCATATTACTTTCAAGATTTGCAGGCGTCTTGAAAGAGTTACAGCCCATCAGGGCCTAGAAAAATAAGTAGGCCTGGATTGGGCATTCTTCAGAAAAAATAAACTGGGCTCATTTTCACAAAGAAAAAATAGCTGGGCTGGTCACATGGTGAACATAAAATATAAGCTTGGGCTAGACGGGCCACAACCCAGTTCAAACCCTACTCCGTCTCAACAATACCAAACAAAAAAATACTGCTCGAGTAGCTACGTCCCAGGTGTCAGCCGATCTTGTGTTGTTCTCTTGTCTATTGACTATATACGCTCATAATGTTGTGGGTCCCAGATGTCAGGATAACACTAGGAGGAAGCATTTTATTTTTCCATACGCTGACGTGGTGGGCCCCTACTGTCATCCTCTCCATGTACTTCTGCCGATTCCTGTTGTTTGTTGACCATGTTGACAACGCGAGAGGGCGGCGCCGCGGTGAGCGCACCAAAGCGCATGAAGGATGTCGGCGTTAACGATTTTGGAGACGGTGGGGCGGCGATGTGTGCGCTGAGGCGCAACCAGCCGTGGGAGGCGGAAGTAGGCGGCCCCGCTGGCGCTGGTTTGGTTTTGGCGGCCGGAGGAAGACAGGACTGAAGAAACACGACAGACTATAAAAGCAGCAGGAGTACTTAACAACCTTAACTGAAACCAGCAGGGGCACTTAACAACCAAATCTGAAAGCAGTATGAGTACTTATACAGATTCAACCGTACAAAGCACGCCTCGAACAGTGCTACTTTGCCTACAGTTAACCAAGGGTGAGGCCGCCAAGCCCCAGGACAAGGCCCAGGCGCCACCCCGCGCATCCACAACCTTCTGAAAGCGGCTTCATCTTGCAACATGGTCAATAAACGGGATATTCGCTTTAGAGCCATCGAAAAGCATGAACATAATCTTCTGTCCTATTCTCCAAGATGGACGGGCCTTCATTATTTGAGACCACCCATGAATAAGTATCTTTTCACCTCCAAGGGGAATTGAATAGGTCGACATAAACATCATGTTGTGACCAAGCGCAAGTCTGACCCGACCATGGTCAGGCATCTATATAGGAACAATAGAACTCGGCAGTTCCTATTTCAAGAAGATCACAACTGTAAAATTGTGTATAAGCAATAGTTTATGAACAACATATATAACAGAAAACAGATCGTACCATAAGTTTCTCGACACAGTTGGACCTGTTCAACGAGTGAAGTAGTGGCACACATATCCCACGTGGCCTTCCACCATTGAAATGCCCCACAAGGACCTCAAGACGATCAATAAAGTGTAGGAACT
Organism: Triticum urartu; assembly: GCF_003073215.2. Taxonomy (NCBI): domain Eukaryota; kingdom Viridiplantae; phylum Streptophyta; class Magnoliopsida; order Poales; family Poaceae; genus Triticum; species Triticum urartu. The sequence goes on along the minus strand of NC_053026.1, from coordinate 611,360,340 downwards.
TGTGGATATCGATCCAGTTGTCAGAGTAAATAACCATGGGTAGCCTAGTCGGCTCCCCCTAGCCCTTCTGAAAAAATTACGAGCCAATTCGGCCCTTAAGAGTCCAAGACACAGGGCCGCCTTCCCCTTGCCGGCTGTCTCCAGGACGGCTATCGGAAGGCGGCCCGACTTCAGCCCTCATGAAGAAAAGCCGCGGGAGGGCCGGCTCCGAGAAGCCGGCCGCGAGAAGGCCGACTCCAAGAAGCCGGCTCCCATAAAGCGGTCAAGATCGTATCCTCGAAGTCTGCATCCACATAACGGTGATGTGACGGGGCGTGGCTACAGTGAAGCCTGCCACCCCCGGATCCCGGAGCACGCCTGGCACAGTGCGCCGTACGGGTGGCCATGACCCGTCCGGCGCAGCACTGTTGCCACGTTGACCCTGATGTCATCCACGACGGGCTACCAGTATGGCCCATGGGCGGTGGGCTCCTTCGGGCAGAGAGACACCCGAAGGCGGCCAGACCTCCCCCAGTCGGTCCAAGATAGAGCCGGCTCCCCACAGCCGGCTTGCCACCTCCCTCGAAGAAGACGCCCCATTAAGGAGACAAGACACGGTGGGGCTACAGTGATCGCCCACTAGGCGGCGGCACTGTAGCCATGCCCACTTCGGCGAAGCCCTCGCCACCAAGATTGAGTAACAGTAACCAGCCGCCGACAAGGCCCTGACAGTGGGGCCTGCCTGTCGACCAAGGAGCCAGCAGCCGGCGGGACCCACTAGCCGGCGGGCCCCAGCAGCCAGCGCAGAAGCCGGAGAGCATAGACACAGACGGCTGGGCCCCGCGCCCACCCGGATTACCATTGTACCTCCGGGGACTAGGCCTATATAAACCCCCCGGGGCATCCATGAAAAGGGAGATCAATCCCTGCTAGTCTCAGACACCACATAGGGAGGAGAAGAGAGCAAGCCGTGCCCTTCTTCCTCCTCTCGCCAAACAGCTCAAGGAGCACCGTGTAGCTACTTGTTCATCTAGTGACCATGCGGAGACCCCGCGGAGCAGCAGTAGGGGTGTTATCTCCACAGAGAGCCCTGAAGCTGGGTAAGATTCACCGGCGTGCATGTCTTCGCCTCATCCCGTTTCCAGGCACCGGCGACGTCTTACTGGCTCCCACAATGATAAGCCACCCGTTGGCATATGTCGCACCTACCACCCGACATTTGGTGCCCACTGTGGGGCCAGGTGCACCGCCGTCCGGATACCTGTTCTGGACGGGAACCCTCTTCCTCCCCCGCGAGCGTAGCCAGCCCGGCATGCCTGATGGCGCTTGCCACGACGCGCTACAAGGCGTCACCAACATCTGTGCGGCGAGCAGCCTCGCCGATCACCTTGACAAGACTCCCATCTCTGACGAGCTCGCCTCCGATGCGGGCACCGACCACCTCGTCAACCTCCTCGGCCAGCTCCACGTCTCCGGCGAGCCTGCCGTGGACTTGGAGTCGGTTGGCTCCACTGATCCAATGCCTGTCGACTCCGACACGGCCTCACTCGACACGTTCCCCACCAATGTCGCGATCTACAACGACCCGCTTCCTCGGGCCGATGGCTGCGACGCTGTCACCACCGAGGTGATGGTCATCGGCCATGGCGGCGCTTCTGACGAGAGCCCCCACAACGCCCCGCACGCGGCGGTCCACGACTTGTCCGTCCCCCTCCCGGCCGATGCCGACGCTGAAGCAGTAGAAGCTCGCCGCCTTGCCCTCCTTGCGGAGGGCCGGAAGTTGGTTTCCACGAGACGCCTCGCTGAGGCCCACCAACGCGAGGCCGACCGCGCCGCCTTTGGCACGCCGCCCCCAGGCGGGCCTAGCCGGGCCGGCGTTGTCAGACAGCGCGGCGCTGTCATCGCCGATACGCTAGGAGTCGACCGCCCAGTCTACGCTACTCCACTCAAGAACCTGCCCGCCGCCCAGGCGGCCGTAGACGAGCTAGATGGACTGGGGGCCGAAGAACTCCCCCACATGACCCGACGCATCCAGCAGCTGATCGATGCAGCCGCGCAGTGGCATGAAGCCGACGCCCGCGCGGAAAGCCCTCCCCCGTGCCAAGATCACGGCGCGACGTCCCGGACGCCGACTACGGGTAAAACCCGCGCGCGGCGCGAGAAAGAACCGGCTGCCAGCCGAAGCCGAACCCGAATCTCCATCGAGCGAGACGCAGAAGGCCACCCCCGGCCCGTGGAGTGGCGGGGCAACCCGCCTCCGCCCCGGCCCCGTGGAGAGAGATATCCCACCCCGCCGCCTGTTGCGCACCTGACTCTCAGCGGCCGGCTAGGTCGCCACGAAGGAGTCGGCGAGAACGACGCCCGCCATCGGATCGACCACCTGGCGCGATCCCTGGCGCTAGAAGAAGAAGACGATGTCGGCCCGCCTTGCTTCGGCCCCTGCATCTGCGACGAGCCTTTCCCCAAAGGGTTCTCGCTCCCAAGAGACACGCCCAAGTACAACGGCTCCATGAAGCCAGAAGATTGGTTGATCGACTACTCCATGGCGGTTAGCATAGCCAACGACAACAGGCGCGTTGCTGTGAAGTACGTGCCCCTCATGCTGCAGGGCAAGGCGCGGACCTGGCTCAACAGCCTCAAGCCATACAGCATCAACAGCTGGCTAGACTTCACAGAAGCCTTCGTCTGCAACTTCACCAGCACCTACAAGCGGGCTCCCAAGCCCAGACAGCTCTCCTTGTGCATACAAGGCCCCGCCGAGTCCACTCGCGACTACCTCACGCGTTGGGCCGAGCTCCGCAACTCTTGCGAAGGGGTGCACGAGGTGCAAGCCATAGAATACTTCACTGCCGGGTGCCGAGAAGGCACCCTCCTCAAGCACAAGCTCCTCTGCGACGAGCCGACTACCCTCGACGAGCTTCTGATCATAGCGGACAAGTACGCCACCGCCGACTCCTCGATGAAGACCGAACTCCGGGTAGACGCGTCTGGAAAGGTACTCAACCCGGCGCCCAAGACGCCGGCTGGGGCCCCCGGCCGACGCCCACACCAGAACGACCACAAGCGCAAGGGCCCGGTGCCGCCCACCACCAGTCGGCAGGTGGCCACAGTCGAAGACGAGTAGCCCGAAGCGCAGCCCGCACCCAAGAAGCAGAGGGGCGTTAAGCCGGCTTGGCAGCCGGCCTTCTCCTACGAGCAGACTCTCGACGCCCCGTGCAAGTTCCACAGCGGCGCGAAGCCGTCCAACCACACGACCCGGAAGTGCCACTGGCTCACCCGAATCTCTAAAGGCAAAGGGCTCGCATCGCCTCCGCCTGTCGGTCCGCCGCCTCCGGCTCCGCAGCCGCCGGCCGCTCGGCCCGCAGTCAGAGCCGTGCACGATGAGTTCCCCGATGAGCATGCCGCCTATATCATCTTTACAAGTCAGCCCGAAGACCGGCGCAGCAAACGCCGAGAGCACCAAGAAGTCAGCATGGTTGCTGCCAACCCCGCCGAGCACATGCACTGGTCAGAAAAACCTATCAGCTGGAGCCGGACCGACCACCCAGAGGTGATGCCGTCTCCCGGCTCTTATGAGTTGGTTTTGGATGCCACCCTTGCAACGGATAGACGCGCTGCCCGATTCTCCCGCGTGCTGATAGACGGCGGGAGCAGCATCAACATCCTGTACCGTGACACCATGGAGAAGCTGAATGTCAAGACGAAGCAACTCATGCCTACCCGGACTGTGTTCCATGGCATCATACCCGGCCTGTCCTGCGCCCCCATTGGCAAGATCAAGATTGATGTACTTTTTGGGGACAAGGAGCATTTCCGCCGGGAAGCGATCTGGTTTGAAGTGGTGGACCTGGAGAGCCCTTACCATGCATTGCTTGGCCGACCTGCCTTGGCCAAGTTCATGGTAGTTCCCCACTATGCATACCTCAAGATGAAGATACCGAGCACCAAAGGCGTCATCACCGTAGCCGGCGGTTACAAGAAGTCCTCTGAGTGCGCAGCAGCCAGCAGCCGGCTGGCCGAGTCCCTTGTGATTGCCGAAGAAAAGAAGATGTTGGACCGAGTCATGGCCATGGCCGGCGAGCAGTCGGCCTTGTCCCCCAATCCCAAGGAGCATGATGCTCAAGGATCTTTCCAGCCGGCCAAGGAGACAAAGAAGATACCTCTTGACCCCGAGCACCCAGAGAGGTTTGCCGTCATCGGGGCAAACCTAAACAGCAAATAGGAAGGCGAGCTCGCCGATTTCCTCTGTGAGAATCGGGACATCTTTGCATGGTCCCCCAAGGACATGCCGGGCGTTCCGAAGGAATTCGCCAAGCACAAACTACACGTCCGAGAAGACGCAAAGCCAGTCAAACAACCCCTCCGCCGACTGTCGGAGGAGAAACACAGGATTGCGGGAGAGGAGATAGCCCGGCTTCTGGCAGCCGGCTTCATTATGGAAGTTTTCTTTCTAGAGTGGCTCACCAACCCGGTCCTCGTGCTAAAGAAGAACAACAAGTGGCGCATGTGTATAGACTACACGAGCCTCAACAAGGCCTGCCCCAAAGATCCCTTTGCCCTGCCAAGGATTGACCAAGTGATAGACTCCACGGCCGGATGCGAGCTGTTGAGTTTCTTGGATGCTTACTCAGGGTATCACCAGATAAACTTAGATCTGGCAGACCGCCTGAAGACCGCCTTCATCACGCCATTCGGAGCCTTCTGCTACCTGACTATGACATTCGGCTTGAGAAATGCTGGTGCCACTTTTCAGCGTTGCATGCAGAAGTGCCTCCTCAAGCAACTCGGCCGAAATGCCCACGTCTACGTAGACGACATTGTGGTGAAGACGGAGAAGCGCGACACCTTGCTGGAAGACCTCAAGGAAACATTTGAGAACCCACGCCGGTTCCAAATCAAGCTTAACCCCGAGAAATGCGTGTTTGGAGTGCCAGCCGGCCAGCTCCTAGGCTTCCTGGTCTCCGAACGCGGCATCGAATGCAACCCAGTAAAGATCAAGGCCGTTGAGAGAATGGCGATTCCCACCAAACTTCGAGATGTCTAGAAGTTTACCGGATGCTTGGCCTCCCTGAACCGCTTCATCAGCCGGCTCGGAGAGAAAGCTCTTCCCCTCTACCGCCTCATGAATAAGACCAACCACTTCGAGTGGAATGACCAAGCCGATCAAGCTTTTCACAAGCTGAAGAAGATGCTGGCCATGCCGCCTGTCCTGGCGGCGTCGACTAAGAAAGAGACCATGCTCCTCTACATTGCCGCAACCAGCCGGGTGGTCAGCACCGTCGTCATAGTCCAACGCCCAGAAGAAGGGTGAGCCCAGTCGGTCCAGAGGCCGGTGTACTATTTGAGCTAGGTGTTGTCTACCTCGAAGCAGAACTACCCGCACTACCAGAAGATGTGCTACGGCGTGTACTTCGCTGCCAAGAAGTTGAAGCCCTACTTCCAAGAGCATCCCATCAAGGTTGTATGCACCGCCCCGCTGGCCGAGATCATAGGCAGCCGGGATGCATCCGGCCGGGTGGCGAAATGGGCCATCGAGCTGGCCCCCTATACGATCTTCTACCAGCCTCGCACCGCCATCAAGTCCCAAGCATTGGCCGACTTCCTCGACGACTGGGCCGAGACCCAGTACCTACCGCCGGCTCCCGACTCCACTCATTGGCGCATGCACTTCGATGGGTCCAAGATGCGCACCGGCTTGGGAGCCGGCGTCATCCTCACCTCTCCCAAAGGCGACAAGCTCAGATACACGCTGCAAATTCACTTTGCCGCCTCCAACAACGTGGTCGAGTACGAGGCGCTCATACACGGGCTCCGGCTTGCCAAAGAACTCGGCATTCGCCGGATCCTATGTTATGGCGACTCAGACTTGGTGGTCCAGCAATCATCCGGCGATTGGGATGCCAAGGACACAAATATGGCAAGCTACCGCTTCCTCGTTCAGCAGATCAGTGGGTATTTTGAAGGATGCGAGTTCCTCCATGTACCACGAGCCGACAATGAGCCAGCTGATGCCCTGGCTCGAATAGGCTCCACTCGGCAAGCAATACCAACCGGTGTTTCTCTACAACGCCTCCTCAAGCCGTCTATCAAGCCGTCTCCAGAGTCCGATTCCATCTTCGTGCCGCCTGACCCCGATGCAGCCGGCTCGAAGAACCAAGCAGGTGACCTGGGGACTTCGATAGTCGGCCAGGGGGTATCAGCAGGCGGCTCGGGGACTTCCGTAGTTACGCCTGACCCGGGGAATGCCTCACCTGGCTCGGGGACTGCGGTAGTCGGCCCGGAGACTACACCAACACAACAGGCGGCGGCCGACTCCAGCATTTCACCGCCCAGCCTGCCGGCCCTGGTCGCAGTAGCCGTTTTGGCAATAGAAGAAGTCGTAGCTCCATCATGGGCTCAATCCATCCTCAACTTCCTAATAAACCAAGATCTGCCGGCTGACGAAGTAGAGGCAAGACAAGTCCAACGCCGAGCCGGAGCATACACAATCGTCAATAGAGAACTCGTCAAGTGCAGTGTCACTGGAGTCCTCTAGCGATGCGTCGAGCAAGAGAAGGGCATTGCAATCCTCAGAGACATCCACCAAGGAGAATGCGGCCACCATGCGGCCTCAAGATCACTCGTCGCCAAAGCCTTCTGCCATGGTTTCTTTTGGCCGACTGCTTTGGATGACGCCAAGGAGTTAGTTAAACATTGCAAAGGGTGCCAACTCTTCAGCTCCAAGCTACACATGCCGGCTTCAGCACTCAAGACCATTCCCCTCACTTGGCCCTTCGCCGTTTGGGGACTGGACATGGTGGGCCCATTCAAGACGGCGCGCGGCGGCATGACACATCTGCTTGTTGCCGTGGACAAATTCACCAAATGGATTGAGGCAAAGACGATCAAGAAGCTGAATGGGCCGACTACCGTGACATTTATCGCAGATATAACAACTCGGTACAGCGTGCCACACAGCATCATCATCGACAATGGCACGAATTTCGCCAAGGGAGCCTTGGCACGTTTCTGCGCGACGCAAGGCATCCGGTTGGACCTAGCGTCCGTCGCCCACCCGCAGTCAAACGGCCAGGTCGAGCGAGCCAACGGCCTCATCCTTTCCAGCATCAAGCCCCGACTGATCGTACCACTGGAGCGTTCAGCCGACTGTTGGCTCGATGAGCTGCCGGCTGTCCTCTAGAGTCTGCGCACTACACCAAACAAGTCAACCGGCTTCACTCCTTTCTTCCTCGTATATGGTGCCGAGGTGGTCATCCCAACTGACACCGAGTTCGACTCGCCTCGGGTAACCATGTACACGGAAGCCGAGGCCAAGGAAGCACGAGAAGACAGCGTCGACCTGCTGGAAGAAGGCTGGCTGTTAGCCCTCAGCCGGTCCGCCATCTATCAGCAGGGCCTGCGCCGCTACCACAGCTGGAAGGTCAAGCCAAGATCCTTCCAAGAGGGCGATCTTGTGCTCCGGCTGATCTAGCGAACAGCCGGCTAGCACAAGCTCTCGGCCCCTTGGGAGGGCCCCTTCGTCATCAGTAGAGCCTTAGGCAATGACTATTACTACCTGATCGATGCACAGAAGCCGAAGGCACGAAAGAGAGACGACTCCGGCAAGGAGTCGGAACGACCATGGAACGCCAACCTCCTCCAAAGGTTTTACAGTTGAAATGCAATATGCATCACGCTAACTTTTGTACTAAGTACGAGACAATAGGCCCCCCGAGGAGAGCTCGGGGACTGCCATCTTTTGTCTATGAATGAAAAGTATCATGCTTATGGCCTTGTCATTGCATTCACTTTTTTCCGTCCGGCACCGGGTTCGACTAGTCAGCCCGGGGACTGGCCGCCTGGAGTTATATTAGAAGTCCTACCCGCAGTCAGACAAGTAGTGTGCCGGCTCCCAAGCCTTCTCTTGCCAAAAGTCGCAGTTCGAAGAACCGGCTGTCCGGCTGGCAAGAGTTAAGGGCAGGAACGGGTGCCCACACGAAAAACGGCTAGGGACTAACGGACTAATATAACAAAAGCCGGTTTTTCTCCCACCGCCGACCGGCTACTAGAGTAGCCGGCCGGCCGGCTTCCATTCACCTCGCTCCAATCTAAGAAAGCTCGAGTACTTGCCTTCCAAGAAGGGGAAGGCGACAAAGGAAACAGCCTAAGGATAAAAAGCATACATGAATGGAAACCAAACACGCAATAATATTTACATAAAAGACCTTCAAAAGGCCAGCATTCAACATAGTTTGAATACACCCCCAGTGGGTGGAACTGCGCAAGTTTAATAAAGTTGTTCAAAAGGCAACAAGCAGGAAAAAACAAGGATGGCAGACTAAGCCAAGGGAGCGACTGGCGAGTCGGGCAGGTCGGTGGAGACGGCAGTGCCGGCTGGAGGAGTGGCCGGCTGGCGAACCTCGGCATGATCACCGCCTCCCGCAGAGGGCGCGCTAGCATGCGCCTTGTTGCCGGAGGCATGATCAAGCTGAGGTTGGCTGCCTGCTTCACCAGTCGGCTCAACCTCTTCGCCGTCCTCTCGTTCGTCGTCTTTGCCTTCATCACTGGAGGCGATCTCCTCTGCCGAGTCTTCACTCGCTGCCGGGTCTAGCCCGAACCACTCCTCCAGCTGGGCAACGCCGTCGTCATTGATCTCAGGAGCGAAGACGCTGATGTCAGTACACTCGGCGATCGTCGAAGCGCGTTGAGCGATAGCCGGCCGCACCTCTTCCAACTCTTCGTCGGCCTCCAGCCGCCAGGTGCGCAGCTGGTCCAGGTTCAGCCCCGGATACCAGGCTCGGACGAACTCCAGCGCCCGCCCAGCTCCAAGCCGGGATGCCGATGCCTTCCAGGCCTCGAAGCGGCCAACTGCCACCTCCAGCCAGTCGGTAGTCCGACTCGGGGTGCGGGGAATCGTCTCTCTTGGCCAGAGGGCGGCCAACACCTGCGCCCCGGCACGCTGGAGGCGGCAGAGCATACGGTGAGCCGGCGGCAGCCGGGCTTGGACCGCCAAGAGCTGCTCCTCAAGCGTCCAGCGCGATTTCAGCCCCCGCCTGCCGGCGTACCTCACGATGGGCCTCGATGGATTGGGTGGCGAAGACAGAGTAGCCGGGAAAGTAGTCTGCACAGAGAACAAAAAGCAGCACAAGTCAGAACACAAATCAGGGATCAAAGGGCAAGCAGGGAGTGAAGAAGGCGGCTTACCGTCGATCAGATCCTCGATACGGCTGAAGCCCTCGCTCAGCGCCTGCTTCGCTTCAGCCCAGCCCACCGCTTCGGTCTCCAACTCGGCCTTCAAGGCGTCCTCGTTGTCCTGCGCCTTCTTTAGGGCCGCTTTGTGGCTCTCCTCCTGGTCGGCCAACTTCTTGACCAGGCGGTCATGCTCTAGGACCAAGGCGCTGTCCTTGGCTTCCTTGGCGCGAAGGGCGGCCTGGGCCCCGCTGAGCTGCTCCCTCAAGTCGGCATTGGCTCCTGCAAGCACGAAGACAAAAGAAAAATTAATAAGGGGAAGTCGTCAAGGAAGATCCGACCCGGCTGCTCAGCAGTCAGCCCGAATCTCGGGGACTACACCCAGTAGGTGCGCTGACGCGCCCCCATAGGAGATGAACGAGACAAACACGCACTCCAGCTGCTGGTCAGGTCCTCAGTTCTTCGGCCCAGCTCCTGAGCCTGGGAGTTGAAGGCGGCTGCGCGAAGGTTATGATACTCCTGGAAGATTATACAGGAGGCAAGGATAAGTTAAGTTGTTAGAACCTAGTAAGTTCCAAGCCGCCTGCACAGCAGCCGGCTTGGAACTCGGGGACTACAACCAGTGGGTGCGCTGATGTGCCCCCACGGAAGAAATCGAAAGAGCAAAATAACCAAGGACAGAAGACTCACCCGGATGACGGCCCGCGTCGAGAGAAACTCTTGAGTGTATCGCTGCAGCAAGGCGGCCTGAGCTTGAAGCCGGTTCCGGACCTCCTGGGCCGCTGCGTTCAGCTCGCCCGTCCCCCCGCTGAGAGTCCACTCGGACGTGCTGACGCTGGCCGCCTCCAGGGCCTCCGCCGTCTGGCTGGCGCCCGCTGCTCGGGGTGGTTCCGGTGCGGAGGCGCCACCCCCTGCGCGCCAGCGCAATGCCGGCTGCACGTCGACGCCGGCCCCTGCCGCCGGCTCGCCCCTGGACGGCTGCTCTAGCGCCGCAGCTGATTGGCCGCTTTGGCCCGCTCCAGTCGGCGCCGTCTGCGACACCCCCTCCACGAAGATCACGGGGTCCTCCCGCCTCTCCATCACCGGCGGGCCTTGGTCGACCTCCTCCGACGGGGGCACGGGAACATCGGGGGCCACGGCGCAGAGGGGAACAACGAGCAGCGGAGGCCGGTTGTGCGAGGCCTCCGCCTCCGTCTCCGCGCCTGCCGCCTTCGCCCGGGCCTTGGCCGCCGCGTCGGCCTGCTCCTTCGTCGCCTGGGCAGTCCTTCGCTCCGCCGCCTCTCGCTCCTCCCACGCCTCCCGCGCGTTCCGCTCTGTGGCCTCCTTAAGGTCGGCGCGGGGATCCATGCGGCGGGAGCTTGAGGACCCTCCAGTCGACCCGACTACGGAGCCGCCAAGACCTCGCTCGAGAGAAAGCGGCACCCTGTCCGGCAAGAAAAGAAAGGTTTAGAAGAGTTTCAGACAAAGAAGACAAAAAATATATATGCAAGACATTCGACGACTTACGCAGAGATCGCCTGCGGCTACTTCACCACCTTGCGGAAGCGGGCCGCCTTCGCGGCCGCCTCATCCCGCTTGGTCGCCGCCGTGGAGGCCTTGGATTTTTTCGGCCAGCTGCCGAAGAAGGTCGACGCGGCCCGGCGCTTCTGCGCGCCGCCACGGGCAGCCGGCACGGCAGACGAGCCCGCGCCTTGATGATCGGGCGCCGGCTAGCGGTGCGGGGCGACTTCGACCTCGTCGTCATCCGGCCAATCCTCGAAGCTGGCCCCGAGTCCCGCGCCTCCATCCTCGTCGCCTTCCCCCATGATGGCGTCTTCCATGGCGGCCGCTCCCAGGTACGGATCGTCGGCGTCGTCCACCGTGCGGTCGGGGAGGAGCTGGCGCTCTACCCCCGCGGCCCCGGCTGTCGGCGGGAGAAGAGGGTTCTGCAAAAGGCAAACCAATTGATCAAGAGTCGGCTATCATGAGGCCGGCTACAAAAAAGTAAGAAAAGAAGAAAGAACTTACGGCAGGCGGAGGGTTGGCGCGGGAATATAGCTCCTTGCTGTATCGCCAATCCTCGGCGAGCTTGCAGTTGGAGATATAATTCACCATGTAAGACACCTCTGCGTGAGGCATCTCCCTGGTGCTCAGCCGGCACGGGTCGAAGCGGCCGCTCATTTGGCAGATCATGTGAGGCCGGCCTTGGAGCGGAAGAACCCGGCGCTCCACGAAGGCGGCCACCAAGTCGGCTCCGGTCAGGCCCTCCGACTGGATCATCACCCGAAGCCGGGAGACGGCTGCGTTCCCGGCCTGAGACAGCGACCTGGCCCGGTAGCTCCACGAAGGCTGCCTCCCAGCCGGCGGGCCGACTATGTAAGCCGGCAGGTTGATGTAGTCGCCTTGCTGGGCAACGTTCTTCATGTAGAAATAAGACTTCTGCCAAAGCTTCACCGACTGGATCAGCGGAATGGACGGGAACGGATTGTTCTCGCTCGCCCGCCTCATGGCAATGAAGGCTCCGTAGGGGGCGGGCACGCCCGCGACTATGGTGCCGAGCTTGCTTTGGAAGAACTCCCCCCAGAGCTCGAGCGTGGGGAGAACTCCAAGAAAACCCTCGCACAGGGTGACAAAGGCCGATAGCAGCATCACCGCGTTGGGCGTGAGGTGATGCGGCTAGAGGTGGTAGAACTCGAGGAAGGCTCGAAGGAATCCGCTCACCGGGAGGCCGAAGCCGCGCAGGCAGTGCGAGCGGAAGATCACCCGCTCGCCCTCCTCCGGTGCCGGCGAAATCTCTCTCGCCGGCGCTTGACGAACCCGCACAAGGTTCTCGCCGGGCAGACGCCGCGTCCGGCGGAGGAACTCGACGTGGTCCTCGTGGACGTTGGAGCGATCCCACGAGCTCGACAACGCCATGGGAGCGATGCGGCGGGGAGCAAGACGAAGCGACAGCGAAACGGCGCGGCAAAGGATTGTTGCGGCGGGGAGCAAGACGAAGCAACGGTGGAACGGCGCGACAAAGAGTTGCTGCGGCGAAGAGAAGAAGAAGGAGGGCGAGAAGGGGCGGAGTGAGGGAGAGCGTGCGAGCCTCTGCCGCTCCCCCTCCTCCTCCTACTTATAGACCGCGCGGCGGAGCCAAGGAGGCGCGGCGTGGGGGAACGTGGGGATCAACTGCGCCCACTCCCCCACGTCCCGCGATTATTGTGCCTTGATGGCAGAATAAAACCGCCGCGGGAAGGCGAGCGGTCCATGTGGGCCGCAGAAGATCCGCGCTCGGACCGAGGCCCGCGAGTGGCGGGCCCGGGCCTGCGCCGGCGTCCCGTCGCGCGCGTGCGTTGGCAGGATTTCCTCGCCACGTGGCCCGCGTTCCCGCCTACGAGAAACGGAGCTTTTTCGAAGATGGTGCGCACAAGCAAAGCCGGCCCCTCGGGATAGGAAGCTGACCTAGCTTCTCGTCCCTTTGTCAGCCTCGAACCTCGATCAGCTTCGGGGACTACTGTCGGAGTAAATAACCATGGGTAGCCTAGTCGGCTCCCCCTGGCCCTTCTGAAAAAATTACGAGCCGATTCGGCCCTCAAGAGTCCAAGACACAGGGCCGCCTTCCCCTTGCCGGCTGTCTCCAGGCCGGCTATCGGAAGGCGGCCCGACTTTAGCCCTCATGAAGAAAAGCTGCGGGAGGGCCAGCTCCGAGAAGCCGGCCGCGAGAAGGCCGACTCCAAGAAGTCGGCTCCCATAAAGCAGTCAAGATCGTATCCTCGAAGTCTGCATCCACATAACGGCGATGTGACGGGGCATGGCTACAGTGAAGCCTGCCACCCCCGGATCTGGAGCACGCCTGGCACAGTGCGCCGTACGGGTGGCCATGACCCATCCGGCGCAGCACTGTTGCCACGTTGAGCCTGATGTCATCCACGACGGGCTACCAGTATGGTCCACGGGCGGTGGGCCCCTTCGGGCAGAGAGACACCTGAAGGCGGCCAGACCTCCCCCAGTCGGCCCAAGATAGAGCCGGCTCCCCACAGCTGGCTTGCCACCTCCCTCGAAGAAGACGCCCCATTAAGGAGACAAGACGCGGTGGGGCTACAGTGATCGCCCACCGGGCGGCGGCACTGTAGCCACACCCACTTCGGCGAAGCCCTCGCCACAAAGATTGAGCAACAGTAACCAGCCGCCGATAAGGCCCTGACAGTGGGGCCTGCCTGTCGACCAAGGAGCCGGCAGCCGGCGGGACCCACTAGCCGGCGGGCCCCAGCAGCCGGCGCAGAAGCCGGAGAGCATAGACACAGACGGCTGGGCCCCGCGCCCAGCCGGATTACCATTGTACCCCCGGGGAGTAGGCCTATATAAACCCCCGGGGCATCCATGCAAAGGGAGATCAATCCCTGCTAGTCTCAGACACCACATAGGGAGGAGAAGAGAGCAAGCCGTGCCCTTCTTCCTCCTCTCGCCAAACAGCTCAAGGAGCACCGCGTAGCTACTTGTTCATCTAGTGACCATGCGGAGACCCCGCGGAGCAGCAGTAGGGGTGTTATCTCCACGGAGAGCCCCGAAGCTGGGTAAGATTTGCCGGCGTGCATGTCTTCGCCTCATCCCGTTTCCAGGCAACGACGACGTCTTACTAGCTCCCACAATGATAAGCCATCCGTTGGCATATGTCGCACCTACCACCCGACACCAGTCAACTTCAGTGCCATTAGTAACAGCCGAGTTATTATAGAGTAACAAACGAGCAGACTGCTTAACTCTGAAAAAACCTACATGTGCCACCAATTATAAGAAAATATTAGTTAGAAGTAGCATCTTCGTGAGAGATTCGTTGCTACTTCTAAACTTAAATTGTGATTAGTTAGACAGAATAGGTGGATTAAGAAGTAATCGAGGCAACAAGCAAGAACCAGATACAAAACTAATATGGATGAACAATTGGAACGACGTCGGGGTGGAAGATCGCAGTGAAGATGAGACCAGGTTCTGCTATTTCCATCAACATTCGTGCGCCAACTTTCAGTCCGTAACACTTGAGAAAGTTTATCCAAGTTCGGCCATAGAAAAAGCAGTGATCTTCTTGGTTCATGAACCCAACTCGGAACTTATATCCATGGCTTGTCTTCACTGTGACCATTAAACTAGTGTATTCAGTTATGGCAAGGCCGAGCATCTTGAGTACATGTGTTCTGGCAGAGCAAATAATACACTGCAGGAAAAATAATATGAGAACACAACATGTTCAAAAAAAAACCACCCTCCCGGATAGAAAAGAGGATTCTAGGTACATACTATGCGCGTTTCAAAATGTTGTGTTAGGATGAGACGGAACAAGTTTGGCGTCTTGCCGAGGGTGCAGAAACCTGTAGGGTACTCGCACTTTGGGCATTGCAAATGAAACACACTAGATTCAGTAGGAAGAAAAATGCATCAACGGCGGCGGCTGCCATCCTAGGATTACCTGCGACCAAGGGACTTGGATTTATCGGGGATGGATGAAGAATTCCTACCTGGTTCTCCATAAGAAAACCCCATGCAATCGCCGAGAGGGGGTTTTCTCTGAACAAGCAGACGAGGGAGAAGGGGATTCAGGCCCAGTGAAATATTGCCGCTTCGTCCGTCTAGCTTACTGCTAAAGCTGGAAAGGGGGGGGGTGTGATTTGATGGCTCATTAGGCATTACTGTGGCGCTACGACCGGGGTGTGTCTACCGTGAAGTTGTGCACTCTAATTTGTGCATATGGCACGTGGACCCCATTGCCGGTTGCCCCACATATCAGCGAAAGGAAGTAGAAAGACATGAGTAACTAGTTACACATAAATATATATTTTAACAGAGAGATACTCCCTCTGTAAAGAAATATACAAATCTTTTATATCACAGGCTCACCTTGCCGAGAAATATACTCCCTCTGCAACGCACGGGCATTATGGGGGTTCAGCTTTTTTATGGGGGTTCAGCTGAGAATATAATACTCGGATAGGCTCACGGTTCTGGACTTTGGGCCACAGGCCGACCCTGCATGTTTGGGGGCCCATGTGTTCTACCTCAGCGCTTTTCATATTGCAAGCGATCAGTACGGCACTGGTTTTAGATGCTGTCGCAAGGCGAATACACAAAATTGAATAAAGCACGACAGCTGTTGGAATGAAATCGAACGACAGACAGTTCCTAACCAGCAATCAGAGTTGCAATTCTATCAACGATATACCATGTGATAAATAATACTGTCGCACTACTTATACACACAGGACACTTGTTTCACCATGCCAGATTATTACATCAAAATCTCTCGGAAGATAGATCAGTTCGGCAGTTGCGTGCTGCTACTGAAGAATTTCAAAGTTGATTTGGACCAGCTCTCCTTGCCGAGAAAGTTCGATTTTGACATCATCCACTACCGCAAGATATGATTTAGATTTGAACCTTGACCATCCTTTAGCATCAATCATCATGTGACCATTCTTTGTACTTACGGTATATTGAGCAGGTTCATTCACACCAAGGCTGCGCATGGTAAGAGGAACTTGGCCGCGGTCGCCCGGATTGTTGAACGACTCCCTTGTTGCTCTAGGAATTCTCTGTTTGCAAACAAGAAGACATACCCAAATAGTTAGATCAACACAGTGAATCATGTGAAATAACATGAAAAGAAAAAAGAACGAAGCACTTGGGTGGCCAATGCTTACCAAGAAGGTGGACATGTCAGTTTTTGTAAGGACTTTGGTATATGAGGTGCGAACTGCAGCCCAGTCTGTTGCCGGTGCAACTGCACAGGCCGGAGCAGATGCAAGTGCAAGTGTTGGTGCAGGTGCCGAAGCGGCTGCTGCTGCCGGAGATGGTGCTCCTTGTAGAGCTGGTGCCGGTGTCAGAGCAGGTGCCGGTGTTGATGCCCGATCCTCCGGTAGATCAGACTGATCCGCTGACGCGGTCGGTGCCCAATCCTCAGCTGGATTAGACTGAGCTGCTGCCGCTGTCAGTGCTAGAGCAACTGTCGGTGCTCGATCTGTGCGAGACAGCGGCGATCGTGTCTGGTCTGCTATGATCAGCTTTCTAACTTGACTATGATCCGTGACCGTGATCCACTTTTTTCTTCATTTCTTTTAAATGCAAGAAGGACTAATTGTGGCATTTTTGTTAAACCAAACTGCAGTTCATCATAGGGATTCAGCTTGTACTCAGACAACAGACTGATCCAATTTTTTCCAGTAATATAAGTGATGGACAATGCCTTCATTACTGACACGACATAAGAAGTGAAACCTGCAAAAATAGCCATCGTAGAGCAAACCAAACGGTTTATTCTGTGATGAATGTCACATGGCAAAACCTGCATCGTAAAATTGCAGGAAAAGAAAGAAAACATGACATTAAATCAATAAGATTTAGACAGTAAATCAATAAGATTTACTTGATGTGACACGAGTGAATCCTTACCAGGAATCACTATGTTGAAGTACTAAACAAAAGATTGATCATCCAACTACGCGTGGCATGCAGGGGCCCCGCCTACTCCCACAAGCAGGACAGTCCAAAGGTCGTGACAAATCGTATGGATCGGACATCCATGGGACTGTAAATCCTGGTGGGTGCAATAAACCATGCAATGCATACAGATATTGGAGTGTAACCATAATTGATAAACCGTCCTCACAAAAAATATGATCTGGATACTTCAAAATATACAGACTGAATTGAGTGGACAGACATTAACACAGACCGTTCTCAGGACTGACCACACACCAAAAGCGGCAGTACTAATAAACAATATCGGGTTCACAAACACAAATCAAGTACTGAACAATAGTACTTACTACACACAAGCAAAGTTGCACTAACTAAACTCTGCAGACTATTTCTTGCCACCGACCTACGGGTTGAACCCCGCATAACTGACTAGGCCATGGACTTCGTGTGAGATGTCTACATGCACCATCACCATCTTGTCAACCTTGGAGAACCTAACAGAGTGGTCTTTCCACTCATAAACATGATGATGAAGACAGACCACATCAGATTTGTTGGGAAGCTTTACAAGAACCACACCATTCGTAATCGAAGGCACAAACAGGAAATTGTTGTGGTCAAGTACAGCCTCGAGAACACGGCTGACAACAATGCTACAGGAAAACACTAGTTCAGGACACGTGGCGACAAGGACACATCAGCTAGATAGTTCAGCAGTAGAACTCATCATAAGGTCTTCCAGTTCACAGGGCATGACTTTGAGAACTTCATCTCCACCGCGGACCTGGTTCTAATTCAAACAGAAACCATATTTTATTACTACCTCCATTCAGAAATATAAGATGATTTTCGATATTATACTCCATATATGACTACATATACGCACAGAAATGAGTGAACAAAGGCACTAGAACATGTCTTCAAAGGCATGAGAGCAGAGGGATTACATGCAATATCCATAACACAAGTTACTGAGGCAAATATACCCTCTTAAAAGGTAGCATTGATGTTCATAAAGTACTCCCTCCGTCCCAGAATTCTTGTCTTAGATTTTTCTAGATACGGATGTTGTCGTGGAATTGTCACGGCAGATGTCCTTTTGCAAGGACTTAGTCGTGGAGCCATCGCAACTAGGAAGATTAAAGGGGTTAATCGGGACAAAGACACGCGAGGTTTATACTAGTTCAGCCCCTTACGGTGAAGGAAGGCCTACGTCTAGTTGGGTTGGAATTGCTTGAGGTTTCGATGACCAGGGAGCGAGATACGCTATGCCTGGTTCTCGATCAGTTGTTTCTCGCCCTAAGCCGCTGGCGGGTCGTCCCCTTATATACACGGGTTGACGCCCTGTGACCTACAGAGTCCCGGCCGGCTCATAAACAGTGTCCGGCTCGGCGACTAGTTACTTCTACCTTACAGTACAAGTTATACCATCATGGCGGTTTATCTTTACGTGCCTCAGAGTCTCCTGTGGGCCTTTAAGCCTTTTAGTGAACCACCATATTCATTCCTTGGTCTTGGGCTTCTGATGAACCTCTATTTGCGTAACCCGGCCTCTCCTGGATGGCTTACACAAATAGTCATATCCCCAACATTAGGCCCCAGATTGATTTGAACCGGTTCATGTCAATCTTTGAAAACCTTATGAACTGGCCTTTAGTCTTCTGTCTTGCGTGAAAATTGTAACCCGCCGTGACGTCATCCTCTGGCTCCGGGTTAAATCATCGTGACGTCATCTTCAATAAAACTTATATTTTAATTCATCATATCTTCAACGGATCTTTGCCTTTACTGACCCTCCCGAAAATCGAGGCATCGGGGCCGCTGGATAATGATGTCTTGGTCTCCTCGTTTCTTGCGCCGTCTCAGTCGGTCCTCCTTATAAATAGGCGCGACCTAGGTCTTTTTCATTTCCTCTAGTCGTCTTCTTCCTCGCACTCCCTCTTCTGCCGCTCGAGCTCCGGCGCCGCCACCGTCGGAAACCTCGTCTTCACCGACTCAGGCCGCTGCATCACCCTGTTTTTTGACCAGAGAACAACGGCAATCCTCCGCAGTTCTTCCACATCGGTGAGTTCTCTTTCCCCCCGTTCTCAGATCTGCATTAGTACTGTCTTGATTTCGTCGACATTCATCGTCGCCCAATGCAACCTCCATTAGTTCTTACCTCTAATACCTTGTTCAGATCATAAAAACCACATAGAACTGCTGCGGAGGATGTTGTGTGCTTATTCTGTATGAAAACAGATCTCATTTCCTTGCTTTGGAAGCCCTCCTTGAGTATATGAACTTCACTGTACTGTTTTAGGTCTAGAAAATTTTCCTTTCCAGAGCATCGTTTGATCCAAAATAATAATTGCAATTTGTGAAACCTGTTTGCTCTACACTTAGCCAAAAACTGTGTCTGTTGACTCTATTTCAGCCATAGTAGTCCATGTAACTGGTTTAAGATAATACCGGCTGTCAGCACCGGTTGCCTCTAGCGACTTAAGAAAACCTTAATCATCTTTAATACCTGCAGCTGTTAAACATTATCACATAGTTACCTGTATGTCATTAGGCCCCTTCTTAAGCCGCCATCTTAAATAACCCAATAATGTTTATTCTCCGGGTTATAATAAACCGGAAAATTTCCTTTTTCTTGTTGTAGGCTTCAATTTACCCAATGGCACCCAAAGCTGTTAAACCTCCGGTTACCTGCAACTGGGTCCCACCCATTGTTCGAAAGAGCAAACTGTCCGAGTTTGTAAAGTCTGGCCATCTGCCCAAGAAGGATGTCATGTCTTATCGTGCTCCTGACCCGTCTAAAGAGAAACCTCAACCCAAGGAAGGGGAAGTGATCATTTTTACCGATCACATGAGCCGGGGATTTGCTCCTCCCGGTTCAAAATTCTTTAGAGACGTTTTGCACTTCTTTGACTTAAGACCTCAAGACATAGGGCCCAATTCCGTGTCAAATATCTGCAACTTCCAAGTTTTCTGTGAGGTCTACCTTGGAGAAGAACCCAGCCTACTTTTGTTCAGGGAATTGTTCTATTTGAACCGGTAGAATGAGCGGGCCAACGGGCCCAGTCTGGAGCTTGGTTGCATATCGATTCGAAGGCGGAGAGACTACCTGTTCCCTTATGCTGAATTACCGAGTCATCCAAAGGACTGGAACCAGACATGGTTCTACTGCGAAGATACTTCTCCGGCTGGTGAAAACCCGCTGCCCGGCTTCCGTGCATTGTGCCTTGAACCTACTCACCCGCTGCCGGATAAGTTGACTGCTATTGAACGTCTGCCACTCACCCCCAAGATCAAGAAGATTAAAGCTCTTTTAGGGAACGGCTTAGATGGCATTGACCTGGTCCGAGTCTGGGTTGCTTGGAGAATAATTCCGTTAAGCCGCCGCCCCGGCTTAATGTGTAATTATTCAGGCGAGAAAGATGACCCTCAGCGTCATAGTCCTGACGACTTACCAGATGATGTAGTGGAAGCTACAACTCAGTCTTTGTTGAAAGAGGGCACAATGAATAGTAACGCTTTCGGCTTACTACCTTTTTGCCAGAAGAACCCGGCCCCTGTAGTAAGTTTCCAGCCGTCGGGTTATTTTTTGTCATGTTATACTGTATTCTTACGCATAACCCTTTATAACCTTTTACAGGCAAATGATAACTTCTAGAAAATCCAATATGATCATGAGGCGGCCAAGAAAGCCAGGGCGGCCAAGAGAGCCGAAAGGAAAACCGCCAAGCCCACCACTTCAAGGAAAAGGAAGCCAAGCGCTTCTGAGCTGTTTCAGCTTGATGATTCTGATGATAATGAGGAAGAGGTAACTTTTTAATTTCCCTTTCTCCTTTATCACTACCTTACTGATATTAACCTTCTTTCAGGAAGACACGGGCAACAGCCAACCCATCGAGGAAGAGGTAACTATAATCTCCTCCGACTCCGAGCTTCGGCCGTGTCAGAAAATTCGAAGAGTAACCCGGAAAGTAAGATTTTCACACCCTTTGGCTTACCAAGATCCTGACTTTCTTTTGAAGCAACAGCAATTTGAAAACCGGAGGCAGACCCGTACCATCAAGGATGCAGAGCTATCCTCCGGCTTTCCTGACACAACCCGGAAGCGTCGGACTAAGGTTATCTCCAACTTATACCCTTTTTACCTTTGGTGGGTCTAATCCGTCAACCTCTCAATTCCTCTGACTCCAATTACCAGGATACCTCTCCTTCATCCGGCGAGTCCATGCAATCAAACATGCCGGCTTTTAAGACTGCCCCTGGGTAATATCAATTGATTCACCTTATGTTTTTCTTTATTCATGTTTCTTTACTTATTTCTCTGCTTTGCCCACAGCGTGCAAGTTAAGCCCAGGAAGAAAACCAAGAAGGATAAACCGGCCCAAACCCCTGTGGTGACTGAACTGGAACAGGGTATAGCTGCTCCCCACTCTTCCACACATCAACCGCCGCCTGAGCCGGCTCAAGACATTGTAGCACCAACTTCTGACCCGCCTGCTGAAGATATTCTTGATGGTTCTGTTAACCCGGAGGCACCTAGCCCAGTCAAAACGGCTGACCCAGAAGTGGAATTTCTCAAGGCTCAATTCGTTGAGCCGGCCAGGCCCACCGTCGTTGCCAAATGCTCGGCTAAAGAGGAGTTGCTAGAACACCGTAAGGCCAAGATGGATATCACCGACTATACTCATTTGAGTATGGGAGAGATCGTCTCGGGCTATATCAACCAGGTGCAAAACAGTCGTGACCTGGAAATTGACATGGTGAAGCAAATACAGCAAAAATCTGAGGTATGACTTATGCTTCCTTACTTTCAATCATACTTACTGTACCAGCCCCCAAGTCTATTGCTTATGAATAAATATGCTGGAGACTTAAAAAAATTGTTAGAGCTGCTTGCCCGGCTTAAAGAAAAATATTTAAACCGGATGTAACACAATACCTTTAACTTGTGATACACATTAGCCCCCAAGTGACAAGTATCTTTGCTTGCAAAGTATTTGGGACTTAATATCCAGGACCGGCTTAATAATTTAGAAAGCTTCGGTATACATTAGCCCCCAAGTGTCAAGTATCTTTGCTTGCAAAGTGCTTGGGACTTAATATTATTTACCGTAATCTTGACTACTATCCGGTGCAATGCAGGCCACCATAAGTCAATTTGAATCGGAGATTGCTGACCTGAAGAACCGCCTGGCAGCCCAGGAGATTGAAATTCAAAAGGCTAACTCCAAATTTGAATTCAGCGTCTCTGAACAAGAGAAGCTGAAGAAAAATTTTGAGTCAGAGAAGAAAATTTGGACTGACAAAAAGGCTGGACTGGTGACCCGGGCCGAGACAGCAGAGGCATCGCTGGCAAATGCAACATCCGAACTGACCGGCTTATAACTCCAGATATCTCGGATGGTCTCATCGATCTTTGGTAAGTTATCTTAAGCAAGCATTAAATATTGTAAACATTCCTTCAATTGTTACCTGAGGTTTACCTTATACTTACCAATACAGGCCCCAGGAGCACAAACCTCAAGCAGAATATGCTGATCAAATTGAAGGCGGTGTATACTCTAGTAGAGCAACTGTACATCGGGTCACAACGTGCCTTGGCCATTGTAGCCTTATCAAATGATGTACCCCACCTCTTGCAAGATGTGTTACAACGGCTTGTTGTACTTCCTCAGCGGATTCAAGAGTTGAGACGGGCCCAAGCAAGAGCCGGAGCAATAGCCGCTTTGAGTCGGGCCAAAGCCTGGTTACCAGAGCTAGACCCGGCCGACATCGCTCTTGGGTATCCAAGTTTAAAGGAGGATGGCACTCCATTTGATGAAAAGGACTTCACCACCTGCGTGAGGGATATACGCCCTGTGGCCACTCAAATTGGAAACGACACTGACCTCACCAAGTATCAGCTGGGTTATGACAAGGAGAATCGGAGAATCCCCACGCCGCATTATGACGATGTCAGCTTGATCCCTCCAACCCGCAAGCACACCTTAGCCCTTGAAGTCGACCCAACCGGTTTAATAGATGATGAAGCTGAGTTTGAGGCCTTGAGTGGCATTGACTGGGCCTCATCATCCTTCCAGGACAAAGTAGCCGGCGGAGATGCGGAGAAGGATAACCCGGAGGCTTCAAGTCAACCCCAAGAGTAGATTGCCAGGCGCCACCTGCTTATGTCGTTGTAGAAAAACAATGCCGCATCATTCAAACTCGGGGAGTCTTGTAACAGAGTAGAAAATACTTTGAGTTTTGCTATGCCTTTGCGCATGCTTATGGCCCTTAATACTTGCATAAGCCGCCATCACTATGCACTTTGTAGTTTATATGAATCTATTATGTCCTTTGCAGAAATGTCTTGCACTGCCCTGTGATGCTTGCGGCTGCTTTTCCGGCTTATATAAGCCAACCCCTGAGGGTAAGTTTAACTCCTGAAAATTGGCACATAAAAGTTCACCTGGTACTTAACAACCTGATGTAACCAATTTTAATCCTGGAGGATTGCAATGTACTCCATTGTATTTTCAAGAGGGTCGCAAGATATCCAATGTTGATACTTGTAAAATATGATGAACAAAAGGGTTTTTGATTCGAATACGATCAGTGAACCATTCCAAAGGGGTTGAGCTAAGATTCAGATACGATTTGTTAGCCCCCAGTGGCTGTGGCGATGCCGATCAAGTGGGTATCGACAGCTATGTTCTCTTTGGTTCGAATACGACCTATGTTTGAACAGGAAGCCCCCAAGTGACCATAAGAGTTGTTTAATGACGCTGATTCGAATACGATCCACGTCAGACCCAAAGGGGTTAAGCTATGATTCAAATATGATCAAGAAGCCCCCAAGTGGGTTTGGCAGTATGCCGATCAAGTGGGTATCGACAGCTATGTTCTCTTTGGTTCGAATGCAACCTATGTTTGAACAGGAAGCCCCAAAGTGATCACGGCTAGATTCAGATATGATCATAAGCCGGACCAAAGGAAAGCGGGATTTAGATATGATCTGCTTCTCCTTAGTTATCTCCACCTCCTGACAAAGAAAACACATAAACCTTTTTTGGGAGTGGAAAAAAGGACAGAGGTCCTGCTTTATTGCTTTATGTAATATACATAGTATAAATATATACACATTAGAGCCGATGGCTCAAGTATAATAAGGCCGAAGATGAGCGATATTCCACGGCCGACGGGTCTCCTCCTCCGACTTACGTGAGTCTTTGTGCTCCCAAACGTCGATAAGGTAGTGTGATCCGTTGTTCAGATTCTTGCTGACCACAAAGGGTCCTTCCCAAGGAGAGGATAGCTTGTGCATGTTAGATTGATCCTGGATGAGCCAGAGCACAAAGTCGCCTTCCTGAAAGGTTCTGGACCTAACCCGGCGGCTGTGGTAGCGGCACAGGTCTTGCTGGTAAATCGCTGAGCGGGCTATTGCCAAGTCTCGCTCTTCATCCAACAGGTCAAGTGCGTCTTGCCGAGCTTTTTCGTTGCCTTCCTCAACATAAGCCGCCACACGGGGTGAGTCATGACGGATGTCACTTGGCAGGACCACCTCTGCTCCATACAGCATAAAGAAAGGCGTGTAACCCGTAGATCTGTTAGGTGTAGTATTGATGCTCCAAAGTACAGAAGGTAACTCCTCCACCCAACAACCCGGCATCCGCTGCAAGGGGACCAAGAGCCGGGGCTTGATACCCC
Source organism: Triticum urartu (assembly GCF_003073215.2). NCBI lineage: Eukaryota > Viridiplantae > Streptophyta > Magnoliopsida > Poales > Poaceae > Triticum > Triticum urartu. The sequence continues at coordinate 611,336,076 of NC_053026.1, read as the reverse complement.
TCAAGATTTCTTGATTAGCTTGTTCTGCTTGACCATTGGATTGAGGGTGAGCCACAGCTGAAACGTCAAGCCGGATATGCTCTCGTTGACAGAACTCTTCCATAGCTCCTTTGGAGAGGTTAGTGCCATTATCAGTTATGATGTTGTGTGGAAAACCAAAGCGAAAAATCACCTTTTTGATAAACTGGACCACCATGGCTGCATCACACTTACTGACTGGCTCCGCCTCCACCCACTTTGTGAACTTGTCAACCGCCACCAAGAGGTGCGTCTTTTTATCCTTAGACCTTTTGAAAGGCCCGACCATATCAAGCCCCCAGACTGCAAACGGCCAAGTAATTGGAATCATCCTCAATTCTTGAGCTGGCACATGGGCTCGTCGTGAGAATTTCTGACATCCGTCACATTTACTGACCAGGTCTTCTGCATCAGCATGAGCCGTCAGCCAATAAAACCCATGACGGAAAGCTTTGGCCACAAGAGATTTTGAGCCGGCGTGATGACCACAATCGCCTTCGTGAATCTCACGAATGATCTCCTGACCCTCTGTAGGTGACACACAATGTTGAAACACTCCAGTGATGCTGCAATGATGTAAATCGCCATTGACAATTGTCATGGACTTGGAACGCCGGGCGATTTGTCTTGCCAAGGTCTCATCTTCAGGCAACTCTCCCCGGGTCATGTAAGCCAAATAAGGCACTGTCCAATCCGGGATAACGTGGAGAGCCGCCACCAGCTGTGCCCCCGGGTCTGGTATTGCCAGATCTTCCTCTGTAGGTAACTTAACAGAAGGATTATTCAAAACATCAAGAAAGGTGTTAGGCGGCACCGGCTTACGCTGAGATCCCAGCCGGCTTAAGGCATCAGCCGCCTCATTCTTCCTTCGATCAATGTGTTCCACCACATAACCCTTGAAATGTCCAGCCACAGCATCGACTTCACGAGGGTAAGCCACCATAAGGGGATCTTTAGAGTCCCACTTGCCTGACACCTGTTGAGCCACAAGGTCTAAGTCTCCCAAGCATCTTACCCGGCTCAAGTTCATCTCTTTGGCCATCCGGAGACCATGGAGTAGGGCCTCATACTCAGCTGCATTATTAGTACAAGGAAACATAAGCCGGAGCACATAACAAAATTTGTCACCTCGAGGGGAAGTTAACACGACTCCAGCCCCCGAGCCTTCCAACTGTCTGGACCCATCAAAATGAATAGTCCAATAAGTGTTATCGGGCTTCTCCTCAGGTGCCTGTAGCTCTGTCCAGTCGTTGATGAAATCCACCAAAGCTTGAGACTTAATGGCAGTGCGTGGTACGTACTTCAGACCATGAGGCCCGAGCTCGATGGCCCACTTGGCGACTCGTCCTGTAGCCTCTCTGTTCTGAATAATGTCTCCCAAGGGGCAGAACTTACCACAGTGATAGGGTGACCTTGGAAGTATTGCTTCAGCTTCCGGCTTGCCATGAACACCCCGTAAACAAGTTTCTGGCGGTGAGGATATCTTTGTTTTGACTCGATGAGTACCTCACTGACATAATAAACCGACCGTTGAACCGGATGTTCCTTACCAGCCTCCTTGCGCTCTACCACAATTGCCACACTGACGGCTCGTGAATTAGCAGCCACATATAACAGCAAAGGCTCTTTGTCAATGGGAGCTGCAAGAACTGGCGGCTCAGATAACTGCCTCTTCAAATCCTCAAAAGCAGCATTAGCAGCATTACTCCAGACAAAGGTGTCTGCCTTCTTCATCAGTTGGTACGTAATCGGGCGGTGCCATATTGCCGTGAAGAGGCGCCGTCACCGGAGGCTGGACTGGGCCTCCCGCTCCGGATGTCATAAACTGATTTTCACCTGGCGGGTTACTTGGGCCGGCCCCGGGTGTAGCAAAGAGATTCCGAGGATCATAAATCTGAGGTAAACGGGACTGAGTTTTCTGATGTCTCCTCCTCATTACCTCATTAGATGCGTTCAAGCTCAACGTGAGCTGAAAGGCCTCTGCCTGAAGTTGCTGCGCCCGTACGTCCAAAGTCGCCCGCTCTGTGGCTAATCTAGTATCTTCAGCTGCTAAGGTTTCCTTGGCCCGGGCGATCTCATCGCGAACCTGTGCCACCTCTGCCTCATGCTCAGATTGGTTCAAAGGGACGACTGTAGCAGTTAACAAGGCCGTAAGTTTATCCATGAGATCCATCAACACCTGAGCCGGTGAGCGCACAGGGCCTCCTGCCCCGGCTGCTCCTAACCCGGACGTTATCACCGCTGAGGCCATAGAATTTTGGCCGGGTTGAGTACTCGCCATTAAGACTCCTGCCCAGTTTGGCGACTCTGAGGGGTCTGGAATAGTGCTACCATCGGAACAGCCCCCAAGCACACCATCTTGAACTTGATACAGTGAATCTGTTGAGCCGGCGGACGAATCACCGTCAGAGAGGACGGCCGGCTCACCATCACCTTCAGATCCTTCAAAAAGTTCACCTCCGTGGATGCAACCCACAAAGGCACGCTTCACGACGGGTTGAGCTCGGGCAGGTTTCGCACGCTAAGCCGTCTCGATGAGGTCGGTGCAGCTGTCCGGCTCAGGGCCCGGCTCACCAATCCGGCCGATGAAGACGTGAATTCCGCCAAAGGGGACCCGGTACCCATACTCAATTGAGCCGGCGTCGGGGCCCCAGCCTTCGTTGTCGATGTAGATCCTGCCGCGATGACTCTTGGTCATCCCTTGAGCCCTTCGAAGCTGCCCTTCAAGAACTCAAATTCACCGTGCGCTAGCCCCACGGTGGGCGCCAACTGTCATGGAATTGTCACGGCAGATGTCCTTTTCCAAAGACTTAGTCGTGGAGCCATCGCAACTAGGAAGCTTAAAGGGGTTAATCGGGACAAAGACACGCGAGGTTTATACTAGTTCAGCCCCTTACGGTGATGGAAGGCCTACGTCTAGTTGGGTTGGAATTGCTTGAGGTTTCGATGACCAGGGAGCGAGATACGCTATGCCTGGTTCTCGATCAGTTGTTTCTCGCCCTAAGACGCTGGCGGGTCATCTCCTTATATACACGGGTTGACGCTCTGCGGCTTACAGAGTCCCGTCCGGCTCATAAACAGTGTCCGGCTCGGCGACTAGTTACTTCTACCTTACAGTACAAGTTATACCATCATGGCGGTTTATCTTTACGGGCCTCAGAGTCGCCAGTGGGCCTTTAAGCCTTTTAGTGAACCGCCATCTTCATGCCTTGGTCTTGGGCTTCTGATGAACCTCTATTTGCGTAACCCGGCCTCTCCTGGATGGCTTACACAAATAGTCATATCCCCAACAGATGTATCAAGTCACATTTTAGTATTAGATACATCCGTATCTAGACAAATCTAAGACAATAAATTTGGGACAGAGGGAGTAGTTTAAAGTAGTCTATAAGAAATCAGTGTCAACCTCTCGGATCTTTTGGTCAAAAGAGGAATTTAGAACCGTCATTTGGCACACTAAAATCACATGCAAGATCACCCAGAAAGTTGTACTACCAGTACTAGTACTGCGTGTTAGATGAAAAAACACGATTAAGATCGAGAAAAAGATCGTCAACAAGAGACATTCCCTGGACTTGCTTAATGAGGGATCCAGGAGAGGGGGGCTTGGACAGGGCGATGGCTTTGAGCTTGTCTGCGGTAGTCTCGGCGGGGTGCTTGCGCTTCTTCGTACCATGAGCCTCGACGGTTTTGGCCAGAGCCATAGACATCACGTCGGTCGGTGCTCCGGTGTCCATCCAAGAGAGGAAGCTGAGAGAGAAGAGTGAAAGGAGGAACGAGATGAGGGAGAAGCGAAGCGAGTGGGGGTTTTCTTCAAGAGAGGAAGCTGAGAGAAAAGAGTGAAATGATGGTTGCTTCGTCCGTCCAACTTACTGCTGGAAAGGAGGGGGTTTTGTGATTTGACGGCTCATTGGGCATTACTGGGGGCGGTTCGATTGGGGTAGTCTACCGTCACTCTACTACAGAGTAATTTAGTGCATGGCTGGTGGACCCAGGTGCTGGCTGTCCCACACGTCGGCAAAAGAGAGTAATTTAGTGCATGGCTGGAGGAGGATCCGCATGGTAGAGCGTGTCCACTGTTTTTATGAAGAAAAAAAATGATTACAGCAAGCGTTTCCACTCTTACGACGGAAGAGTGAGAAACACGGCAGCCACTTGAACATACACAGTGCTCCTACTACTAGGCATGTGCAGTGGTTCATACGTCAGTACTACACAATCTTGTTGCTACTGTAGTAAGATATGACGATAACAAATGATGTTGTGCGCATGTCAACTACTCCTATATGTAACATAGTACCGCTTTTTTGACTGTCCGGTCGAGAATGAACAGTGAGATCAATGTTAACAGAACTAGGTCCACAGCGCACGGAGAGTATGGTGCTACAGTACTCCATGAAACATGAACCATATGAAGCACGAATAGTGTTAGGCAGGGTGTATGAAGGGTGCACGGGATGGGAGCAAAAGTTCCCTTCTCGACCCACTTTTGGGTGTTTGGCAGAGTGCATTGATACGTCTCCAACATATCTATAATTTTTCATTGCTCCATGCTATATTATCTACTGTTTTAGGCAATATTGGGCTTTATTTTCCACTTTTATATTACTTTTGGGACTAACCTATTAACCAGAGGCCCAGCCCAGATTTGCTGTTTTATGCCTATTTCAGTGTTTCAAAGAAAAGGAATATCAGACGGAGTCGAAACGGAACGAAATCAACTAGAGAAGTTATTTTTGGAACGAAAGCCACCCGATGGACTTGGATCCAATGTCAAGGAAGGAAGGAGGAGCTCACGAGGGTAGTGGCGCACCCACCCCCCTAGGGGCGCGCCCCCCTGCCTCGTGGGGCCCCCGTGGCTCCCCTGACGTGCTTCTTCTGCCTATATAACTCCATATACCCTAAAACTTCCAGAACACACAATAGATCGGGAGTTCCGCCGCCAGAAGCCTCCGTAGCCACCGAAAACCAATCTAGACCCGTTCCGGCACCCTGCTGGAGGGGGCAATCCTTCTCCGGTGGCCATCTTCATCATCCCGGTGCTCCCCATGACGAGGAGGGAGTAGTTCTCCCTCGGGGCTGAGGGTATGTACCAGTAGCTATGTGTTTGATCTCTCTCTCTCTCTCGTGTTCTTGATTTGGCACGATCTTGATGTATCGTGAGCTTTGCTATTATAGTTGGATCTTATGTTTCTCCTCCCCCTCTTCTCTCTTGTAATGGATTGAGTTTCCCCTTTGAAGTTATCTTATCGGATTGAGTCTTTAAAGATTTCAGAACACTTGATGTATGTCTTGCCGTGGATATATGTGGTGACAATGGGATATCACGTGATTCACTTGATGTATGTTTTGGTGATCAACTTGCAGGTTCCGCCCATGAACCTATGCATAGGGGTTGGCACATGTTTTCGTCGCGATTCTCCGGTAGAAACTTCGGGGCACTCTTTGAGGTACTTTGTGTTGGTTGAATAGATGAATCTGAGATTGTGTGATGCATATCGTATAATCATACCCACGGATACTTGAGGTGACAATGGAGTATCTAGGTGACATTAGGGTTTTGATTGATTTGTGTCTTAAGGTGTTATTCTAGTACGAACTCTAGGGCTGTTTGTGACACTTATAGGGATAGCCCAACGGATTGATTGGAAAGAATAACTTTGAGGTGGTTTCGTACCCTACCATAATCTCTTCGTTCGTTCTCCACTATTAGTGACTTTGGAGTGACTCTTTGTTGCATGTTGAGGGATAGTTATGTGATCCAATTATGTTAGTATTGTTGAGGGAACTTACACTAGTGAAAGTATGAACCCTAGGCCTTATTTCCACACATTGCAATACCGTTTACGCTCACTTTTATCACTTGATACCTTGCTATTTCTATTATTTCAGATTACAAATACCTTTATCTACTATCCATATACCACTTGTTTCACCATCTCTTCGCCAAACTAGTGCACCTATACAATTTACCATTGTATTGGGTGTGTTGGGGACACAAGAGACTCTTTGTTATTTGGTTGCAGGGTTGCTTGAGAGAGACCATCTTCATCCTACGCCTCCTACGGATTAATAAACCTTAGGTCATCCACTTGAGGGAAATTTGCTACTGTCCTACAAACCTCTGCACTTGGAGGCCCAACAATGTCTACAAGAAGAAGGTTGTGTAGTAGACATCATGCATGAAGGGTGCATGAGTCCACACTAGTAGGTTGGCAAAAATACACGAAGAGGAAACAACTATATTAAGATGAGAATGCAACCAAACACACCCACACGCTTTGTGCTACAGTGACTGATCTGCACCGTCTGAGTTTGATCCAACGGTCATGTTGCACCGAGACATGGACATGCCCATGCAGATGGCGCCTAAACACCACCGAAGTACCTCTGCTTCTCGAGGCGCACGACGTTGGTGATGCAGGGTGCAACCGCCCGCAGAGCCCGCTCCCCGTCGACGGGAGCCAGCTCGTCAAAGACGGCGTCCAATGGCACGAATGGATTCCAGTGACGGAGCCCTGAAAGGATTCACCCGGCAACAGCAACGGCAACCAGCAACCCCTCCTTGTCCAGCTCAGCCCCCACCATCGCGCGGAGACGGCTCAGCTACTCAGAGATATAGCTAAAGAAGGAGACCAGGTCAGGAAGCCGCAACTCGTTGAAGTCGACCGGGTGGTCTAACGGGTTTAGCCCAACGGCCGGCATCGTCGCGCTGACACGACGGTAGGCATCGCGCAGCCGCAACACGTGTGTGGCAACTTGGTTCACCAAGTGGCTGCGGCGATCCCGGACCTCGTCATGATTGGCCCACTCGCACTCCAGCCGGCTCCCCTGATGGCCTATCATATCTCCCGCTTTCTGCAACAACACCGCCGACGCCTCAATCATCTTTTTGGTGGACGCCTGCCGCTTTTGAAGCTCCGTGAGCTCCCACACATAACGGAGGAGCATGGCACTCCTCTCCTCCTTGAGCTCACGGAGCTCCACGTCCTTGGCCCTGAGCTCCGCATCCTTGGCATGGAGCTCCTGTGTCAGGAGCCTCACCTTGGACTCCGTGATCTGCTGCGCCGCCATGGCACCAGGTAGAAGAAATGGGGAGAGGAAGCAAAGGGGGCGAAACGGCTGAAAGGCAATGCAATCTACGGGAAGGCGGAGGGAGCGCGGAATCTTTTGGTTTTCACCATGGTAAAACACCAGTCGATGACTTCTCACATCAGGGAGCAGTGGGTTTTTACAGGCGGAGTCATTGTGACTAATTTCTGTCGCGCCTGCTCCCGTCTATCAAAAAAAATTAAAAATCCTGCCGCGCCTGCTCCCGTCAATCAAAAAATTAAAAATCCTGCCGCACCCAAACACCAGAGCAACGCCGCGGTGGATATTTAAATTTACTTGCCGGCAAGTAGATAAAAAAAGGGGTGAAAAAACAAATGTGGCGGCGGCATAGCTAATCGGTTGAACTAGCCCAACTAGCTAGCCACCGTGCTTCACTGATGTACTCGGCGGGAAAGGTGGTCTTTCGTGATTTGATGACTCATTTACTTGCTTCAGCGCTACGACCGAGGAGGACCCAAAAAACGCGCGGTAGGGCCTCCCATGTCAGGAAGAATATATGCGTGCACCACCCGGGAGGACCCCGAAACCGCGCGGTAGGGTGTGCCACGTCTCGGCACGGAGGGAAAATGTGCATGTAAAAATATACTGTATCAGACGTAGTACGTATGGTTCGACGTTGGGACCCAGCCAGTCGGTCGAAAACACCCCACTAGCCACACAGCTTCATCATGCAAACGTGGCACAGAGGATAGATGTGGTTAGCTCCGTCTCGACCAGCCACATCGTCTCTTGTTCTAGGCGATTCTTCTATTTTCCAAGCTTTTTTTAGTTGTAATAACACCACGGCAAGCTAGCGCCGCTCTTCGTGTGTGCCCGTGCAAAGGTTAGACGATGGAGAGAAGAGAGATTGAGATCGCAGACTTGGGACCCACCAGTAAGTGAGACAACGGTCATGCACGTGTTGACGAGGCACTCCCTCTACTCTACTCAACGCAAGTACTGTATAAAATCAAGTTATGGGACAAAGCCAACAACCGTTCATTTTTTCAGGCTATCGACTTATGCTTTGTAGTCCAGGTTGCCAGTTCAAATCTCGTCTTTCAGATTTGTTAGTTTTAGGTCCAAATTTGATTAATGACAAGTGGGACCCCCATGTGTTGTTCTGATATTTCAGTGTAGGATGTTTTTTTGAACAAACACTTTGCGCGGTTAGACAAGTAACGGCACGAGTTACACGTATTTTGCAAGTTTACGAACAAAAATGACAGCGGCATAGAATATCACATCCACCCCGCAGCTTAGATACTATGGTGATACGAGTTTTTACACCGTTGGAAGTGAGATCCAATGGCTTGGGAGTAGTCTTTGTAATTATGCGCAATTTCCAAACTCTCCAAAGGTTTTTTTCAAATAAAACATTCAGGCCTCGTGTGTGCCGCTGCATCTTCGATCCAACAGCTCCCCGGTGCTCATATTTGGTGCTCCCCGTAGCTTAATTACCCGCTACGGTGATATGAGCATCTAGGTCGTATGATCAGTGATCAGATGGCACATGCGTAGTACTTGTACTTTCTACGCATTTCCCAAACTCTATTAGCCGTATATTGCAAAAACATTCAAACCTCCTACTATGGGCCGTTAGATCTCAGTGAACTCGTATCACCATAGAATCTACGGTGCGGGAGCACCTCACACTCTCCCGTGCGAGAAAACATAAGGTGCTATCGCAGCTTGGATGCTACGGTGATACGAGCTTGTAGGTCGTTTGATCTGAGATCCAATGGCATCTGAGCAGTCTTTGTGCTTGTAAGCAGTGGCCGAACTCTTTTGGGGCTTTTCTGCAAAAAACCATTCGAACCACCGAGGAGGTGTTCGGTCACAAATCCAACGCCTCCGATGAGCTTGTATCACCAAAGCATCTAAGGTGTGGTAGCACATGATATTCTTACATACAGGAGAATATGATGTCCTCCTTCATCTTAGATGCTACGGTGATACGAGCTTCGAGATTGTTGGATATGGGATCAAAGGGCATCTAAGTAGTTTCTGTACAAATTGTGTGCAATTCTCAAACTCATCAAGGTTTCCTGCAAAAATATTAAGACACATCATGTGAGCTGCTATATCTCAGATCTACAAGCTCCAAGCAACTCGTATCGGCATATAGCATCTAAGGTATGGGGGCACATGATATTCTCCCGGGGAGGAGGGGTGGGGGGTGCACAACAAATCGGTGGTTGGGAGGGTGGGGACAAATATAATCTAAACAACCCTAAACAGAGCTCCACAATTTTATCTAAGGTCGAGGGGTTGACCCCCGACAATCATACCTCCGCCTAAACACAACATTTGCATGTACTGTAGTACTAGACTTAATATTCATGTTTCAGTTTCATGTTCATTTTAAATATTGAACTGAGGACCATGGATGTCTTACATTTTACTCCCTTCATTCCTAAATATTAGTCTTTTTAGAGGCTTCAAATGGCTGGCACATACGGATGTATATAGACATATTTTAGAGTCTAGATTCACTCATTTTGCTCCGTATGTAGTCACTTGTTGAACTCTCTAAAAGACTAATATTTAGGAATAGAAGGAGTATTTTTGAATTCGTGTCATACATGCATGGTTTGGAAAAATAGATGCACTATACTTATTGGATTGTTGTTGTGTTCGTGCGTGTGTGTCTCTGTGTGTGTGTGTGTGGTCATATGCTTGATACATACAAAGTTTTCTCACCTCCATATTGTTCATCTTTTAAATTTGAATTTGCATCGGAAAACTTACTAGGGATACCATGAAATGTGAAATCCACGTTGAGATCACTATATCACAAACTCACTCAAATTCAACAACTCGTCATAAATCAATTACCACGTTGAGATTAGTATTTGCAAGGAAAATACGGGTATTGTAATACACATAGATTTGTTCGGCAATTTAAAAGGTTCCTTTCGTATTATCAAATGGTAGGACCCAACGGCGTACCAGCCAGACCTTGGCTCGTGTTGATCCTAAAAAACCGGGCTCGTGTCCTTCGGTGGCGTGCGTGGTACGCACATTATGCAACCCCAACCAGTCGAGCCTCAGCGTTTCAAGTCGAAATATCTGGCGGCCAGAATTCCAGCCCTAGGAAATTCCCCTCATGTCCCCGGTCCATAATGACTACCGATGAGCAACGGAGGGATGCTTTAGTAACTAGACAACATTACCTACTGTGCCCATCGTGGTTCAATTCCCTCGGTCGCCGCTCGTCAAGGTCAGCCGTCAACTGCATTACCTAGTACTACTACTACTACACCAGGATGAGCACAGAATTGAGCCCGTTTGTTCGTGCCTAGTACTTGAGTTAATATATCAGGCAATGCACTGGTACTGAGGGATTATACTTTTACTCTGCATATATAACTTGTCTGAAGTCTAACTAAGCAAAATGTTTGACCAAATTCTTTCTTAAGAAATACAACAGGACAGATGTACGGCTTGAAAATTTATTGCATGATGCAGGTTATGGTATTGTTTCGAATCCTGGATCTTAAATTTTAGAAAATCCAAAAGTGAGCATAAATTCTTGAAACTAAGCATGGTCACGTGATATGGCACAAATATTACTTCGTAAGTTTTTTCTTCAATTTGAGACAAGCTGCTTATGACAAGTTGCACAAATGAAGAGCCAAGGTATTTTGGAACAAAGACATGTCACGTTAAGGCGAACGCTTTCACTATTGAAACCGTGGGTGTTTACATGCCGCCACGAGTCCCCGCTTCTCATCGGCAGGTGCCGTCCGAGCAAGCGTGTGAGTCGACGGGAGGCATGCGAGCAGACCGTTGCGCCGGCTGTCAGGGAGGCGTGCGAGCAGACTGCTGTGCAGGCTCACCGGGAGGCCCTGCCCTTTGACTAGGCTCCGCCGCCCACCATCGTCCCAACTGCTCCCACTTTTAATGTCACCGACGCCGCAGTTTAAAATCAACCCCGCACTACCCGGTATCGCTACAATCCTCTCTCTTCCTCTCCGATTCTCCTGTCGTCTACCTCCAACTAGCCTGACCTAAACGTACGCCATGCCGCATGACGATGGTCTGCCCTTAGTGTTCCAATTTCCTGAGGAAGACACCCAGCCGGAGTCTCAAGAACATAAGGCGCTTTGGGACAAGCTTGAACTGGCCTTGCGGGAAGACGCCGCGCCTGTCCCCGCTCCTGTTCCGGCTCCCGTCGCCCCGACTGCGCCAGTGTCCATCCCCGTGCACCTGCCAGCGCATGCGCCTGCGCGTGCACTGACGCGCACGCCCATGCTGGTGCCCGTGCACCTGCCAGCGCATGCACCTACGTGTGCACTAACGTGCGCGCCCGTGCCGGTGCCCGTGCACACGAATGTCTCTGCCGCGTAGTTGGCAGCGCCTGTCCCCGCGCGGTGCCAGTGCCCCCCTCAGCGGCATGGATGGCCGCCGTCGACTGCTTCCTTGCACCAACGCTAGTCGCCTCCTCCCGCCAGTTGACTCGCTCCGAACTCCAGAACATTTTGGCCTTCCTTGAAGCTAGGCCAACGTCCAGGAGTACGCCAACAACGATGCAAGACGCCGCAGTCACCGTCAGTCAGTGGCCCGACGACACACAGAGCATGGCAGAGGAGCCGCTTCCCCCCCCGAGACGCCCCCCCCCCCCCGCCGCCACGTAATCTAAATTTTCCATGAAAAACGTTCAGATGGCCATGCTTAAAATCCGAACGTTTATCATTTCTGTTTATTTTATATCGATCGTCGTATAATTTAAAGTCGGAGTCACACTGAACGAAATGTATGGTTTGATCGATTGAATGTTCTGCTGGAGCCGTATCAAAATAAATATAAAACGTCATCAAGCCACATGTATTCCTTGTCATCCAACAACCTAGACTGCTCCAATATCGAGCACTCAACACGTCTAGTGTGTAGTTAATTTCATGCCAAAAATAGTGCTAATCACATGACAACACGCAAATAATATCCTAGTAGTTAATATACGCATGCACTTAATATACTTCCAAATTAACGTGCATTGCACGTATACACTGACTAGTGCTGCTAGTACGTGAAATGGTGCCGTGACTTCTGAACGCGTCCAGATATGGTCAACGGCAACATCGCCCGCGAGTTCTTCCTGTTTGCCCGTGCGTCTAAACGCAGAAGGGGAGGAGAGAGAGAGAGCACACATGGAACCCACCAGTAAGTGAAGGCGAATAGTACTAAAAATAATATTACATGTTATCCATTAATTAGGCTGTGGTCATATAAAACATTATGTGAACAAAGGGGGTACAACAAACATTGTTATTCTACGTATGTTGCCTATTGACGTGCGGCTTGAAGGCCCGGTCGCATGTTCGATCCTCGTCCTTTATTTTTTAATTTGTATATGGGTCCAAATTTGTTTCATCACATGTGGGCCCCTCGGTGTGTAGTTTGTAGCACTTTAATTTGTGGGTCGAAATTTGTTCCATTCCAAGTGGACTATTGGTGTGTAGTTTTGTAGCTTATTTATAATAATTAAAGAGAACAACATAGTTTTTTCAATAATACCATCATGCGACGTTGAAGGTGAGAAAGGACGTGCGAGAGAGTGATGACCGAGCTAGAGGGAAATCAACTAGGGGAGTTTCGTGGGTTGCAACGGTGTTTGGAGTAGTTGTGGGCCGAATGCTACGAAAATATAATCTAAACCGACCGGAACAAATGCCTACACAAATTAATCCAAGGTTGGAGTGCCCCTGGCAATGTAAATAGCTCTGGCTTTGCGAGGGATGGATAGGTAGTAGTTTCAACGCGTGGAAGATACAGTGTGAGAAAGCGAGGTCAATCGAGAGACATATAGATAGAGAGAAAAAGTGAGTGTGGTCCGACATTCATTGAACAAATATATATGCTCTGGAGAGATATTGTCCGATTGAGCTTTTTGGGAAGGGTGAGGGTTGTAAGATAGAGCTTGAGAGATGATCCAGTCACAGACATGTAGATATATTTTGTGCGTGGGAGGAAGCAAGGTCAACCGATCACATAGGGTCGCCGTGCGATCAAAAGAGTGAGACGAGTTGGAGAGAGTGACCTAGATAGACGATGTGCGCGAGAGAGTATACAATGTGAATAGGTAGAATTGCGCTCAAACATGGTGATATATCGTTTTGTCCGAGAAAGAGCGAGGTCAATCGAGACATACGGAGAGAGAGAGAGAGATTGAGTGAGCGTGGACCACCATGAGGTCTAAAGAGTGGTGGCGGCTTGGATGGACTGACCTAGATAGACAATCTGCGTGAGAGAGTATAGAGTGTGTCGATCGAGGCCCGAACAGGGAGATATATCATTTGTGTTTGAAAGAAAACGAGGTTAAACGAGACTCAGATAAAGAGAGCGAGATTGAGTGAGTGTGGCCCGCCGTGCGGAAGAAAGAGTGAGACAGTCTCGAGGGAGTGACCTAGATATACAATGTGCATGCATGCGCACGAGAGGTTGGGGGGCTAGATAGGCAATGCATGTATTTAGCGCGAGAGGGTGAGGGGGAGAGGGGGGAGAGAGAGCTCGGCATGGGGTGCAATGGCGGGTGTGTGAGGTAAATACATTTGGTAACATAGTGGAAAAAGGGGTTCTGTAGTTGAGAGACTTAGAGATCGAAACATGGAGAGAAAGAATGAACGTGTGTTGGAAACAGATAGCTTCCTAAGGTGGTTAGGAGAGGAAGATTGACCGATACAGGAAGTATGTAGCATTTGTGCGGGGGGGGGGGGGCCTAAAAACAACATTTGAATGTACATAGTACGAGACTTAATATCGATGTTTCAATTCGGTGTACATTGTAAGATTTGAACCGAGAACCAGGCATACGGGTAATTATTTCGAATTCGTGCCATACTAAGTTTCGAAAAGTTGACATTGACTCAGTTTGTTGTGCTATTTTGTAGGTCATATGTTTGAATCCATCCAAAAGTTTTCTCACTACCATGGTGTTCATCATATACAAATGAATTTGTATTAAAAAAGTAGCGTGGTACAGTGAAATGCGAAATCCACGTTAGAATTGGAGATCGCTACGTGACACACACTCTAATTCAAATAACTAACTATGTGACACACACTCTAATTCAAATAACTAATTATGTGACACACACTCTAATCCACGTTAGCGTGGGTACCGTTTTGATTTTTTTTCAAATAACTCCTCATTAATTAATTTATAGTACTCCCTCTGTTCACTTTTATAAGACCTTGAAGAAATTTCAGACAATGTGGAAAACAATTCATTTTAAGTTGTCTGAAACGACTTACAAAAGTGAACGGATGGAGTATCTCGTTTCGAATGACTAATTATTGCAAGGAAAACACGGGCATGGTAATACATACAGATTCATTTGCAAATGAAAGATGATTCGTTTGCATTCTCAAATGTAGGTGCACCAAGCAGACCAGGGGCGTGTCAGGGTGGACGCTACTTCGGTGCCTTAAAGGCAACTGCCTTTGGGTCTCTGACATGTGGGCCAGCCACCTGTTGGGCCCACGTGTCATGGACACAAAGGCAGGTGCCTTAAGGCACCGAAGCATAGTCCTGTCGGGGTGGTCGCGTGTGTCGGACAGACGCATAGCACCCAGCCACCCACCCCCTCCCCCCCCAAAAAAAGGATGACGACAATATAAGTTCGCACTTCCACGTTTCGGATTGAAATATCTGGCGGCCCCAATTCCAGCCCTGCAAAATCTCTCTTCTCCACCGCCCCCTTCCGCACCCAGATTGCTCAAATCCCTAATTCGCCACCAACCCTCGAATCGCCCCTCGTCTCGTCTCTTTCCCCAACGTTCCCCACCTCTGTGCCGGACGACAACGACGAAGACGACGGTCATGCTTCACCACCGCACCGGAGCTACCTCATCTATGCCCTCGTCCACCGCACCGGGTGGTCCACCAACAACATCGGCCGCCGCAACCGACGTGCCTCACAGACACCGAGTTCCACCGCATCAGGTGCGCTTCACCGACGCCGTCTCCCAGCTCACTGGGGCTACTTCACCGAGCACATCATCGCACCTTCGCCCCCCGAGGCCGTTGGGGCTTCACCAACGGTCTCGTCCACCGCATCGTAGCGCTATGCTGCAGTGAGCCTGTACAACGAGCTAGTGTAAGTCCCTGCATTTCATTTAATTCGTACTGGCATTCGTGTATGATTTGTGTGAAGTGGCTGATCCACGAATTCAAGTTACCAGGGGCGAACATTTAACTTAAAAAATATGAAGGCACTTGCACTCTGGAAATCAACATAACTTGAGAAATGTGAAGCTACATGCACTTTGAAAACCAGCTAATGATCCAAAGTAGTTCAGATTATAAACACTAAATGATGCAAGCACCAAAAAACACAAAATGCAACATGGTGTACAAGGACTACAAACATGGTCTGTACCTGCTTGAATTATTCGTTCTCTGGCTGAAAATATCGAAGTGTAATTGCACATATAACCAGTGCGCAAACTGCATATCAATATGTCTATCCTGCACAAGTATGCCAATAGTTTCAAACAACAGATTAGAAAAGTATTTATGCTATGTTGTCATGATACGGGGACTTTCTGGTAGATGGCCTCGACGTTTCCTCAAGCTATGAAAATGCACTATAATTTGCTTGTCATCAATGCCTGCAAATCTCTCTCTCTCTCAACATAGTAGATCATCATTAGACACTAAATCCTTCAATGAGCTTGCAAAATGCTTGCATTAGATCCCTCATTAGACACTATATGTTCATCACCAGGAGCATGTAAAATGTTTGCATCAAATCCTTCATTAGCAGTCTGTTCATTAGACACTTCAGGCTCAAGAACAACATGAGCTTGTATGTTTGCACCGGAAACTTGATTAGATACATCAGATTCAGTCAGTTCAGTATTGATTGGGGGAGTTATAAAATAAGTAGAAATTGGTTTCATTTTCTCATAGATTCCCTACATACAAGCAGTTTTACAACACCGTCAGGTTTAACTATTGGCCAGAAATTGAAGAGTTGAATTAGATATAATCAGGGATGTGATGTACCTGCTCGTTGCGCATGCTACTCTTGCAAGCTGCGACTGTCTGTTTGCGCAAGCTCGATGCCATGCCCGTGCTGCCACCGCTGCCTCCCACGCAGGCTACACCCAGGGTTGGATCTTCATCTTCTTGTCCTTCCGTTCGCTTGAAGCCCGGCGACAGCCCTCCAACGAGGGCGCGAGGAAGTGCTGTGACGGTCTGTCCAGCGGCGGCTAGGTTAGGAGCGAACCAGACTGGAGGCTGGAGCAAATGAATTGGGATTTTTCCTGCTGTCGATCGATATGGGAGGCGCTCGTTTGGGCCGCGAGGCTGCTATAGGGCCTGCCTTGCACTTATGTTATTGGCCCATCCAAATTGAAACATTTTTCTTCATTTTCTACATTGCCTGCTCGTGCGTTGGAACGAACAAAACTAGCGTGGGCCAACCTGCACGACTCAAACTAGGTACACACTTTCCAGCCACCCGAGGCATCTCCCATACCAGCCCCTATGATGGCGTCGCCCCTTTTTGCGTGTATGATTGGATAGTGAAAAATATTCTAGTGGCGCTTTTGATTTACCCACAGAATGGTTGAATTGCTTGTTTCTATGAACTGAGTTCGCCAATAATGTGAAGGATGCCAGTCTTTTCATCCTATTGTAGATTGCTTAGATCTTGATATGCCAAAAGTAATCGCATGAAATATACAGTAAAAGCCAGTGTGATGTGTTTGGCTACAACTAGTCTGACTACACGTCCTCATATAACATATCAAGGACGCACCATCTTACCAGATTAACCATTCGACTTACCCATGCAGTGTGGGAAGAAAGAAGTATTGGGACTGCGTATCCAAGCAATTGATGCCATGGACTCCTTCGTACAACCTTGTAAGTGAAAAAGAAGTTACAGTATGCCTGTACAAAGAACTAGCATAAGTTCAGTTACCTACTTCTTGGAATTTTAGTTAGCCACTTATTGCAAAATTGTTAAATTATGTTGTTTGGCTTAATTTAGTTTTCTACTGATTACATAATGGCACATCCTGTTAATCATATTGTAGACTGCGCCTATCTATGTGTTTGATACTTACTGTTAAGAATTACCTGTTTGCCTTAACTTAAATATCTACTTGTTTGTTTAACTGCTTTGCTACTGCAACAGCGGGTTACAATGATGTTAATACCTACTTTTGAGCATCCAATTGAAACTCTTTAATTCCTTGTTTGTTTAACTGGTTTGCTGTTATAACTCCCAGTTGAGATGTTTTGCTAACTTCAACTTTTCTGAATCCAATCGGAACTTTAATGTCAAAAAAGGTTAGCCCAAGATCAAAGAGCGAGGTCCCCATGGACGTTGCATCATCCCACAACAGTGGCACCGGCCCAATCGTGCATTATGAATTGCCAACTGATGATGCTCTAGAGGCTAAACTAGTGGTAGAAAGAGATTCTGCTTTTGCACTTAGAGATGAAGTTGACATGTTGAGGAAGCAAACAGCACAATCACAAGCAGTACTCAAGACAACCATTAAATACTTGGTGGATTTCAAAACGAAGCAAGCTGAGACTGACCAGATTGTTAAGGTCCTGAAGGAAAAAAGGAAATTAAATTCCTACTTGGTAAATCATAGGTGAAATGTCCTTTCCATAGTTGAATAACCTTTGTGTTGTCTGTTCATGTAATCAATCAAACCATTTGTTTTAGAGATCATGTAATAATTGTTTTTTTGGTTTGTAATTTTATTTGAGCACAAGTCGGTATTAATTGATAAGACTCGGAGACATTTCATTTGGATTGCTGTGCCAGACTTACAAATATGCCAATCGGGTTGAATGTGCATTCGGCAATAGTAGTAGTATAGATGGACCATAAGTGGCACGCATCGGAAAGGGCCAAGATGCTAGCTAAAAAAAGGATATTGTTGTAGCCAAAAAAAGTACAGCGGCCTGGCTTATGTATGTTAGTTGATATTATTGATCCATATACTTTATAAGTGTTTATATGTCTGTTAGTTCTATACATTCTTGGTTGATTGACTCGGTATTTGAATCTTGATACATCGCTTGTGTACATATCTAAATGGGAGTACACATTATGATGCGTGTGACATTTGAGTTGGACATGAAGTGTTTGAAATATTTGAATTCACCTTAAACTGGATTCTAGTTTCTGAATTTGGGTATCGGCATTTGTAAACCATATTCATATATGACAGTGGAATACATCTTTGTCGTCCTTTTGAAGATATATAAAAACACACAGAATGATTTATAAAGATTCATATAGGAATACAAAATGGATTCGAATTTAGTTGCCAGGGTAAACGTGGATGCTTATAGTCCCAAAATTCGAAAGAAACAGCAAAATGTCCACTCCCACGTCGGCTGCCCGAAGCCAAGTGTATGGGAGATGGAAATTACTGTCTACCATTACACAGACAATCCATCGGCCCGATTTCCACTGCTCTAAATAGGGGGTAGGTTAGTAACTTCAATTAGACGTGACACGACCGCCTCTGAGCCCATTCCATCACGGTAGGCGGCAAAACAAACTCGACTCAGCCGAAATCGATGTAGGCAAATATTTTCAATAGGGGCAGGTTTGTAACTTCACTTGGACGTGACACAACCGCCCTACCTGTCAGCCCCGTTCATACACTGTGGGCACCAACCATGGGCGCCAACCACCCTCTCCTCGCCCGAAATCGCTCTGGGCAAATATTGGCGAGATGCGAGATTACCGTCCTATCCCCAACCGACGAGACGTACAAATTTTAAACAGGGGCTAAGTTCGTAACTTTCCCATATTTCAGACAGGCGCGTCCCAAAAACATGGTTCCCCGTACCTCTCCCTCCATTTTCCCATTCATACACCGTCCGCGCTAGAACACCCCATCCCCACACCAGCCTCCGTCCGCCACCCCATCCATCGCCGCCGTCCTCCACCACATCCATCGCCACCGTCCTCCACCATGCTGGAGCACCTACCAAGACCGCGTCGTCCACTGCTAGAGATGGACATTTCTCATCCACGGCAACGGACCAATAGCCTTGCATCGCGTCCTCTCGCTTCAACGGCGTCGTCGTCCTCTTTGTCGGGGCCGCTCACACGACCTTCTCTTCCACCACAATGGGACTTATCCTCCGATGCACCCATCTACCGACGCAGATCTGCTTCAACGCCACCGACAGCCATCACACCCCCGATGCCTACACGAGGCCGCAAGAGAGGTGGTACTTCATATCTCCTCAACTTTTTGATCTCAACCAGAAAATAGATCTTCACTTGGTTACTCTACTTTCTTTTTAGCTCTTAGAATTTCGTTCTTAGTTCGAAGCAAACAATGGATGCTAAATATCATTTCTCCGATTTGCAGCTTCAAATCTACCATGGCACAACCATAATACGATTTAATTGATCATGCTTAGGGTTTAATTGATCATGTTGGTTTCGTGGTGGTTTCTTTAATACAAATCGGAGGGGAAACCCTTGTTTGCTAAAAAAAATATGCTTAGAGTTTCCCCCTTTTATGATCACTATACGATCAGAATACGTGCTTCGTGTCATAATAACACTGCTCCACCCATCAAGCTAAACAAGCTTAGTTGTTCAAATACGAATATGATATTACTAAAATAGAGTTGTTTAATTGGTCAGCTAAATGTTCCTAAATTAGTTTCGAAAATGCATGTTCGCCGCTCGGGTGTGTATATCTACAGGGTGCCCATGGTGGGCCGGCCCACCCTGGGATTTTGGGTCGTCCCAGGCCCCGATTCCCCTCTGTTCTGCTGCGCGCTTCCGATCTCTACTCACCCCCAGCCGCCTGCCTCGCTGGCGACTTGCCGTCCCCGGACGGCATGACTCTAGGAGGAGACGCCGGACTAACAGGAGGCCAGGAGTCGCTCGCCCAACAGCGTCACCGCTGCCCGGGCGCGCCGCCGTGCCTACCTTCCCAGTCTATTCAGGGCTCAGGCGTGTAGCACCCATCAAGCCAACCCGATTTATCCTGAGATACGTCCTCAACACTCAGCAGCCACTCCTCATCACCCATTTTCTAATTGATTGATTACTCATTAGGCAGGACTGTCATTAGTGTTTGTTGTGTGCTTAGTGATACCTACACTTAATGGTTCAGATGTATTTCGGTAATCTTTAGTACCTCTAAAGTTCACAGGGTTTTCAAAATTCCGGCCCTCGGAACAGAAACTAGTCATTTTGGATTGTTGGTCGTAGTGACATTGACCCAGATTACTACTGCAAGCCAGGTTTGTTGACAATTTTACTTGTCTTTCTTACTCATTCAATATAATATCCAATTGTTCACGTCGATTAGTTGCAAACAATAAGTGCTAGACAAACTTCTTCATTCTGATTTTGGATGGTCTCTTACTGCAGTTACAATTCTGCATACTTGTCCTAGTAAGCTCACAAGTAAATGATTGATTCACTACATCTATGCTCGCCTTGTCATATTTGTTGTCAATATTCTTTTAGGGTGCACCACCCTGTTTCTAAATATTGGAACCGTAGAGATGAGTGAATAGTATCTCTCTATGTGATCTCTTCCATCATGTGTGGGTAACGAACACTGCATTGTATAGAAAGAAAGTGTCATTTCCAGCTTTTACATAGGTTTCGATCTTTTACATGGAATACAATCTGCCTACTTGCTTTGTGTCGCACTACCAACACTCCACCCTTGAAGCTAAACATTACGCCACTCATAATTTCTTAGTTCATTTGTTCAAATACGAATTTCATATGATTCTAATGTTCCTACTTCAGTTTTGAAATGTGTGCCTGCCTGTTATAGAGACATAAGGGGTTTGTATTTCTGTGTGTGGTCTGGTCAGCACAGTTGGGGAGGTGAACTTTGCATATGCAGGGGTTTATAGGGAGACACTCTCCGAGTTGAATCCGCAATGCATTCCATAGATAATCTGACTGCTTTTTATGTTTTCATGAATCTCAGATTCTGAACAGCATCATAATGATTATGAGCTTGCGCGCATGAAAAGAATAAAGCAGAACAATGCCATGGCTGTCAAACTTGGCATTAAGGGACTGAAATCAAGTCTGGATGCAATGCAATACAAACGCTCTCCACCTATAGATTCATGCTCAGAGTATGATCCTAACAGTGATTCTGAGCTAGAGGGAGACCTAAGTCAATGTAGCTCCCTAGTGGAGGAGTCAGAGGAAGATGCCCTATCTTATTCACCCATCAAGGTACTTCTCTAACTTTCCAAGGTTACATTGCTCGCACATATCTTGCAACTGATGCTTTGCATTGCTTCTACTTTGTTGAACTGTCATTAGCTTAGTTTACACATCGTGTATGTGAATACGCCCTGCCTATCCATTTTCAGTACATATTCCATCTGTCACCATACCATATTTATCCATTCAAATGTGGTTCTTTTGTATCAGACGTTCAAAAGGAAGAGGGCGATTGCTGATCGTGGAGGATCACAAGCAAAGTATTTGGAAAAGGTAGTGGCACCTGATAAATCAAATAGCCCATTAGGTGTATTTGCAATATCACCTGACCCACAAAATACCCTAACTCTAGCAGACTCTAGCCCTACCACACTGGTCATTTCTGATGCCCCAACTCAGCAGACCCCAACTGCTGCAAACAGTATGATTATGCCAGTTGACATAGCGCCAACTGTACAATGCAAAACCCCCATTCTAGCAAAGAGTACACCAAATCCAGTTGCCAAATCCCTTTTCGGACCAGAGAGAGCCCTAATTGCAGCAAATAGGACCCCTGTTCCATTTCTTCCCAGTTTAGAAGACGAAGCTTATGTTGTTGTCAAAAACTTTGTGCGCATCTTTCCTTCATGGAAAGATTATACCGTAGACACAGAATAATTTCCAGTCTTCCTCCGCAACTTACGCATAAGTAATGTACTAATGTTATTCATGGTCATTACTGCATATGTTTCTGCTGACAGAAGACACAAGATTTCATTCTTTTAAATAGGCGAGGAGCAAACTGGATTGTGATGACGAGCAAGGTTGGTTGCGCTTTTCAAGCACTCGTTTATGAAGTATCGTTCCTACCCGAGGCAAGCGCACTTCGATGGCAAGCCCCTGAACGAAATTTTAGTAAAGTCTCCGGTGCTACATTTATCCGACGGTGACTGGAATAATCTTGTTACACATTGGTCTCGGCTGCAGCGTAAGGTACTGTCTATGATATCACATCACAATTTGAACTACATTTCTGCATTTTCCTTAATGTCTCACTTGTACGAAAAACTGTTAGCAGAAGAACATTCGTTCTCAAGGGACCACAAAATCTCGCAACTATAGTGCACACTGCATTGCTCTTGTGAGTACCTCTTGCCCTGTATGACCATACCTA
Organism: Triticum urartu; assembly: GCF_003073215.2. Lineage (NCBI taxonomy): Eukaryota > Viridiplantae > Streptophyta > Magnoliopsida > Poales > Poaceae > Triticum > Triticum urartu. Next base: position 611,313,603 of record NC_053026.1, on the reverse strand, counting down.
CTTTCATAGCTATTTGATTATGTAGCATCATTGCACATGTTAGCCTCGTAATCGTCCCAATGCTTTTGTCGACATTATAAGATCCGTATGGACTCTTACATAAATTTAGAATCAACCCAATGCTTTTGAAGAGGTTTAGCTCTGCAGTCCTCTTGTAAGGACTGAACATGGTCTATCACTGTACTTACATTAACAACTACTCCCTTCGTCCCATAATATAAGAACGTTTTATACAGTACACCAGTGTTCAAAACACTCTTGTATTATGGGAAGAGGGATTGGTTCATTTTGTAGCATTCTGCATCTTATCTCCCTCGCCCACCATTTACTAAAAAAGACCAGATCTATATTTAATCTTACCAACAAGTAGAATACACAGACAATGCCAGTGCAGAAGTGTAGCCCATTGCTCTTGTCAGTACATTTTGTCCTGTAACGCTTGTACTTCCAGGGATTGGTAGTTGATTATGTAGCATCAATCTGCATCTTATCTTCATTATCCTCTATCCCTTCCAGTATTATCATATCTATAATTACTCTCTACAAAATGTAGAGTACATGCAATGCTTATGAAGAAGATTATGTGCTAAAATTCTTGAGTTATCCTTCCCTTGACATGGAGAAGGGCATTATAAAGCCGGTGTTAACTGTTAATGTAAGTCAGTCCTTCTAAAGCCTTTATCCTCAACTGCTGTTTAATTTGCTCATACTCCCTATAGTTTACTGCTGTTTAGTTTGCTGTTTCTACCAAAATGCATGTTCGTAAGAACCGTAAGTTCTAAGTTTTACTTGTAAAACCAAATTCCTTATTCATACCATGCGCATTACTTAATACTCCCTATATGTATGCTTGTTTTTGTGGATCTGTAATCCAGTGTGTGGTGAAGCAGCCCATGTTTGCACCTTGTCATCTCCTGTTTTATCTTACTAATGTGGCTGATGATATGAACAACATGCCATGCACATTATCCAAAATAGATACAATGATTTTCTTTGCCCTTCATCTATGCTTGTTATGTTGACATGGTAATCCAGTAGTGTGGTGAAGCTCCCCGCATTATGAACAATGCCAAATTATGATATTGATATTTTGAACTTACTCTTTATTTTCTAATTTGAAATTGGATAGAATTGATGGAACAGTTATCATCTTTGTTTATACACGTGCAAAACCTGTCATCTCTCTGCTTTGTTTCAGGGTGATATGCCTGATGGCATGCACAAGTCTGCTGAAGGCTGTGAGACAAACCCAACATATATTGCAGCAAAGAAGGCAAAACATCTTGAAGATAGCGAGACAACCCCAAAGTCTTGTCTTGATGCAGTGTTCAAGTTACTTGAGACTAATAGTCAGACAAGCTAACAGAATTCGTTGTCTGAATCAGTTCGACTTCTTCAGTCCCAAGTTCTAGCAGAAAGGCATTCTGCAACTCAACTTCGACTTGAAGTCCTATTGAAGGAAATATGCCCTAGAGGCAATAATAAAGTTATTATTTATTTCCTTATATCATGATAAATGTTTATTATTCATGCTAGAATTGTATTAACCGGAAACATAATACATGTGTGAATACATAGACAAACAGAGTGTCACTAGTATGCCTCTACTTGACTACCTCATTGATCAAAGATGGTTATGTTTCCTAACCATAGACATGAGTTGTCATTTGATTAACGGGATCACATCATTAGGAGAATGATGTGATTGACTTGACCCATTCTGTTAGCATAGCACTTGATCGTTTAGTTTGTTGCTATTGCTTTCTTCATGACTTATAGATGTTCCTATGACTATGAGATTATGCAACTCCCGTTTACTACAGGAACACTTTGTGTGCTACCAAATGTCACAACGTAACTGGGTGGTTATAAAGGTGCTCTACAGGTGTCTCCGAAGGTACTTGTTAGGTTGGCGTATTTCGAGATTAGGATTTGTCACTCCGATTGTCGGAGAGGTATCTCTGGGCCCTCTCGGTAATGCACATCACTTAAGCCTTGCAAGCATTGCAACTAATGAGTTAGTTGCTGGATGATGTATTATAGAACGAGTAAAGAGACTTGTCGGTAATGAGATTGAACTAGGTATTGAGATACCGACGATCGAATCTCGGGCAAGTAACATACCGATGACAAAGGGAACAACATATGTTGTTATGCGGTCTGACCGATAAAGATCTTCGTAGAATATGTGGGAGCCAATATGAGCATCCAGGTTCCGCTATTGGTTATTGACCGGAGACATGTCTCGGTCATGTCTACGTAGTTCTCGAACCCGTAGGGTCTGCACGCTTAAAGTTTCGGTGACGATTGTATTATGAGTTTATGTGATTTGATGTACCAAAGGTAGTTCGGAGTCCCGGATGAGATCGGGGACATGACGAGGAGTCTCGAAATGGTCGAGACGTAAAGATCGATATATTGGACGACTATATTCGAACATTGAAAGGTTTCGAGTGATTCGGGTATTTTCGGGGGTACCGGGGAGTTATGGGAATACGAAGAAGAAGTAATGGGCCACATGGGCCAAGTGGTGGAAGAGAGGAGGCAGGGCGCGCGGCCCCCCTAGCCCAAACCGAATTGGACTAGGGGGCCGGCCCCCCTTTCCTCCTTTTCCTCCTTCTCCTTCCTTCTCCTTCTCCTTCTCCTCCTTCCTTTCCTCCTCCTAGTAGGAGTAGGAAAGGGGAGTCCTACTTCTACTAGGAGGAGGACTCCTCCTCCTAGCGTGCCCATATAGGGCCGGCCGGCCTCCCCCTTGCTCCTTTATATACAGGGGCAGGGGGGCACCTCTAGACACACAAGTTGATCACTTGATCTCTCCCAGCCATGTGCAGTGCCCCCCTCCACCATATTCCACCTCGGTCATATCGTAGCGGTGCTTAGGCGAAGCCCTGCGTTGGTAGCAACATCATCACCGTCATCACGCCGTCGTGCTGACGGAACTCTCCCGTGAAGCTCTGCTGGATCGGAGTTCGCGGGATGTCATCGAGCTGAACGTGTGCTGAACTCGGAGGTGCCGTGCGTTCGGTACTTGGATCGATCGGATCGTGAAGACGTACGACTACATCAACCGCGTTGTGCTAACGCTTCCGCTTTCGGTCTACGAGGGTACGTGGACAACACTCTCCCCTCTCGTTGCTATGCATCACCATGATCTTGCGTGTGCGTAGGAAATTTTTGAAATTACTATGTTCCCCAACAGTGGCATGCGAGCCAGCTTTTATGCGTAGATTTCATATGCACGAGTAGAACACAAGTGAGTTGTGGGCGATATAAGTCAAACTGCTTACCAGCATGTCACACTTTGGTTCGGCGGTATTGTTGGATGAAGCGGCCCAGACCGACATTACACGTACGCTTACGCAAGACTGGTTTTACCGTCGTGCTATGCACACAGGTGACTACCGGGTGTCAGTTTGTCCAACTTTAGTTGAACCGAGTGTGGCTACGCCCGGTCCTTGAGAAGGTTAAAACAGCACTAACTTGACAAACTATCGTTGTGGTTTTCGATGCGTAGGTAAGAACGGTTCTTGCTCAGCCCGTAGCAGCCACGTAAAACTTGCAACAACAAAGTAGAGGACGTCTAACTTCTTTTTGCATGGCATGTTGTGATGTGATATGGTCAAGACGTGATGAGATATAAGTTGTTGTATAAGATGATCATGTTTTGTTGAAGTTATCGGCAACTGGCAGAAGCCTTATGGTTGTCTCTTTATTGCATAAGATGCAAGTGCCAAATAATTGCTTTACAATTATCGCTATGCGATAGCAATAGTTGCAAGAGCAATAGTTGGCGAGACGACCATGTGATGACACATTGATATAGATCAAGATGATGGAGATCATGGTGTCATGCCGGTGACGATGGAAATCATGACGATGTTTTGGAGATGGAGATCAAAGGCACAAGATGATGATGGCCATATCATGTCACATATTTTGATTGCATGTGATGTTTATCTTTTATGCATCTTATCTTGCTTTAATTGACGGTAGCATTATAAAATGATCTCTCACTAAATTTCAAGATAAAAGTGTTCTCCCTGAGTATGCACCGTTGCCAAAGTTCGTCGTGCCCAGACACCACGTGATGATCGGGTGTGATAAGCTCTACGTCCATCTACAACGGGTGCAAGCCAGTTTTGCACATGCAGAATACTCAGGTTAAACTTGACGAGCCTAGCATATGCAGATATGGCCTCGGAACACTAAGACTAAAAGGTCGAGCGTGAATCATATAGTAGATATGATCAACATAGTGATGTTCACCATTGAAAACTACTCCATTTCACGTGATGATCGATTATGTTTTAGTTGATTTGGATCACGTGATCACCTAGAAGATTAGAGGGATGTCTTTCTAAGTGGGAGTTCTTAAGTAATATGATTAATTGAACTTAAATTTATCATGAACTTAGTCCTGGCAGTATTAGCATATCTATGTTGTAGATCAATAGCTCGCGTTTAGCTCCCCTATTTTATTTTTGATATGTTCCTAAAGAAAACTAAGTTGAAAGATGTTAGTAGCAATGATGCGGATTGGATCCGTGATCTGAGGTTTATCCTCATTGCTGCACAGAAGAATTATGTCCTTAATGCACCGCTAGGTGACAGACCTATTGCAGGAGCAGATGCAGACGTCATGAATGGCTAGCTCAATATGATGACTACTTGATAGTTTAGTGCACCATTCTTAACAACTTAGAATCGGGACTTCAAAGACGTTTTCAGCCTCATGGATCATATGGATGTTCCAGGAGTTGAAGTAAATATTTCAAGCAAATACCCGAGTTGAGAGATATGAAGTCTCCAACAAGTTCTATAGCTAAAAGATGGAGGAGAATAGCTCAAGCAGTGAGCATGTGTTCAGATTGTCTGGGTACTACAATCGCTTGAATCAAGTGGGAGTTAATCTTCCAGATAAAATAGTGATTGATAGAATTCTCTAGTCACCATCACCAAGTTAGTAGAACTTCATGTTGAACTATAGTATGCAAGGGATGATGAAAACGATTCCCGAGCTTTTCATGATGATGAAATCGATGAAGGTAGAAATCAAGAAAGAGCGTCAAGTGTTGATGATTAACAAGACCACTAGTTTCAAGAAAAGGGCAAAGGGAAAGAAAGGGAACTTCAAGAAGAACGGCAAGCAAGTTGTTGCTCAAGTGAAGAAGCCCAAGTCTGGTCCTAAGCCTGAGACTAAGTGCTTCTATTGCAAAGGGACTGGTCACTGGAAGCGGAACTGCCCCAAGTATTTTGTGGATAAGAAGGATGGCAAAGTGAACAAAGGTATATTTGATATACATATTATTGATGTGTATTTTACTAGTGTTTGTAGCAACCCCTCGGTATTTGATACTGGTGCAGTTGCTAAGAGTAGTAACTCGAAACGGGAGTTGCATAATGAACAGAGACTAGTTAAGGGTGAAGCGACGATGTGTGTTGGAAGTGGTTCCAAAATTGATATGATCATCATCGCACACTCCCTATACTTTTGGGATTAGTGCTGAACCTAAATAAGTGTTATTTGGTGTTTGCGTTGAGCATGAATATGATTTGATCATGTTTATTGCAATACGGTTATTCATTTAAGTAAGACAATAAATTGTTGTTCTGTTTACATGAATAAAACCTTCTATGGTCATACACCCAATGAAAATGGTTTGTTGGATCTTGATTGTGGTGATACACATTCTCATAATATTGAAGCCAAAAGATGCAAAGTTAATAATGATAGTGCAACTTATTTGTGGCACTGCCGTTTAGGTCATATTGGTGTAAAGCGCATGAAGAAAATCCATGCTGATGGGCTATTGGAATCACTTGATGCTTGCGAACCATGCCTCATGGGCAAGATGACTAAGACTCCATTCTCCGGAACAATGGAGCGAGCAACAGATTTGTTGGAAATCATACATACTGATGTATCTGGTCCGATGAATATTGAGGCTCGCGGCAGGTATCATTATTTTTTGATCTTCATAGATGATTTGAGCAGATATGAGTATATCTACTTGATGAAACACAAGTCTGAAATATTTGAAAAGTTCAAAGAATTTCAGAGTTAAGTGGAGAATCATCGTAACAAAAATAAAAGTTTCTACGATATGATCGCAGAAGTAAAATATTTGAGTTACGAGTTTGGCCTTCAGTTAAAACAATGTGAAATAGTTTCACTGCTCACGCCACCTGGAACACCACAGTGTAATGGTGTGTCCGAATGTCGTAACCGTGCTTTATTAGATATGGTGCGATCTATGATGTCTCTTACTGATTACCACTATCGTTTTGGGGTTATGCATTAGAGACAGCTACATTCACATTAAATAGGGCACCATCTAAATCCGCTGAGACGACACCGTGTGAACTGTGGTTTGGCGAGAAACCTAAGCTGTCGTTTCTTAAAGTTTGGGACTGCGATGCTTATGTGAAAAAGTTTCAACATGATAAGCTCAAACCCAAATCGTAGAAGTAAATCTTCATAGGATACCCAAAAGAAAATGTAGGGTACACCTTCTATCACAAATCCGAAGGCAAGTTATTCATTGCTGAGAATGGATCCTTTCTAGAGAAGGAGTTTCTCTCGAAAGAAGTGAGTGGGAGGAAAGTAGAACTTGATGAGGTAACTGTACCTGCTCCCTTATTGGAAAGTAGTTCATCACAGAAATCTATTCCTATGACTACTACAACAATTAGTGAGGAAGCTAATGATGATGATCATGTAACTTCAGATCAAGTTACTACCGAACCTCGTAGGTAAGCCAGAGTGAGATCCGCACCAGAGTGGTATGGTAATCATGTTCTGGAGGTCATGTTACTTGACCATGACAAACCTATGAACGATGAGGAAGCGATGATGAGCCCAGATTCCACGAAATGGCTTGAGGCCATGAAATCTGAGATGAGATCCATGTATGAGAGCAAAGTATGGACTTTGATTGACTTGCCCAATGATCGGCGAGCCATTGTGATTAAATGGATCTTCAAGAGGAAGACGGACGCTGATAGTAGTGTTACCATCTACAAAGCTAGAATTGTCGCAAAAAGGTTTTCGACAAGTTCAAGGTGTTGACTACAATGAGAGTTTCTCACTCGTATCTATGCTTAAGTCTGTCCGAATCATGTTAGCAATTGCCGCTTTTTATGATTATGAAATTTGGCAGATGGATGTCAAAACTGCATTCCTGAATGGATTTCTGGAAGAAGAGTTGTATATGATGCAACCGGAAGGTTTTGTATATCCAAAGGGAGCTATCAAAGTGTGCAAGCTCCAGCGATCCATTTATGGACTGGTGCAAGCCTCTCGGAGTTGGAATAAATGCTTTGATAAGTTGATCAAAGCATATAGTTTTATACAGACTTGCGGTGAAGTCTGTATTTACAAGAAAGTGAGTGGGAGCACTACAGCATTTCTGATAAGTATATGTGTATGCCATATCGTTGATCGGAGATAATGTAGATTTATTCTGCAAAGCATAAAGGAATGTTTGAAAGGAGTTTTTCAAAGAAAGACCTCGGTGAAGCTGCTTACATGTTGAGCATCAAGATCTATAGAGATAGATCAGGACGCTTGATAAGTTTTTCAATGAGTACATACCTTGACAATTTTTTGAAGTAGTTCAAAATGGAACAGTCAAAGAAAGAGTTCTTGCCTGTGTTACAAGGTCTGAAATTGAGTAAGACTCAAAGCCCGACCACGGCAGAAGATAGAAAGAGAATGAAAGTCATTCCCTATGCCTTGGCCATAGGTTCTATAAAGTATGCCATGCTGTGTACCAAATCTATTGTATACCCTACACTGTTTTTGGCAAGGGAGTACAATAGTGATCTAGGAGTAGATCACTAGACAGCGGTCAAAATTATCCTTAGTGGAATAAGGATATGTTTCTCGATTATGGAGGTGACCAAAAAGGTTCGTCGTAAAGGGTTACGTCGATGCAAATTTTGACACTTATCCAGATGACTCTAAATCTCAATCTGGATACATATTGAAAGTGGGAGCAATTAGCTAGAGTAGCTCCGTGCAGAGCATTGTTGACATAGAAATTTGCAAAATACTTACGGATCTAAATGTGGCAGACATGTTGACTAAACTTCTCTCACAAGCAAAACATGATCATACCTCAGTACTCTTTGGGTGTTAATCACATAGCGATGTGAACTAGATTATTGACTCTAGTAAACCCTTTGGGTATTGGTCACATGTTGATGTGAACTATGGGTGTTAATCACATGGTGATGTGAACTATTGGTATTAAATCACATGGTGATGTGACTAGATTATTGACTCTAGTGCAAGTGGGAGACTGAAGGAAATATGCCCTAGAGGCAATAATAAAGTTATTATTTATTTCCTTATATCATGATAAATGTTTATTATTCATGCTAGAATTGTATTAACCGGAAACACAATACATGTGTGAATACATAGACAAACAGAGTGTCACTAGTATGCCTCTACTTGACTACCTCGTTGATCAAAGATGGTGCCGGGGTTTCTGATCCACGGACACCTATGGGACCGGCGGACCGGGTCGCTTTTGGTTCGGCGGGGGGCGGAGGTTGCGCAAAGAGCAGATCGAGGCGAAGCTCGCGGGCGGTTGGTCGTGCGAAGAGTAAATCGAGGCGAAGCACGCGAGCGATTTACCCAGGTTCGGGCCGCACGGATGCGTAAAACCCTACTCCTGCTTTGTGGTGTTGTATTGATTTCTAGCTCGGGAGCGCGGAGTGCTACAGTATACTCCAGCAGCTGGCAAGGCCGAGCGTGAGTGTTCGAAGTGGCTAACCTCGAAGGCTCTCAGGATGGCCGACCCCCCCCTACGTTGCAGACGGGCCTCCTTTTATACTCAAGGGGTTACTGACATAGAGCAACGGGGGTCAAGGGCAAAAATGGAAAAGGAGCCGTGGATAGGCACAGCTAGGTGCTGTAGCAGGCACAGCTACCTGCTACAGTGCTATCATACCTAACCCTGACGGCAGGGGACAAGGGCATTAAATGCCCGTCTGTGTCGCCTAAATAGTACCGAGAGGGACCGCTAGGGACACCACCGTTCGCCACGATGGTTATCTCGTCAGCGCCTGCTCGCCACCTCGCACCCCTAGCTGCGCGACCTCCTGCCACGTGTGCTTGGGGGAGGCCCCCAGAGCGACACGTGGTGGTTGTGCTGGGGCGCGGGCTCGGAGAGGCGGTTCCCGCGGCGAACTCCTTGCCGCGGTCGTCGTCTTGTCGCGTCCGGGAGCTTGTCGCTCACCGGGTCTTGCCGGGACGCGTGGCGCGCCGCGGCAGGTCTTCTGGGAATGCCTTGAGTGGGGCCTTGCCGGGACGCGTGGTGCATCACGGCAAGTCCCTTGAAAATGCCTTGAGTGGCCTTCCCGGCAAGCTCCTCTCGCCGGGGTCTCGTTTCCTTCCCGGCAAGCTCCTCTTGCCGGGGCCTTGGTTTGAGTACTTTGTTCTTGAATGGTCTTCAAAGTAGCCACGGAGGGTCTTGGCGGTCACCCGGCAAGCCTTGCCGCGGGGATGCTGCGACTGCCCGTGCACAAGTTCGGGGTACTAGGGTACCCCTACCTTAGTACACCGACAGATGGTTATGTTTCCTAACCATAAACATGAGTTGTCATTTGATTAACGGGATCACATCATTAGGAGAATGATGTAATTGACTTGACCCATTCCGTTAGCATAGCACTTGATCGTTTAGTTTGTTGATGTTGCTTTCTTCATGACTTATACATGTTCCTATGACTATGAGATTATGCAACTCCCGTTTACTAGAGGAACACTTTCTGTGCTACCAAACGTCACAAAGTAACTGGGTGATTATAAAGGTTCTCTACAGGTGTATCCGAAGGTACTTGTTGGGTTGGCGTATTTCGAGATTAGGATTTGTCACTCCGATTGTCGGAGAGGTATCTCTGGGCCCTCTCGGTAATGCACATCACTTAAGCCTTGCAAGCATTGCAACTAATGAGTTAGTTGTGGGATGATGTATTATGGAACGAGTAAAGAGACTTGCCGGTAACGATATTGAACTATGTATTGAGATACCGATGATCGAATCTCGGGCAAGTAACATACCGATGACAAAGGGGACAACGTAGGTTGTTATGCGGTCTGACCGATAAAGATCTTCGTATAATATGTGGGAGCCAATATGAGCATCCAGGTTCCGCTATTGGTTATTTACCGGAGACATGTCTCGGTCATGTCTACATAGTTCTCGAACCCATAGGGTCTGCACGCTTAAAGTTTCGGTGACGATTGTATTATGAGTTTATGTGATTTTATGTACCGAAGGTAGTTCGGAATCCCGGATGAGATCGGGGACATGACGAGGAGTCTCAAAATGGTCGAGACGTAAAGATCGATATATTGGACGACTATATTCGGACATCAGAAAGGTTCCGAGTGATTCGGGTATTTTCGGGGGTACCGGGGAGTTACGGGAATACGAGGAAGAAGTAATGGGCCTCATGGGCCAAGTGGTGGAAGAGAGGAGGCAGGGTGCGCGGCCCCCCTAGCCCAAACCGAATTGGACTAGGGGGCCGACCCCCCTTTCCTCCTTTTCCTCCTTCTCCTTCCTTTCCTCCTCCTAGTAGGAGTAGGAAAGGGGAGTCCTACTCCTACTAGGAGGAGGACTCCTCCTCCTGGCACGCCCATAGAGGGCCGGCCGGCCTCCCCCCTTGCTCCTTTATATACAGGGGCAGGGGGGCACCTCTAGACACACAAGTTGATCAGTTGATCTCTCCCAGCCGTGTGCGGTGCCCCCTCCACCATATTCCACATCGGTCATATCGTAGCGGTGCTTAGGCGAAGCCCTGCGTCGGTAGCAACATCATCACCGTCATCACGCCATCGTGCTGATGGAACTCTCCCGTGAAGCTCTGCTGGATCGGATTTCGTGGGACGTCATCGAGCCGAACGTGTGCTGAACTCGGAGGTGCCGTGCGTTCGGTACTTGGATCGATCGGATCGTGAAGACGTACGACTACATCAACCGCGTTGTGCTAACGCTTCTGCTTTCGGTCTACGAGGGTACGTGGACAACACTCTCCCCTCTCGTTGCTATGCATCACCATGATCTTGTGTGTGCGTAGGAAATTTTTGAAATTACTATGTTCCCCAACACCTATCTCTAAGAAAGATTGCGGAGAACACCAATGAGAAACAATTTCAAAAAAATTCCTACGATCATGCAAGATCTATCTAGGAGATGCATAGCAACGAGAGGGGGAGAGTGTGTATACATACCCTCATAGACCAAAAGCGGAAGCGTTAGGTTAACGCGGTTGATGTAGTCGAACGTCTTCACAATCCAATCGATCTAGTACCGAACGTACGACACCTCCGAGTTCAGCACACATTCAGCTTGATGATGTCCCTCGAACTCTTGATCCAGCAAAGTGTCGAGGGAGAGTTTCGTCAGGACGACGGCATGGTGACGGTGATGGTGATGTGATCCGCGCAGGGCTTCGCCTAAGCACTACGATGCTATGACTAGAGGAGTAAACTGTGGAGGGGGCACCGCACACGGCTAAGAGAACAATTGATATGCTATGGGGTGCCCCCTGCCCCCGTATATAAAGGAGGGGAGGAGGAGGCGGCTGGCCAGGAGGGGCGCGCCATGGGGGGAGTCCTACTAGGACTCAACTCCTAGTAGGATTCGCCCCCCCTTTTCCTTTCTTACCGGAGGGGAAAATGAAGGAGAGGGAGAAGTAGAGGGAAAGGGGGAGCCGCCCCTCCCCTAGTCTAATTCGGACTCCATGGGGGGGCGGTCACCCCTTGCAGCCTCCCCTCTCTCTCCACTAAGGCCCATGAAGGCCCAATAATCCCCCCCGGGGGTTCCGGTAACCCCTCGGTACTCCGGTAAAATACCCGAACCACTCGAAACCATTCCGATGTCCGAATACTACCTTCCAATATATGAATCTTTACCTCTCGGCCATTTCAAGACTCCTCGTCATGTTTGTGATCTCATCCGAGACTCTGAACAAACTTCGGTCACCAAAACACATAACTCAGAATACAAATCTTGATCGAACGTTAAGCGTGCGGACCCTACGGGTTCGAGAACTATGTAGACATGACCGAGACACATCTCCGGTCAATAACCAATAGCGGAACCTAGATGATCATATTGGTTCCTACATATTCTACGAAGATCTTTATCGGTCAAACCGCGATGACAACGTACGTTATTTCCTTTGTCATCGGTATGTTACTTGCCTGAGATTCGATCATCGGTATCATCATACCTAGTGCAATCTCATTGCCAGCAAGTCTCTTTACTCGTTCCGTAATGCATCATCCCGCAACTAACTCCTGAGTCACATTGCTTGCAAGGCTTATAGTGATGTGCATTACCGAGAGGGCCCAAAGATACCTCTCCGATACTCGGAGTGACAAATCCTAACCTTGATCTATGCCAACCCTACAAACACCTTTGGAGACATCTGTAGAGCATCTTTATAATCACCCAATTACATTGTGACGTTTGATAGCACACAAGGTTCCTCCGGTATTCGGGAGTTGCATAATCACATAGTCAGAGGAATATGTATAAGTCATGAAGAAAGCAATATCAATAAAACTTAACGATCATTATGCTAAGGTAACAGACGGGTCTTGTCCATCACATCATTCTCTAATGATATGATCCCGTTCATCAAATGACAACACATGTCTATGGTCAGGAAACATAACCATCTTTGATTAACGAGCTAGTAAAGTAGAGGCATACTAGGGACACTCTGTTTTGTCTATGTATTCACACATGTACTAAGTTTCCGGTTAATACAATTCTAGCGTGAATAATAATCATTTATCATGACATAAGGAAATATAAATAACAACTTTATTATTGCCTCTAGGGCATATTTCCTTCACGGGCTGCATCTCTTGGACGCATTGATTCAAGTCTTTTTTCTTCAAAGGCTGATTTGCCGTCCTTGAACTCTGGGAACCCGGTGGCTATCTCTTTCAGGTCAAGTTCAAATTGCTATGCCTTGGACCGGCCTAGAGCAACAATGGCTCTTGCTCGGGCGGCTGATAATTTTGCTTCTTCAATTTAGCTAGCAAATGTTGACAAATGATCTAGAACAGTCTTGATTTGACTCCGCGGCTTCCTGTTTCCTCCTAAAGCCACAAGACTGTGCAATGTTCCAGTGTACAACTGTTCAGTCAGAGAGTAAACCGCCTTCAGCTTTAATAACATGTCTTGACCAAGATTTCCCTCCTGGAGCCTTTTAAGAAGTTATACAAGAGTTGCCACGCGAGTTAGCAATGCTATATATATATATATATATATATGGTCACGCTATTCGTCACCCTGAGTGAGGAATAGTTATTTTTCACCCCCCCTCTATTTTACCATCAATGCATCATAATTTTACGTTCCATAAGTTTTGTCTTATTTCCGACGTAAAAAAAGACCATAAGAAAATATATAATCATCATAAAAAATATTTTATATTATGTAAAATTACAACGTAAAAACATAGTGGCAAATACACATAAACTGTAAATTTTCTTGTCTTATGACCTATTTTTTTATTTTTTTGTGCCAAATTTTACGTAGTGAATCAATAGGAATGTAAATATTTGAATTACAAATGTAATTTAATTATGAAATGATCGTAAAATTACCTCGGATGAAGAATAACTTGTTATGCACCCTGGGTGATGAATAGTATCAATATATATATATATATGAGAAGCTAGGTGGGGTTACGGAATTTGAATTGCACATTACACTTACCGAAGATGGCGGCTGTAATATGAGAGATGTGTTGTTTTAAGCCGGATGACTCTTCGGTTACCGGCTTCAGCGCAGCTTCAGCATCTTCGGCCTTTTTTATTAGAGCAGCCTTGTCAGCCTCCCAGGTGGTTCTCTCAGTGTCAAAACCCGCTTTGACCTTTTCAAAATTTTCCAATTAAGTTTTTAGCTTTGACTCGGCCTTGGAAGTTTCAGCCTGTTGCAGCTCAATGTTTTCCTTCAAGTCACCCAGTTGTGACTCTTTAATGTTCAACTCTTCCTGAAATATAATGTTGAAGCAATGCTTATTACACAATGAATAATGTCAATATTATACAGATATTTAAAGTCCCAAAGCACATTGCAAGCAATATACTTGGCACTTGGGGGCTAATGTAGGTCATTGCAATTACTATTATGACCCGGCTTATCTTGTCAGTTTAAGCCGGCCCTTGGGGGCTACATGTTTGATTTTATTAAGGTCATTGAATACCCAACTTATCTTGTCAGATTAAGCCGACCCTTAGGGGCTACGTGTTTGATTTTATTAGTCATTGAAGACCCGGCTTATCTTGTCAGATTAAGCCGGCCCTTGGGGGCTAGCTACATGATTGATCCTATTAAGGTCATCAAAGATCCGGCTCATCCTTGTTAGGATAAGCCGGCCCTAGAGGGCTACGTGTGGTTTTGTTGGAGGATAATGATTTGAAGAACTGGCTCATTCTTGTTAGGATAGGTCGGCCCTTGGGGGCTACATGACTATATACATATGTACCAGTGGAAAGAATTTTAATTTGTACCTCGTACTTCTGCCTCATCAGATTAACCAGGCCAGCCTCCATATTGCGGCTTGTGTGTAGACGACTTAGATAGCCTACGTGCAACTCGCCTGTGCTAAAATCTTCATAGTGTTGCAGGGCCAGTTTCAGCTTTCCCTTGTCTACGGCGGGTGGTTCTTCTTTGGCACAATGTTTAGCCAAGATAGTAGGGTTTCTTGGCTCTGTGTAGCATGTGCCAGTAATGAGGACATCTTCAATAATCTTCTTAGAAGGAATATCTTTAGTTAACTTGGCAGGGCTTGGCGACTTGGGGCTTGGCGGATCATGACTGACAGCTGGGTTGATTTCAGTATGCATTGGTTCAAGAGCCGTGGCATTAAATTGCGGTGGCGGATCATTGGCAGGGTCTTCAGGATTTTGAACTAAAGCCTCAGGTGTTGGAAATATTCCCTAGAGGCAATAATAAAATGGTTACTATTATATTTCCTTGTTCATGATAATTGTCGATTATTCATGCTATAATTGTATTAACCGAAAATCGTAATACATGTGTGAATACATAGATCACAACATGTCCCTAGTGAGCCTCTAGTTGACTAGCTCATTGATCAATAGATGGTTGTGCTTTCCTAACCATGGACATAGGATGTCGTTGATAACGGGATCACATCATTAGGAGAATGATGTGATGGACAAGACCCAATCCTAAGCATAGCACAAGATTGTGTAGTTCGTTTGCTAAAGCTTTTCTAATTCAAGTATCGTTTCCTTAGACCTGAGATTGTGCAACTCCCGGATACCGTAGGAGTGCTTTGGGTGTATCAAATGTCACAACGTAACTGGGTGACTATAAAGGTGCACCACAGGTATCTCCAAAAGTGTCTGTTGGGTTGGCACGAATCGAGACTGGGATTTGTCACTCCGTATGACAGAGAGGTATCTCTAGGCCCACTCGGTAATGCATCAACATAACGAGCTCAATGTGACTAAGGAGTTAGCCACGGGATCATGCGTTACTGCTACCTCTTAAGCATTGCGTTGGTTTTCCCTTGAAGTGGAAAAGGTGATGCAGTAGAGCAATGTAAGTATTTCCCTCAGTTTTTGAGAACCAAGGTATCAATCCAGTAGGAGACCACGCGCGAGTCACCTCGTACCTACACAAACAAATAAGAACCTCGCAACCAACGCGATAAAGGGGTTGTCAATCCCTTCACGGCCACTTGCAAGAGTGAGATCTGATAGAGATGATAATAATAAGATAAATATTTTTGGTATTTTTATGATATAGATTGAAAGTAAAGATTGCAAAAAAGTAGATTGGAAACTTGTATGATGGAGAATAGACCCGGGGGCCATAGGTTTCACTAGTGGCTTCTCTCAAGATAGCATAAGTATTACGGTGGGTGAACAAATTATTGTCGAGCAATTGATAGAAAAGCGAATAATTATGAGAATATCTAGGCATGATCATGTATATAGGCATCACGTCCGAGACAAGTAGACCGAAACGATTCTGCATCTACTACTATTACTCCACACATCGACCGCTATCCAACATGCATCTAGAGTATTAAGTTCATGACAACAGAGTAATGCCTTAAGCAAGATGACATGATGTAGAGGGATAAACTCATGCAATATGATATAAACCCAATATTTTTATCCTCGATGGCAACAATACAATACGTGTCATTTCCTTTTTTGTCACTAGGATCGAGCACCGCAAGATTGAACCCAAAGCTGAGCACTTCTCCCATTGCAAGAAAGATTAATCTAGTAGGCAAAACCAAACTAATAATTCGAAGAGACTTGCAAAGATAAACCAATCATACATAAAATAATTCAGAGAAGATTCAAATATTGTTCATAGATAAACTTGATCATAAACCCACAATTCATCTGATATCGACAAACACACCGCAAAAGAAGATTACATCGAATAGATCTCCAAGAGAATCGAGGAGAACTTTGTATTGAGATCCAAAGAGAGAGAAGAAGCCATCTAGCTACTATCCATGGACCCGAAGGTCTGAAGTAAACTACTCACACATCATCGGAGGGGCCATGGAGTTGATGTAGAGGCCCTCCGTGATCAATGCCCCCTCCGGCGGAGCTCCGGAAAAGGCCCCAAGATGGGACCTCTTGGGTACAGAAGGTTGCGGTGGTGGAAATAGGGTTTCGTGGTGCTCCTGGATGTTTGCAGGGTATATGCATATATATAGGAGGAAAAAGTACGTCGGTGGAGCAACGAGGGGCCCACAAGGGTGGAGGGCGTGCCCAGGGGGGTGGGTGCGCCTCCCTCCCTCGTGGCCTCCTAGATTGTTTCTTGACGTCCACTCCAAGTCCCCTGGATCACGTTTGTTCCAAAAATAACGCTCCCGAAGCTTTCATTCCATTTGGACTCCGTTTGATATTCCTTTTCGACGAAACACTGAAATAGGCAAAAAAACGGCAATTTGGGCTGGGCCTCCGGTTAATAGGTTAGTCCCAAAAATAATATAAAAGTGTAAAATAAAGCCCATTAACATCCAAAACAGATAATATAATAGCATGGAAGAATCAAAAATTATAGATACGTTGGAGACGTATCAAGCATCCCCAAGCTTAATTCCTGCTCGTCCTCGAGTTGGTAAATGATAAAAACAGAATTTTTGATGTGGAATGCTTCCTAACATATTTCTCAATGTAATTTTTCTTTATTGTGGCATGAATGTTCAGATCTGAAAGATTCAAAGCATACTAACTAAGCAATCATGTCTTCTCAAAATAACATGGCCAAAGAAAGTTATCCCTACAAAATCATATAGTCTTGCTATGCTCTATCTTCATCACACAAAATATTAAATCATGCACAACCCCGATGACAAGCCAAGGAATTGTTTCATACTTTTGATGTTCTCAAACTTTTTCAATTTTCACGCAATACATGAGCGTGAGCCATGGATATAGCACTATGTTGGAATAGAATGGTGGTTGTGGAGAAGACAAAAAAGGAGAAGATAGTCTCACATCAACTAGGCGTATCAATGGGCTATGAAGATGCCCATCAATAGATATCAATGTGAATGAGTAGGGATTGACATGCAACGGATGCACTAGAGCTATAAGTGTATGAAAGCTCAACAAAAGAAACTAAGTGGGTGTGCATCCAACTTGCTTGCTCACGAAGACCTAGGGAAATTTGAGGAAGCCCATCATTGGAATATACAAGCCAAGTTCTATAATGTAAAATTCCCACTAGTTTATGAAAGTGACAACATAGGAGACTCTCTATCATGAAGATCATGGTGCTACTTTGAAGCACAAGTGTGGAAAAAGGATAGTAACATTGTCCCTTTTTTTTAATTTTTCGTCCGGAGTCTCATCCCGACTTGTGGGGGAATCATAGTCTCCATCATCCTTTCCTCACTGGGATAATGCTCTATCGATTAACGCCCCTAGCTAGGCATAAAAAGCAAGGATAGATCTAGGTATTGCCATCTTTGGTAGGCAATCCATAAGTGTCTCTCATAATAGATTCATATGGTAATTTAATTTTATTTCTAGGGAAGTGTTCCATGCCTTTCCTTAACGGAAATTGGAATCTAATATTCCCTTTCTTCATATCAATAATTGCACCAATCGTTCTAAGGAAAGGTCTACCAAGAATAATAGGACATGAAGGATTGCAATCTATATCAAGAACAATGAAATCTACGGGCACATAATTCCTATTTGCAACAGTAAGAACATCATTAATCTTTCCCATAGGTTTCTTAATAGTGAAATCCGCAAGGTGCAAGTTTAAAGAACAATCATCAAATTCACGGAAACCTAGCAAATCACAAAAAGTTTTTGAGATCGTGGAAACACTAGCACCCAAATCACACAAAGCATAGCATTCATGATCTTTAATTTTTTAAATAGTAGGTTCCCACTCATCATAAAGTTATCTAGGGATAGAAACTCCCAACTCAAGTTTTTCTTCATAAGCTTGCATCAAAGCATCAATGATATGTTTAGTAAAAGCTTTATTTTGACTATAAGCACGAGGAGAATTTAGCACGGATTGCAACAAGGAAATACAATCTATCAAAGAGCAATTATCATAATTAAATTCCTTGAAATCCAAGATAGTGGGTCCGTTGCTATCTAAAGTTTGCAAGTCTCTCGGTTGCAGGTGGTGACCCAGTTTCTGATCACTCCCAAATGGCGGGAATTCTATGGTCATCATTTAAAAATAGAATGGGCCAGGCCCAAGGAATTGATATGGGCTTTGATCTGCATACTCTCATTCAACCAGTTGATGGATTGCACAGTCTGTCTAAACCAATTTCTCCTGAGGAAGTCAACACTGTCTTAAGAGATTTGCTAACTGATCGAGCTCCTTGGCCGGACGGTTTTAATGGCCTTTTTGTTAAGAAGTGTTGTCCTATCATTGAGAAGGATTTTTTGGCACTCATTCAGGAGTTTTATGATGGGAGGCTATCTTTGGAGAATATTAATGGTTCCCTCATCACCTTAATACCAAAGATGTTGTCTCCTGAAGGACCTGAGGATTTTAGACCAATCTCTCTTACTAATACATGTCTAAAGTTCCTCACTAAGCTCTTGGCAAATAGACTTCAAAAGGTCATTTTGCAATGCATTCACAAGAATCAATATGGGTTTCTGAAGAGCAGAGCCATTCAGGACTGCCTGGCTTGGCTTTTGAGTATATACATCAGTGCAATCAATCAAAAAGGCCAATCATCATTCTGAAGCTGGATTTTTCAAAAGCATTTGACACTATGGAGCATGATCTCATTTTACAAATTCTCCAGCACAAAGGTTTTGATGCAAAATGGATTTCTTGGATTAAAGAGATTCTATCCTCAGGATCATCATCGGTTCTTCTTAATGGGGTGCCTGGTAAACAGTTCAAATGCAAATGTGGGGTCAGGCAGGGGGATCCCCTCACCCCACTCCTATTTGTCATAGCTGTTGATCTCCTTCGAACAATGGTCAATGATATGCTGGCTAGGGGAGTTCTAACACTTCCAATCCCATCTCATGACCCTAATTTTCCTATTATTCAGTATGCAGATGACACAATAATCATCCTTTCTGCAGTGGAGGATCAGTTGGTGGCTCTCAAGAACATGCTCCATATTACAGTCTACTGGCCTCAAGGTAAATTTTGGCAAGTCCTCAATGGTGCCACTCAATATTGAGCTAGCAGAGGCACAGAGGTTGTCTAGCATCCTGGGCTGTAAGTTAGAAAAGTTGCCTTTCACATATCTGGGTGTTCCACTTGGTACCACCAGACCTAGAATTATTGATTTCATGCCTATAGTGGATAGTGTTGAAAGAAGACTGTTTGTTAGCTCTGCCATGCTCAATCAAGGATCCAGGTTGCAATTGCTCACATCAGTGCTTACTTCAATGCCCATATACTTCCTCTGTAGTTTGCATATCCCCCTGGTATTATCAAGCAGTTGGATAGGATTTTCAGGCAGTGTTTATGGAGGGGAAACTCTGATGTTCCAAAGCAATCCTCAGCTGCCTGGGATTTAGTTTGCAGACCCAAGGATAAGGGAGGCCTTGGCATTCTCAACCTGATTATTCAGAACCAAGGCCTGCTTCTCAAACAATTGCATAATTTTTACAATAAACAGCAGGTTCCTTGGGTCCAGTTGATTTGGGATAGCTATTATGATGGAGTTGTGCTTCATGCAACAGTTCTCACTGGCTCATTTTGGTGGAAGGACATTCTCAAGCTTGCTGACCATTATAGGTCCATTGCTTCAGTGCACGTTAATATGGGTGATTCTGCTCTTTTCTGGTTGGATGCTTGGCATGTTGGTGGCTCTTCAAGGCCCCTAAACCTGAGACTACCAAGGCTTTTCTCTTTTTTTGGATGATAAGGTTTCTGTCAGGGAGTTTATGCAAAACTAGGACTTGTTCTCAATGTTCCACCTGCCAATCTCCCAGGAGGCAGTAGCTGAATTGGAAACCTTGGAAGGATGGTTGCTCAATCTTTAGAGAGACCCCAAATTGCCTGATGTTTGGATTTGGCCTGGAAAGTCTGGACAGTTTACAGCAAAGAGTTTCTATGCCATCATGCATACACACCTCCCAACTATTCAACCCTGTAAGTGGCTTTGGCAGAGCAGATGTACTATGACAATTGAAGTCTTTGGCTGGCTCCTCTTTTTTGACAGGCTCAACATAAAGGACATGTTGGTCCGAAGGCATTGGAGGTCCCCTACGGCTGATAATCTATGTGTCATTTGTAATGCCTTTTTTTCGAGGATAGAGCTCATCTATTCTTTGAATGTAACTATAGTGCCAGGGTTTGGAATTACCTGCAGATTGATTGGTCACAGGGCTCAAATATTCAGCAATGTATATCTCAAGCAAGGCAGAGATTTGGTCATCCTTTCTTCTTTGAAGTTATGCTCACAGCTGCTTGGAATATATGGATTCTGAGAAATGGGAGAACCTTCAGGGGGATATAGTCTACTTTTGCTGCCTGGAGGGGTAGCTTTATACATGATTTTCTCTTGTTGTCTCATAGACTTAAAGATAGCATTAAGTCTAGGATTGTAGATTGGGTTAACTCCCTTGATACGTCTCCAACGTATCTATAATTTTTGACTGCTCCATGCTATATTATCTACTGTTTTGGACATTATTGGGCTTTATTATACACTTTTATATTATTTTTGGGACTAACCTACTAACCGGAGGCCCAACCCAGAATTGCTGTTTTTTTGCCTATTTTAGGGTTTCAAAGAAAAGTAATATCAAATGGAGTCCAAATGGAATGAAACCTTCGGGAACGTGATTTTCTCACCGAACATGATCCAGGAGACTTGGACCCTACGTCAACCAACCAACAGGGAGGCCACGAGGTAGGGGGCGCGCCTACCCCCCCCCCAGGCGCGCCCTCTGCCCTCATGGGCCCCCTGTTTCTCCACCGACGTACTTCTTCCTCCTATATATACCTACGTACCCCCAAATGATCAGATACGGAGGCAAAACCCTAATTCCACCACCGTAACTTTCTGTATCCACGAGATCCCATCTTGGGGCCTGTTCCGGAGCTCCGTCGGAGGGGGCATCGATCACGGAGGGCTTCTACATCAAAACCATAGCCTCTCCGATGAAGTGTGAGTAGTTTACCTCAGACCTACGGGTCCATAGTTATTAGCTAGATGGCTTCTTCTCTCTTTTTGGATCTCAATACAAAGTTCTCCCCCTCTCTTGTGGAGATCTATTCGATGTAATCTTCTTTTGCGGTGTGTTTTTGAGACCGATGAATTGTGGGTTTATGATCAAGTTTATATATGAACAATATTTGAATCTTCTCTGAATTCTTTTATGTATGATTGCTTATCTTTGCAAGTCTCTTCGAATTATCAGTTTGGTTTGGCCTACTAGATTGATCTTTCTTGCAATGGGAGAAGTGCTTAGCTTTGGGTTCAATCATGCAATGTCCTTTCCCAGTGACAGTAGGGGCAGCAAGGCACGTATTGTATTGTTGTCATAGAGGATAACAAGATGGGGTTTTATCATATTGCATGAATTTATCCCTCTACATCATGTCATCTTGCTTAAGGCGTTACTCTGTTCTTATGAACTTAATACTCTAGATGCATGCTGGATAGTGGTCGATGTGTGGAGTAATAGTAGTAGATGCAGACAGGAGTCGGTCTACTTGTCTTGGACGTGATGCCTATATACATGATCATACCTAGATATTCTCATAACTATGCTCAATTCTATCAATTGCTCAACAGTAATTTGTTCACCCTCCGTAAAATATCTATGCTCTTGAGAGAAGCCACTAGTGAAACCTATGGCCCCCGGGTCTATCTTCATCATATTAATCTTCCAATACTTAGTTATTTTCATTGCCTTTTATTTTACTTTGCATCTTTATCATAAAAATACCAAAAATATTATCTTATCATATCTATCAGATCTCACTCTCGTAAGTGACTATGTAGGGTTTTACAACCCCTTATCGCGCTGGTTGCGAGGATTTATTTGTTTTGTGCAGGTGCAAGGGACTCGCGCGTAGCCTCCTACTGGATTGATACCTTGGTTCTCAAAAAATGAGGGAAATACTTACGCTACTTTGCTGCATCACCCTTTCCTCTTCAAGGGAAAACCAACGAAGTGCTCAAGAGGTAGCATCCCTCATGTAAATGTAAGTTCTCTTTGTTTTAGGTTAGGCTTGTAATTTGTATTTTTCTCTATACAGTTTGTTTTGAGGATGCAATAAATGGTTGTGGGGTTTTTACCCTACAGTAAATATTCAAAAAAAATGTTTTAACCTCTTTAATCCCACTTTTATCAATTTTGGCATTAAGATCTATACTCTGAATTATTGGGATGCCTTCTAACTAAAGTTGACTCATCTCCAATTCCATCATTATCAAGATTCATATTGCAAAACAAAGATTTAATAGGGGACACGTCAATAACTTTTAGATCTTCATCCTTATTATCATGAAAACTAGAAGAACACGCTTTCACAAAGCAATCTCTTTTTGCACGCATCCTAGCGGTTCTTTCTTTGCACTCATCAATGGAAATTCTCATGGCTTTGAGAGACTCATTGATATCAATCTTAGGTGTAATAGATCTAAGTTTCAAAGAATCAACATCAAGAGAAATTATATCCACGTTCCTAGCCAACTCATCAATCTTAAGCATTTTTTCTTCAATCAAAGCATTGAAACTCCTTTGCAAAGTAATAAATTCTTTAATACTAGATTCAAAATCAGAGGGCATCTTATTGTAATTTCCATAAGAATTGTTGTAGTAATTACCATAATTATTAGAGGAATTACTAGGAAACGGCCTAGAATTAAAATTACCTCTATACGCGTTGTTACCAAAATTGTTCCTACCAACAAAATTCACATCCATAGATTAATTATTATTCTCAATCAAAGTAGACAAAGGCATATCATTAGGATCAGTAGGAGCACTCTTATTAGCAAAAAATTTCATAAGTTCATCCATCTTTCCACTCAAAACATTAATCTCTTCAATCGCTTGAACCTTTTTACTAGTAGATCTTTCTGTGTGACATTGAGAATAATTAACCATAATATTATCTAGGAGTTTGGTAGCTTCTCCTAAAGTGATTTCCATAAAAGTGCCTCCCACTGCTGAATCTAAAAGATTTCTAGAGGCAAATTTTGTATTATCTAGGAGTTTGGTAGCTTCTCCTAAAATTCAATCCGGCATAAAAATTTGTATAATCATCCATAAATTCAATCCATGTGTAGGGAAATTACGTATCATTAATTTCATCCTCTCCTAAGATTGTGCAACATGCTCATGATCAAGTTGCTTAAAATTCATAATATCGTTTCTAAGGGAGATGATCTTAGCGGGAGGAAAATACTTAGAGATAAAAGCATCTTTGCACTTATTCCATGAATCAATACTATTTTTAGGCAAAGACGAAAACCAAGCTTTAGCACGACCTCTAAGCAAAAATGGAAATAGCTTAAGTTTAACAATATCATTATCCACATCTTTCTTCTTTTGCATATCACACAAATCAACAAAGTTGTTTAGATGGGTAGCGGCATCTTCACTAGGAAGGCCAGAAAACGGATCTTTCATGACAAGATTCAGCAAAGTAGTATTAATTTCACAAGATTCAGCATCGGTAAGGGGAGCAATCAGAGTGCTAATAAAATCATTATTGTTGGTATTAGCAAAGTCACACAATTTAGTATTATCTTGAGCCATCGTGACAAGCAAGCAATCCAACACACAAGCAAACAAGAAATAGGAAAAAGAGGCAAACTGAAAAATAGATGGGGAATGGAAAAAGATGCAGAAAAAAACGGCAAGGGTGAAGTGGGGGAGAGGAAAACGAGAGGAAAATGGCAAATAATGTAATGCGAAGGATAAGAGTTGTGATGGGTACTTGGTATGTCTTGACTTGGTGTAGATCTCCCCGGCAACGGCTCCAGAAATCCTTCTTGCTACCTCTTGAGCACTGCGTTGGTTTTCCCTTAAAGAGGAAAGGGTGATGCAGTAGAGCAGCATAAGTATTTCCCTTAGTTTTTGAGAACCAAGGTATCAATCTAGTAGGAGACCACGCGCGAGTCACCTCGTACCTACACAAACAAATAAGAACCTTGCAACTAATGCGATAAAGGGGTTGTCAATCCCTTCACGGCCACTTGGAAGAGTGAGATCTGACAGAGATGATAATAATAAGATAAATATTTTTGGTATTTTTATGATATAGATTGAAAGTAAAGATTGCAAAATAAAGTAGATTGGAAACTTGTATGATGGAGAATAGACCTGGGGGCCATAGGTTTCACTAGTGGCTTCTCTCAAGATAGCATAAGTATTACGGTGGGTGAACAAATTACTATCGAGCAATTGATAGAAAAGCGAATAATTATGAGAATATCTAGGCATGATCATGTATAGGAATCACGTCTGAGACAAGTAGACCGAAACGATTCTGCATCTACTACTATTACTCCACACATCGACCGCTATCCAGCATGCATCTAGAGTATTAAGTTCATAAGAATAGAGTAACGCCTTAACCAAGATGACATGATGTAGAGGGATAAACTCATGCAATATGATATAAACCCCATCTTTCTATCCTTGATGGCAACAATACAATACATGTCATTTCCCTTTCTGTCACTGGGATTAAGCACCGCAAGATTGAACCCAAAGCTAAGCACTTCTCCCATTGCAAGAAAGATCAATCTAGTAGGCCAAACCAAACTGATAATTCGAAGAGACTTGGAAAGATAAACCAATCATACATAAAAGAATTCACAGAATATTCAAATATTGTTCATAGATAAACTTGATCATAAACCCATAATTCATCCAACCTCGACAAACACACCGCAAAAGAAGATTACATCGAATAGATCTCCAAGAGAATCGAGGAGAACTTTGTATTGAGATCCAAAGATAGAGAAGAAGCCATCTAGCTACTAGCTATGGAACCGAAGGTCTGAAGTAAACTACCCACACACCATCGGAGGGGCCATGAAGTTGATGTAGAGGCCCTCCGTGATCAATGCCCCCTCCGGCGGAGCTCCGGAAAAGGCCCCAAGATGGGATCTCTTGGGTATAGAAGGTTGCGGCGGTGGAAATAGGGTTTTGTGGTGCTCCTGGATGTTTGTGGGGTATATGGATATATATAGGCGGAAGAAGTAGGTCGGTGGAGCAACGAGGGGCCCACGAGGGTGGAGGGCACGCCCCCTGCCTCGTGGCCTCCTCGATTGTTTCTTGATGTCCACTCCAAGTCCCCTTGAGGGAGTCCAGGATTAGGGGGTCTCCGGACAGCCGGACTATATCCTTTGGCCGGACTGTTGGACTATGAAGATACAAGATTGAAGACTTCGTCTCGTGTCCGGATGGGACTCTACTTGGCGTGGAAGGAAAGCTAGGCAATACGGATATGTATATCTCCTCCTTTGTAACCGACCTTGTGTAACCCTAGCCCCCTCCGATGTCTATATAAACCGGAGGGGTTTTAGTCCGTAGGACAAGGTACAATCATACCATTGGCTAGCTTCTAGGGTTTAGTCTCTACGATCTCGTGGTAGATCAACTCTTGTAATACTCATATCATCAAGAATAAATCAAGCAGGACGTAGTGTTTTACCTCCATCGAGAGGGCCCGAACCTAGGTAAAACATCATGTTCCCTGCCTCCTGTTACCATCCGCCTTAGACGCACAGTTCGGGACCCCCTACCCGAGATCCGCCGGTTTTGACACCGACATTGGTGCTTTCATTGAGAGTTCCTCTATGTCGTCGCCGTTAGGCTTGATGGCTCCTACTATCATCGATAGCGATGTAGTCCAGGGTGAGACTTTTCTCCACAGACAGATCTTTGTGTTCGGCGGCTCCGCACTGCGGGCCAACTCGCTTGGCCATTTGGAGCAGATCGAAAGTTACGCTCCTGGCCACCAGGTCAGGTTTGGAAGCTTAAACTACATGGCCGATATCCGCGGAGACTTCATCTTCGACGGATTCGAGCTCCTGCCTTGTGCGCCACGCGGTCACTATGAGTATTATTTAGCTCTACCATCAGACCGTATTCAGGAGATCGCACCGGCAGCCGCTTCGAGCCAGTTGTGCCATCCATGGACGGGTGGATAGACCCCGTCACGGAGGTCGTATCCTCAGCAGTGATCGAGCCTAATATCGACCTTACCCTTCATGAGAGCCGTGTTGCCAAACTGCCGGATCCTTCTCCGGCCACGGGCTCCAAACCGCCTGCGCCCGTTCCTGTCGAATCCGATTGGGTGCCGACCATGGAGTTTACCTCCGTGGATATTTTTCAGCACTCGCCCTTTGGCGACATACTGAAATCATTAAGGTCTCTCTCCTTGTCAGGAGAGTCCTGGCCGAACTACGTCTGGCAGGATTGGGATGCCGATGACGAAGAAATTCGCCGCCCACCCACCACCCACTTAGTAGCCACTGTCGATGACTTAACCGACATGCTCGACTTCGACTCCGAAGGCATCGACGGTATGGACGACGATGCGGGAGGCGAAGAGGAACCACTGCCCACAGGGCACTGGACGCCCACTTCGTCACATGACGTATACATGGTGGACACACCCAAAGAAAACAACGACGAGGAACGGAAGGACGCAGCGAAGGGTTGTTCCCTCGAGAAGCAGTCAAAGCGGCGGCGTAAACGCCGCTCCAAATCCCACCTCGGCAGCAATAACAATCATATAGACCCAGCGATAGAGAAGGGTGCACCATCGCCACACCAGGGTAACACGGGGAATCAAACCGAACAACCCGACTCCGTCGAAGATAACAGTCCGGACGACATCACACCGGATAAGCACCAGGAGCAACATAATGCCCACCAAAGGCTTGTTGCCACGGCGAGGAGTCTGAAAAAACAGAAGCAAAGGCTCAAGGCTGCACAAGACACACTCAAAATCAAATGGAGTGAAGTACTCAACACTGCAGGGAAGTACGGCAGTAATCGCCACACCAAGAGCTATCCGAAGCGAAAGTTGCTACCTGAATTTGATGAGGAGGCCTTAGATCCTCCACAATTAAAAAATAAAACGGCCATCCGGTCAGATAGACGACCTCATAGCCAACATAAAGCGGCAATCGACGCCGCACATAAACTAGTACGCGATCCGCGTAAGGGTTCGCATCAAAAGGACGGCGCAACCAGATGCATCTACGGACCACACAGGCGCGCTCCAACATACAATGCAACACAACAAACATCTGAACACCACGGTACACCCAAA
The DNA here is from genome assembly GCF_003073215.2 of Triticum urartu. Taxonomy (NCBI): domain Eukaryota; kingdom Viridiplantae; phylum Streptophyta; class Magnoliopsida; order Poales; family Poaceae; genus Triticum; species Triticum urartu. Next base: position 611,285,803 of record NC_053026.1, on the reverse strand, counting down.
TACAAGGGTGCCGCACACCCTCTATGTTTCACCGACAAGGTGCTGGATCATGAATTTCCAGAGGGATTCAAACCTGTAAACATAGAGGCATACGACGGAACAAGAGACCCTGTGGTCTGGATTGAGGACTACATCCTCCATATCCATATGGCTCGAGGAGATGATCTCCACGCCATCATGTACTTACCCCTCAAGCTCAAAGGGCCAGCTCAGCACTGGCTTAAAAGCCTCCCCGAAAACTCCATCGGAAGCTGGGAAGAGCTCGAAGACGCCTTTCGGGCAAATTTTCAAGGGACATATGTCCGACCACCAGATGCAGACGATTTAAGTCATATAACTGAACAACCCGGTGAGTCAGCTCGAAAACTTTGGAACAGGTTCCTCACTAAAAAGAACCAAATAGTTGATTGTCCGGACACCGAAGCCTTAGCAGCCTTCAAACATAGCATTCGAGATGAATGGCTTGCCAGACACCTCGGTCAAGAAAAGCCGGGAACAATGGTAGCATTAACAAGCCTCATGACCCATTTTTGCGCGGGCCAGGACAGCTGGTTAGCCCGATGCAGCACCAGCGACCCAAGTACATCCGAAGTCAGGGATGGAAACGGGAAATCATGACGCAGCAAGAACAAGCGCCGGAATAAAGAAGACAGCCCGAAGAGCACGGCGGTAAATGCCGGATTTAGAAGCTCTCGGCCAGGGCAGCAGAAGCCGCCCTCCAAAGGAAACAGAGACGAATTGTCCAGCCTAAACAAAATTCTGGACCAAATATGTCAGATCCATAGCATCCCTGATAAACCTGCAAATCATACCCACAGAGAATGTTGGGTCTTCAAACAGTCCGGCAAGCTCAACGCCGAACACAAGGGGTAGGATACACCAAGTGAAGACGAGGACGAGCGTCGCAAGCAAAGTACAGGGGAACAGAAGAAATTCCCACCAGGAATCAAAATAGTCAACGTGTTACACGTGATAAAAGGGAGAAACAAAGCGGCACCTTTAGAGGAACATGCCCCAGGGCCTATCATCGGGGAGCTCCACCACTGGTCGTCCCAGCCGATCACCTTCGACCATCGGGATTACTCAGCAAGTATCCGGCGTGCAGGATGGGCTGCCTTGGTATTAGATCCAATAATTGACGGATATCACTTCACCCGAGTCCTGATGGACGGCGCCAGCATTTTAAATCTGATATACCAGGACACAGTCCGCAAAATGGGGATAGACCCAACAAAAATTTTCCGCAGTAATGCTACCTTTAAAGGAGTAACGCCAGGCCCGGAGGCTCACTACAGGGGCTCCCTGCTACTAGAGGTTATATTCGGCTTCCCCGATAACTTCCGCAGTGAAAATTTAACTTTCCACGTCGCTCCGTTCCAAAGTGGCTATCAAGCACTACTCGGACGCGAAGCTTTCGCTCGCTTTAACGCAATACCGCATTATGCTTCCCTCAAGCTCAAGATGCCCAGTCCACGCGGCATCATTACAGTAAATGGAAATATTGAGCGCTCCTTGCGCGCCGAAGACGGTGCGGCCGCCTTGGCCGCCGCACACTAAACGGCCTCACCAACTCAAGCATTCGACAGGTCGTTAAGACCACGGACACGGCTAGACGAGTCCGGCTCAGCTATATGTAATTAATACAGGTTTGATGGCTATACCCCTATTACAATACAAGGGGCTCAACACGCGTGCAAAAGTGGCAATAAGGTTCACCTTTACTCATTCTCAACTATATATTGTTTATTTAGTATAACTTAACTTTTGCACGGCAACTTTTCAATTAAGTTCCTCTCTTTTTCAGATGACCATCATGCTACACCCGTCTAGGATACGGCACAACGGAGACACAGGCGCAGACGTGCAGCATGGACCCGTTCCACGGATTCTTTATAGATTAAGACCCTGCGTAAACCTTTTTTACTGTCCGTTTTGCATTCCGGTGCTTCGTTCTCCTCTGGTGGTCATTTCTACCTTTCTTTCTTGTGTGGGGATTAAACATTTCCGGATTGGACCGAGACTTGCCAGGCGGCCTGGGTTTACTACCGGTAGACCGCCTGTCAAGTTCCATACCATTTGGACTTCGTTTGATACTCCAACGGTTAACCGAGGGACCGAAAAGGCCTCGTGTGTGTTGCAGCCCAACACCCCTCCAATTTGGCCCAAAACCCACCAAAACCTCCTCCATCATCTAGAGTGTTTGATCACGATCGCGTGGCCGAAAACCGCACCTCATTTGGACTCTCCTATCTCCCTCTATGCCTATATATAGAACCCCCCTCCGAAATTCACGGGCGAAACCCTAACTCTCTTCCTCTCCTCGTGACCGGACAAAAATTCCGTCGCCGGACACGTCCGTTTCCACCCTCCGCCGCCACGTGTCATCGTCTGGTTCGCCGCCGCTCGGTGCCCACTTCGCCGCGCCGCCGGGCCCAGAGAGCCCGCAACCGGCCCCCGCGGCCCATCCAACGCCGCCGCCCGAGCCCGCGGGAAGACCGGATCCGCGCCGCCTGTCGTCTCGTCGCCGGTCTTCCCCGACGCCGGCGACCGCCGACGACGCCGCGCCCCACTCCGCCTGGTCCGCCACCGACCACCACCCGCCTCGCCGCCCTTCTTCCCCGTCAAGTCCGGCCACCACCACGGCCATTTCCGGCGACCTCGGTGCGAGCTGCTACAGTAACCGCTACAGTGGCCGATCTGGATCCAGATCTGGATCTTGAGGTTGACCTAATTTTGCCCGAAAACCTAATCATTTTGCATATTTCATCGTGCTATAACTCCTCATCCGTAGCTCCGTTTTGGGCATATAGCATATCAAAATGTTCGTCTCAGAGAGAACATCATTTCATCTCACTGTATTATTTTAATTTGAGTTAATCTTGATGCCCGAAATGCTGTTAGAAGAGTGCTACTTGAGTTAATTGTCAGATCTGCTGCTCCATTTAGCTATTTGTCATTTTTGCCATGATTATTGTGTGCAGGATATGCCCTGGTGCTCTACATATGTTTTTTAAGGGTTTTGCCATCTTTCCAGAGGTGCAACCCATGTATTTTTGTGATGTGTGTGGTGACTAGCACAAGCTTGCAAAGTGAGGCATTTGTTAATGCTGATTTCAGGGACTTAGCATTTCCACTAAGTCCTTGAGCTGTTTATCTCAATATGGCCATATGTTCATGTTGTTTCCTAGTGATCCGTGCCTCATTTGAGGATGATCAGTAAGGATGTTTTGTAAATCTTGTAGTGCTCTATCCATCCATGTCTTTGTTTGCAATTATGGAGCACCATAGCTTGAGTCAATCGAGCTCTACTTTTGTCATTTCGTGAAAGTGGGTAGATTGTCTACTTGTTAGCGATTTTGCCGATGATGTTGTAGTTGATCCGTGTATGCTATGCTATTGTTCTTGCCATGTCTAGCTTGCATTTTGTGTATTGTTGATGGGTGTATGCATCGAGCTCGTAAACATGCCTACTTGATATCTGTTTCAGCATGCTCCAGTTTTCACTAAGTCTGAGAACTGATTATGTTTTTGCCATGTTCACATGCTTGCAATTGTATTTTCTGATCCCTTTTGGCTCAAGGTCACTAAGGGACTTTTGTTAAGCTCTTTGAGTATCTCCATGCCATGCTTTACTTTGCCATGTTCAGGACCTGTAGCATATAGTTTTCATGCTCCGAAGAGTGCTATCTGATCTGAAATTCCACACAAGTGTTAATTTCATTAACTCTGAAATCTGTTTGTCAAATGCATTTTTGCCATGCTTGTTTGAACCTGTCAATGGATGAACTGGCCGTAGCCCAGTGCTAGACTTTTGTTAAGCATCTTGAATGGATCCCTTCCATGTATTTTGATAACATGTTTGGGTGTTGTAGCATGTTCATCTTATTGCATTTAGATGACTACTTGCTGTAAATCGCAGAACGTGGTCATATTTGAATCGCTTGCCTTTTCCAAACCGTAACTCCGATTCCGGCGTTCTTTATATCATTTTCAAGCAATTTCATCTCATATTTCCAGTGGCACACTTGGATTTCCAAGTTGAGGCCAGGTTCATGCATTCCTTGTCACATCTTGCATATGCATCCCGCATCGCATCCCGCATAGCATACCATCCTTGCATCATATTGTTTGAGCTTTACGCGTGGTTGATTGTGTTCCGTTTGCTTGTTTGTCTTGTTTGGGTAGATCCGGGAGATGAGTTCGCTAACGAGGAGCCCGTTGAGTTTGCTTTCGAGGATCCAGTCAACTCTGACAACTTTGCAGGCAAGATGATCATACCCTCGAAATCACTACTATCTTTGCTTTGCTAGATGCTCGCTCTTTTGCTATTCCTATGCTACGATGCCTACCACTTGCTTATCATGCCTCCCAAATTGCCATGTTCAGTCTCTAATCCACCATGTCCTAGCAAACCGTTGATTGGCTATGTTACCGCTTTGCTTCGCCCCTCTTATAGCGTTGCTAGTTGCAGGTGAAGATTGGAGACCGTTCCTTGTTGGAACATTATTTACTTGTTGGGATATCATTATATTGCCTTGTTATCTTAATGCATCTATATACTTGGTAAAGGGTGGAAGGCTCGACCTCTCGCCTAGTGTTTTGTTCCACTCTTGCCACCCTAGTTTCCGTCATATGGGTGTTATGTTCCCGGATTTTGCGTTCCTTACGCGGTTGGGTTATAATGGGAACCCCTTGATAGTTCGCCTTGATTAAAGCTTTTCCAGCAATGCCCAACCTTGGTTTTACCATTTGCCACCTAGCCTCTTTTTCCCTTGGGTTTCCGGAGCCCGAGAGTCATCTTATTTAAACCCCCTGGGCCAGTGCTCCTCTGAGTGTTGGTCCAACCTAGAGCCCCTTGCAGTGCCACCTTGGGGAAACTCGAGGGCTGGTTTTAGTTGTACAGATTAATTATCCGATTGTGCCCTGAGAACAAGATATGTGCAGCTCCTATCAGGATTTGTCGGCACATTTGGGCGGTGTTGCTGGATTTGTTTTAACCTGTCAAAGTGTCTTGAAGAACCGAGATACCGAGTCTGATCGGACGTCTCGGGAGGAGGTCTATTCCTTCGTTGACTGTGAGAGCTTGTCATGGGCTAAGTTGGGACTCCCCTGCAGGGATTTGAACTTTGGAAAGTCGTGCCCGTGGTTATGGGCAGATGGGAATTTGTTAATGTCCGGTTGTAGATAACTTGAACCTTAACTTAATTAAAATGAATCAACAGTGTGAGTTACCGTGATGGTCTCTTCTCGGCGGAGTCCGGGAAGTGGACACGGTGTTAGAGTAATGCTTGCGCAGGTTGCTCTCTAGTTTCTCGCTCGCGCTTTGCCTCCTCTTCTCGCTCTCTTTTGCGAACAGGATAGCCACCATATATGCTAGTCGCTTGCTGCAGCTCCACACATTTACCTTGCCTTTCCTATTGAGCTTAAATAGTCTTGATCGCGAGGGTGCGAGATTGCTGAGTCCCTGTGGCTCACAGATTACTATTAAACCAGATGCAGGGCCTGATGATTCCGCTCCAGGTGACGCGCTTGAGCTCAAGTGGGAGTTTGACGAGGACTCTCAACGATACTACGTGTCTTTCCCTGATGATTAGTAGTGGTGCCCAGTTGGGGTGATCGGGACCGTGTCGCATGCTGGGTTATCTTTTATTTTGGCGCCGTAGTCGGGCCATGAGTGTTTGGATGTTGTAATGCTATTTATGTACTTGATTGACGTGGCGAGTGTAAGCCAACTATGTTTCTCCCCTTTATTATTTATATTACATGGGATGTTGTGAAGATTGCCTAACTTGCGACATTGCTTTCAATGCGGTTATGTCTCTAAGTTGTGCCTCGACACGTCGGAGCTATAGCCGCATCGAGGGCGTTACAAGTTGGTATCAGAGCCTTCCCTGACCTTAGGAGCCCGATTGCTTGATCGTTATTAGCGGCCGAGTTGTGTCTAGAAAAATGTTTTGAGTCATTTAGGAATCATATATATCAGAGAGTTTAGGAATTCTTTTTACTTCCCAGTCTCCTCATCGCTCTGGTAAGGCATCCTGACGTAGAGTTTTGACTCTTCTCTTCTCAAATTTCACTAAAAAATTTAGGATCACGCGGGTATCTTGGAATCGTTCCGATGGTTTTATGACGAGAACATTGTCTTGGTGCCTCCTATCAGGGGTTTTGTGGAAGTGTCCCGGGGAGTTGAGCTCTGAGGTGTTGTCGTCATAATTTTATCGTTGCAGTTCTGGAATACCTGAGTTTAGTACGCCGACATCGAAAATCTTTTTAATGCAGTTCGTTGGTGAGATAACCTCGACGCCACCCAGTACTGGGGCGGGAGTTCGGGAGGATCGCCATAACTTGTATAACGGATGCTTTTCGAAGGTTGAGGTAGATGGTTTCCAAAGTTTTTCTCGGTTATGTGTTGAAGGATGGATATAGCTGGATGTAGGATTTGCTAGATTTGGGTGAGATATTATGCTTCCCCTGTATCCCCAACACCTGATTGCATAACCGGAAAGGTTCGGGAGTTTCATAGGTGGGAATTCTCGTAGCTCTAGTTCTTCTTCCATGGATATTTGGTTTGAGATTGGGATTTCTTACCGAGTATTCGTTCTTGATCCGTACCTTGTTGATTTATTTCTCTACCTAATTCTAAGTGGCTTCTCAATTTATGGATATGTGACCATTTCAAGAGGAATGCATTCGTTCATTTTGTTCGGATGTGAAGACTTTATGTTGCAATTTTCATTACGTTGGATTCCGCTTCATTTTATCTGTCTATGTGCTAATGGTGGTCAACCTCTTCAGGATGGCTCCCGCTAAGAGCACCAATCAGAATCAGAATCAGGATCCGCCACCACCTCCACCTCCTCCGGAGGCATGGCAAGCTGTGATGGCCGCAACCAATGCAAACACACAGTTGATCATGCAAATTCTTCAAGAGCGCAATCAAGGCAACCAAGGGAACCAAGGCAACAATCAGAATCACTTTGCTACACTCAACCAGTTCCTTGCTAACGGGCCAAAGACTTTCAGCAATTGTGTTGAGGCTACTGATGCTGACGATTGGCTTGTGGATCTGGGCAAGCATTTCGAGTGCAGTAACGTCAGGCCTAAGGACTTCGTCAAGTTCGCTTCCTTCCAACTCAAAGATCAAGCTGCAGAATGGTTCCAGCAGTACAAGGACTCCAGAGGTGGACATGTGATCACTTGGGATGAATTCCGTCAAGATTTCAAAGCTCATCATATTCCCCAGAGCGTGGTTGAAAGCAAGCGTGAGGAATTCCGCAACCTGAAGCAAGGCTCTTTGTCTGTCTATGACTACAACAAGTTGTTTTAGAAGCTCGCCCGCTTTGCCAAGCAGGACGTCCCTGATGAGAAGAGCATGATATACCAGTTCAGGGGTGGTCTCAGAGAAGAAATTCAGCTAGCTCTTGTTCTCTTTGAACCCTTGAGATACGATGAGTTCTACAACATGGCATTGAAGCAAGAGGCTGCTCAACTGAGGGGTGATGCTTCCAAGAAGCGAGTCAGAGATGTTACTCCTTCTTCCTCTACTCAAGTGGCCAAGCAGCAGAAGTATTGGCTTCCTCCTCCTCCATTCTGTCAGCCGTATCAGCAGAAGATCAAAGGTGGCAGTGGATCTTTCCCCCCCCCCCAACCCTGGCTTTCAGAACAAGACTTTGTCTCAAGCTCCAAGATCGAGTGCTCCGTACCACCGTCCGCTTTCAGAGGTCACATGGAACAAGTGCCAACAGAAGGGTCACTATGCCAACAAGTGTTTCAACCAGAGGCCTCTTCCTCCTCCTCCTCCTGTGAGATCGGCAAGTACAGTTGTGGTCAAGCATAACCCCAAGCACGCCAAGGTCAACTTGATGAACGCAGCTCAGGCAGAGGATTCGTCAGATGTCATCATGGGTAACCTTCCTGTTAACGATATTCCTGCAAGAGTTCTTTTTGACACTGTTGCATCGCATTGTTTCATGTCGAGACCTTTTGCATCTAAGCATGATTTTTTTACTCAAGTGTTGTCGAAACCGTTGGCTATTGTCTCTCCGGCCCGTCAAATGACATCTCGTGTATGCGTTCCGGATGTTACAATCACTTTGGGTGACTATAAGTTCTTGGCCTCTCCAAATGTTCTTGGTGACTCGGATATTAATCTTATTCTCGGAATGGATTGGCTTTCTAAGCACAAGGCTCAGCTTGATTGTGCAGCCAGGCGGATTCAATTGACTCATTCGTCTGAGGATGTAATTGTCTTTGCCGCTCGTGATGATACCATCCGTCTATTTTCTCTCAATGAGAAGGGTGAACTGGATGCTATCTCGCAAATTCCAGTCGTTTGCGAATATCAAGACGTCTTTCCAGAAGAGCTTCCAGGAATGCCTCCGCACCGGCCAGTTGAATTCGTCATTGATCTTGAGCCTAGCACGGAACCAGTGTGCAAGCGTCCTTACAAGCTCGGACCTGAAGAGTTGAAGGAGCTGAAGAAGCAACTCGATATTCAAGAGAGAATGGCCCTCATCCGGCCTAGTTCTTCTCCGTGGGGTTGTGGTGTTCTTTTTGTGAAGAAGAAGGATGGAACGGACCGACTTTGTGTTGATTACCGTCCATTGAAAAAGAAGACCATGAAGAACAAATACCCACTTCCCAACATCAATGAGCTGTTCGAACAACTCAAAGGTGCCCAAGTATTCTCCAAGCTTGATCTCCGTATGGGTTATCATCAGATTCGAATCCGTGAGCAAGATATTCCCAAGACGGCCTTCAGGACAAGCTATGGTTCATATGAATACACTGTCATGTCTTTTGGCCTCGTCAATGCTCCTCCGACTTTCTCTCGCATGATGAACTTCATCTTCAACGCCTACACCAATGACTTCATTTTGGTCTATCTCGACGACATTCTGGTTTTCTCGAAGAATAAGGAAGATCATGCCAAGCACTTGCGTTTGGTACTGGATAAGCTGAGGGAACACAAGTTCTACGCCAAGTGCTCCAAGTGTGAATTTTGGCTCGATGAGGTTCTTTATCTTGGTCATATCATCTCTGCCAAGGGCATTGCCATGAATCCTGAGAAGATGTCTGCAATTATGAATTGGGAACCTCCTCGAAACATGAAGCAACTCCGTAGCTTCATCGGTCTCGCAAGCTACTGTCGAAGGTTCGTTGAAAACTTTTCTAAGATCGTGAAGCCTCTCTCAAATCTTCTCCAGAAGCATGTCAAGTACGTTTGGTCTCCAGAGTGTGACATTGCTTTCAACACTTTGAAAGAGAAATTGGTCACTGCTCCAGTTCTGACTCCGCCTGATGAATCCAAGCCGTACGAGGTCTTTTGTGGTGCCTCTCTCCAAGGTCTTGGCGCAGTGTTGATGCAAGAGAAGAAAGTTGTTGCTTACACCTCTCGCCAGTTGAAGACCAACGAGAAGAACTACCCCACTCATGATCTCGAGTTGGCGGCAGTTGTGCATGCTCTTTTGACTTGGAGACATCTCTTATTAGGAAGAAAAGTGGACATCTTCACTGACCACAAGAGTCTCAAGTACATCTTCACTCAGCCTAATCTCAACCTCAGGCAAACTCGATGGGTCGAAATGATTCAAGAGTATAATCCGAGTATCGAGTATACTCCAGGCAAGGCCAATGTGATTGCTGACGCATTAAGAAGGAAGGCTTATTGCAACAGTCTGATTCTCAAGCCTTATCAACCTGAGCTTTGTGAAGCTTTCCGCAAACTTAATCTGCAAGTTGTTCCTCAAGGTTTCCTCGCCAACCTTCAAGTCTCTCCTACCTTGGAAGACCAGATTCGCCAAGCTCAGCTTCTTCATGCTATGGTGAAAAAGGTGAAGATTGGGATCGCCAAGAGTCAACCCAAGTACAAGTGCTACCGCCTTGATGACAAGGATACTCTCTTCTTCGAGGATTGTATTGTTGTGCCCAAAGGTGACCTCCGTAAAGTGATCATGAACGAGGCTCACAATTCTCTCCTCTCCATCCACCCTGGGAGCACGAAGAGGTATCAGGACCTCAAGAAGGCTTATTGGTGGACTCAAATGAAGCGCGAGATTGCTCAATTCATGAATGAATGTGATGTTTGCAGAAGAGTGAAGGCAGAACACCAAAGGCCAGCTGGTCTCCTCCAACCTCTTGCCATTCCAGAATGGAAGTTTGACCACATTGAAATGGACTTCATGACTGGGTTTCCAAAGTCCAAACGTGGCAATGATGCTATATTCGTTGTTATCGACAAACTCACTAAAGTGGCTCACTTTCTGCCTATCAAAGAGTCAATCACTGCAGCTCAATTGGCAGAACTCTATACCTCTCGAATTGTCTCTCTGCACGGTAATCCACAGGTGATCTCTTCAGACCGTGGCAGCATCTTTACCTCCAAGTTTTGGGATTCTTTTCAGAAGGCCATGGGCACCAACATCCGCTTCAGCACAGCTTTCCATCCTCAAACTAGCGGTCAAGTCGAGCGTGTCAACCAGATTCTTGAAGATATGCTCAGGGCTTGTGTGATCTCCTTCGGCATGAAGTGGGAGGATTGTCTTCCTTATGCTGAATTCTCCTACAACAACAGTTTTCAAGTGAGTTCAGGCAAGGCCCCATTTGAAATTCTGTATGGCAGGAAGTGCCGTACACCTCTCAACTGGTCTGAAACTGGTGAACGTCAGCTTTTGGGTAATGACTTAATCACAGAGGCAGAGGAAATGTGCAAAGTCATTCGAGATAACCTCAAAGCAGCCCAATCCCGCCAGAAGAGCTCCTATGATAGTAAGCACCGTGATTTGGCTTTCGAGATCGGAGATCATGTTTACCTCCGCGTCTCTCCTATGAAAAGTACTCGTCGCTTCGGTATCAAAGGGAAGTTTGCCCCCAGATACGTGGGACCTTTCAAGATTGTCAGCAAGAGAGGCGATCTCGCCTATCAACTCGAGCTTCCTTCAAACTTTGCAAATGTTCATGACGTGTTCCATGTCTCTCAGCTTCGAAAGTGCTTCAAGACTCCTAACCGCACCGTCAACTTCGAGGACATTGAGCTCCAAGAAGATCTCTCTTATCGTGAGCACCCAGTTGCTATTCTCGAAGAGACTGAACGCAAGACTCGCAACAAGTCAATCAAATTCCTCAAAGTCAAGTGGTCACACCATTCCGACCGTGAAGCTACCTGGGAACACGAGGATCACCTCCGTTCTGAGTACCCGGCGTTTTTTCAGTCCTAGATCTCGGGACGAGATCCTTTCGTAGTGGTGGAGTGTTGTAACACCTCGGATGTGTTTTACCCAATATGTATTCCAACTCTTGCCGTTTCCGGCCTTAAGTTATTTTATTTTCTCGGGTTCGGGTCTTTGTCTCCGTGTGTTGTTGTCTTTGTCATGCATCTCATATCATGTCATCATGTGCATTGCATTTGCATACATGTTCATCTCATGCATTCGAGCATTTTCCCCGTTGTCCGTTTTGCATTCCGACGCTTCGTTCTCCTCCGGTGGTCATTTCTACCATTCTTTCATGTGTGGGGATTAAACATTTCCGGATTGGACCGAGACTTGCCAAGCAGCCTGGGTTTACTACCGGTAGACCGCCTGTCAAGTTTCGTACCATTTGGACTTCGTTTGATACTCCAACAGTTAACCGAGGGACCGAAAAGGCCTCGTGTGTGTTGCAGCCCAACACCCCTCCAATTTGGCCCAAAACCCACCAAAACCTCCTCCATCATCTAGAGCGTTCGATCATGATCGCGTGGCCAAAAACCGCACCTCATTTGGACTCTCCTATCTCCCTCTATGCCTATATATAGAACCCCCCTCCGAAATTCACGGGCAAAACCCTAACTCTCTTCCTCTCCTCGCGACCGGACAAAAATTCCGTCGCCGGACACGTCCGTTTCCACCCTCCGCCGCCACGTGTCATCGTCTGGTTCGCCACCGCTCGGTGCCCACTTCGCCGCGCCGCCGGGCCCGGAGAGCCCGCAACCGGTCCCCGCGGCCCATCCAACGCCGCCGCCCGAGCCCGCGGGGAGACCGGATCCGTGCCGCCCATCGTCTCATCGCCGGTCTTCCCCGACGCCGGCGACTGCCGACGACGCCGCGCCCCACTCCGCCTGCTCCGCCGTCGACCACCGCTCGCCGCGCCGCTTCCTCCTCGCCGGCCGACCACCGCACGTCGCGCCGCTTCCTCTTCGCCGGCCGACCACCACCCGCCTCGCCGCCCTTCTTCCCCGTCAAGTCTGGCCACCACCGCGGCCATTTCCGGCGACCTCGGTGCGAGCTGCTACAGTAACCGCTACAGTGGCCGATCTGGATCAGATCTGGATCTTGAGGTTGACCTAATTTTGCCCGAAACCCTAATCATTTTGCATATTTCATCGTGCTATAACTCCTCATCCATAGCTCCGTTTTGGGCATATAGCATATCAAAATGTTCCTCTCAGAGAGTACATCATTTCATCTCATTGCATCATTTTCATTTCGGTTCATCTTGATGCCCGAAATGCTGTTAGAAGAGTGCTACTTGAGTTAATTGTCAGATCTGCTGCTCCATTTAGCTATTTGTCATTTTTGCCATGATTATTGTGTGCATGATATGCCCTGGTGCTCTACATATGTTTTGTTAAGGGTTTTGCCATCTTTCCAGAGGTGCAACCCATGTATTTTTGTGATGTGTGTGGTGACTAGCACAAGCTTGCAAAGTGAGGCATTTGTTAATGCTGATTTCAGGGACTTAGCATTTCCACTAAGTCCTTGAGCTGTTTATCTCAATATGGCCATATGTTCATGTTGTTTCCTAATGATCCGTGCCTCATTTGAGGATGATCAGTAAGGATGTTTTGTAAATCTTGTAGTTCTCTATCCATCCATGTCTTTGTTTGCAATTATGGATCACCCTATCTTGAGTCAATCGAGCTCTACTTTTGTCATTTCGTGAATCTGGGCAGATTGTCTACTTGTTAGCGATTTTGCCGATGATGTTGTAGTTGATCCGTGCATGCTATGCTATTGTTCTTGCCATGTCTAGCTTGCATTTTGTGTATTCTTGATGGGTGTATGCTTAGATTTTCATGACATCCTATGTAGTGAGTGCATCGAGCTCGTAAACATGCCTACTTGATATCTGTTTCAGCATGCTCCAGTTTTCACCAAGTCTGAGAACTGATTATGTTTTTGCCATGTTCACATGCTTGCAATTGTATTTTCTGATCCCTTTTGGCTCAAGGTCACTAAGGGACTTTTGTTAAGGTCTTTGAGTATCTCCATGCCATGCTTTACTTTTCCATGTTCAGGTCCTGTAGCATATAGTTTTCATGCTCCGAGGAGTGCTATCTGATCTGAAATTCCAGACAAGTGTTAATTTCACTAAGTCTGAAATCTATTTGTCAAATGCATTTTTGCCATGCTTGTTTGAACCTGTCAATGGATGAATTGGCCGTAGCTCAGTGCTAGACTTTTGTTAAGCATCTTGAATGGATCCCTGCCATGTATTTTGATGCCATGTTTGGGTGCTGTAGCATGTTCATCTGGTTGCATTTAGATGACTACTTGCTGTAAATCGCAGAACGTGGTCATATTTGAATCGCTTGCCTTTTCCAAACCGTAACTCCGATTCCGGCGTTCTTTATATCATTTTCAAGCGATTTCATCTCATCTTTCCAGTGGCACACTTGGATTTCCAAGTTGAGGCCAGGTTCATGCATTCCTTGTCACATCTTGCATATGCATCCCGCATCGCATCCCGCATAGCATACCATCCTTGCATCATATTGTTTGAGCTTTACGCGTGGTTGATTGTGTTCTGTTTGCTTGTTTGTCTTGTTTGGGTAGAGCCGGGAGACGAGTTCGCTAACGAGGAGACCGTTGAGTTTGCTTTCGAGGATCCAGTCAACTCTGACAACTTTGCAGGCAAGATGATCATACCCTCGAAATCACTACTATCTTTGCTTTGCTAGATGCTCGCTCTTTTGCTATGCCTATGCTACGATGCCTACCACTTTCTTATCATGCCTCCCAAATTGCCATGTTCAGCCTCTAATCCACCATGTCCTAGCAAACCGTTGATTAGCTATGTTACTGCTTTGCTCAGCCCCTCTTATAGCGTTGCTAGTTGCAGGTGAAGATTGGAGACCGTTCCTTGTTGGAACATTATTTACTTGTTGGGATATCATTATATTGCCTTGTTATCTTAATGCATCTATATACTTGCTAAAGGGTGGAAGGCTCGACCTCTCGCCTAGTGTTTTGTTCCACTCTTGCCACCCTAGTTTCCGTCATATCGGTGTTATGTTTCCGGATTTTGCGTTCCTTACGCGGTTGGGTTACAATGGGAACCCCTTGAAAGTTCTCCTTGATTAAAGCTTTTCCAGCAATGCCCAACCTTGGTTTTACCATTTGCCACCTAGCCTCTTTTTCCCTTGGGTTTCCGAAGCCCGAGAGTCATCTTATTTAAACCCCCCCGCCCAGGCTAGTGCTCCTCTGAGTGTTTGTCCAACCTAGAGCCCCTTGCAGCGCCACCTTGGGGAAACTCGAGGGCTGGTTTTAGTTGTACGGATTGCTTATCCGATTGTGCCCTGAGAACGAGACATGTGCAGCTCCTATCGGGATTTGTCGGCACATTCGGGCGGTGTTGCTGGATTTGTTTTAACCTGTCGAAGTGTCTTGAAGAACCGAGATACCGAGTCTGATCGGAACGTCTCGGGAGGAGGTCTATTCCTTCGTTGACCGTGAGAGCTTGTCATGGGCTAAGTTGGGACTCCCCTGCAGGGATTTGAACTTTCGAAAGCCGTGCCCACGGTTATGGGCAGATGGGAATTTGTTAATGTCCTGTTTTAGATAACTTGAACCTTAACTTAATTAAAATGAATCAACAGTGTGAGTTACCGTGATGGTCTCTTCTCGGTGGAGTCCGGGAAGTGGACACGGTGTTGGAGTAATGCTTGCGCAGGTTGCTCTCTAGTTTCTCGCTCGTGCTTTGCCTCCTATTCTCACTCTCTTTTGCGAATAGGATAGCCACCATATATGCTAGTCGCTTGCTGCAGCTCCACACATTTACCTTGCCTTTCCTATTGAGATTAAATAGTCTTGATCGCGAGGGTGCGAGATTGTTGAGTCCCTGTGGCTCAAAGATTACTATTAAACCAGATGCAGGGCTTGATGATTCCGCTCCAGGTGACGCTCGTGAGCTCAAGTGGGAGTTCGACAAGGACTCTCAACGATACTACGTGTATTTCCCTGATGATCAGTAGTGGTGCCCAGTTGGGGTGATCGGGACCGTGTCGCATGTTGGGTTATCTTTTATTTTGGCGTCGTAGTCGGGCCATGAGTGTTTGGATGTTGTAATGCTATTTATGTACTTGATTGACGTGGCGAGTGTAAGCCAACTATGTTTCTCCCCTTTATTATTTATATTACATGGGATGTTGTGAAGATTGCCTAACTTGCGACATTGCTTTCAATGCGGTTATGTCTCTAAGTCGTGCCTCGACACGTGGGAGCTATAGCCGCATCGAGGGAATTACATACATCCCTCGGATTCTCAGTACAACGGATAAGGATGCTGACGTCTTGGCATGTGGCCACGCCAGAATAATGCACGTACCTGGACACCAGGGGCTTATTACAAAGGGTACTGTTTAGACCCGGTTTACACCATAAAGACCGAATACCTTAGGGAGTGTTCGGTGTCGCGAGTTTGGCCTTATATGCATCAGCTCCGAATCATGTCTTTGGTAAAATGTTGGGTTTGCCCGGCTCCTGTGTTTTGCTGCCTTACGTTCCGCTCTATCAGCTAAGGCGGCACCAGGAGAACTACTGCGATTGTGCCCTGGTTCACCGGACGAGCACCTCAGTAGAGAAAGCCGAAAACTGACTGTCATGATGTAGCGTGAGACTGGTCAACCACTTGATGACCTATTGGAATCTTCAGGATTCCTCCGCATTAATGCAGGGCCGTTTCCCGGCCAGGCATGTACGCACCCCGAATCTGGACGAGTGTAGAGCCACCTGGGGCTACATAGTAGCCCCACTGTCAAACTCCTATGGCTAAGTGAAAGTGTCAAAGCATTATAGTCTGGTTTCCTAGTTCGCTGCGCTATCACCTCCTTATTAGGACCAAGACGTTGGATTAAGTGTGAATGCGCGTCTTCTGCGAACACCCCGCATTATATGCGTGGGGACTGAAGCCGACGACTGCAATCTTTCAGGTTATATACATGTATACATAAACGGCCGCACAGGAGGCATCACAATACTTTCAGGCAAAAGTATAAATACAGCCTTGATAAATTCAATACAACGTTGTTTTTACAATGGGAATACATGTCACTCAAACATAACATTCTTCGAGCACTGGGCCTCTATCGTACGAGCGCCCTCAAGAACTTCTTCAAAATAGTGCTCGGCAGCCACTCGGCCTATGGCCGAACCCTGCGCTGCGAAAGTGGTGGCATTCGTCTCCGCCCAGTATGTTTTGACATGGGAAAGGGCCATCCGCGAGCCCTCTATGCACGCCGACCTCTTCATCGCATTAATGCGTGGTACCGCACCAAGGAACTGCTGCACCAAGCTAAAATAGTTGTTCGGCTTTGGCCTTTCCGGCTAAAGATTATCCACGACAGACCTCATGGCGAGTCCAGACAATCTATTGAGTTCGGCCCATTCGGCAAGCTGATCAGTCAATGGAAGAGGACGCTTTGGAATGTTAAATTGCGACCAGAACAGCTTGTCCACTACACGATCTGTTTGATCTCGGAAGTATTCGGCCGCATCAATAGTGCTCGCCGCCAAGTCCAGATATGCGTCGGCCGAACTCCACACCCGATCCAGAGGGGCATACCGCGGATCGCCAAACTTCCTTCGCAGCATAAAGGGATTTCCAACCACAATATCCCCGGCTTCACAGAGTTCCTCCTTCTTTGCTCTCATTGCAGAGCGGGTGTCTTTGGTCGCCATTGTGGCCTTTTTGTGGTCTGTAGCCTTCGCCCGGCTTTCTTCTTCAAGAAACTGGTAGCGGTCGGCTGCAGTGTCTTTTAACTTCACAGCCATTTTGGCCATTTTCTCTTTGCTCTCGCTATGCGCGGCCTTCTCGGCTCTCAACTCTTCGGCCACCTTCAACGCGGCCGCATTACTACTCCTTGCTTGCTCCTTGGCTCGGGTAAGCTCCGCCCACAGGGCCTCCACGGTGGAAGCTCCATATGCAGTCACAACATATTAAAGATACTGGCATCACGCTGCTCTTACTATGTGACATTCACTATAAACATCACCTACCCTGTGCGTCGTTAAGCCGCTTGTTAACAAGCTCGATATCGGCATCCGCCACATCTAGTTGCTGTTTTAGTTCGGCAAGCGCATCAGTCCGGCTAGCCACCGGAGATTCAGACACCTGCACATAACGGCAGTCTGGTTA
This sequence comes from Triticum urartu, assembly GCF_003073215.2. NCBI lineage: Eukaryota > Viridiplantae > Streptophyta > Magnoliopsida > Poales > Poaceae > Triticum > Triticum urartu. The sequence continues at coordinate 611,268,409 of NC_053026.1, read as the reverse complement.
TTACCTGGGACTACGATCCTCTGTTCGCTGCCGTTCTCGACGACAACCAGAGTCTCAGGGGCTACTATCTACATGGGGCGCACCTAAAAATGTGCGGTACTACCACAAATGCATATCATTCCACGTACCTCAAAGCCCATCATTAGACTCATAAAGGCTTCATGCAACCCGTTTTCGGCGGACGAAATCCTTTCAATCACCGTACACATTAATGTACGGTGCTCTTCTGAGATAGTCGCTCTCTCTAGCAGACCCTTCAGTACGTCCGACCGCATACCAAGTGGTGCCGGACTCTTTTGATTGCTCTCTTCAAGAACCGGATACCGAGGGCTTCGGGTGACCATGGGATTACCTTCTGGCCTTGCCGGATCCGGAGAAACTCTCCGCGACGACACTTCAAGGTCGCCCGCTCTGGAGCCAGGGAGTCCGGGGGAGGCGTTTCGCTCTCCATCATCTCCGGAAGAAGATCCCCCGAAGGCGAGCTCTCCTGAGAAGGGCTCAGATCCGAACTGCAAGATAGATGCTTCAGTTATCTTCCTCAGAAGTAAGGTAGTATATCTTCACTATTAAGTACTTTTTGATTACTTACAGCTTGTTAGAGGGCTGATCCCCGCACGGACTTTGTGCGGCAAGAGCACCCTCCGAGGCCGGACCCTCTGGTGGAGTTTTCTTCTCCCGTTTGGAAACCTTGGTTTTCGGGTCATCAGAGGTAGTCCTCTTCCTCCCCCGGGGCGAGGGAATGTCAGATTCCTTCCCTTGGTTACCCTCCCTCACGAAGACGCTCGTTCCCTCGATTGGAATAGGTAGCGGTGGGGGCCCGCTTTCGCCCTCTTTATTCCCCCTTCATCTTCCTTTGAGGGCACCAGGCAAGGTGCTGGCTCGATCATCTTTTCCAGCACCGGATTGTCCAAGCCTTCGGGAAGGGGGCCGAACACCGGATCATCTTCTCCTTTGTTATCCAGTCCTGGTCAAAAAGCGATTCTTTAGAATGACGTCATGATAAATGAAAGAGAATGTGTTCGTCTAGAGGATTACTTACTTGGGCCGCGGTGCGGTTGCTGCTCAGGCCCACGTGCTCGGAGGTGTCCGGACACTCTATTTGGGGTCCGAAGAACGACTTGTACATCTCCTCGTGCGTCAGGTCGAGGAAATTCTGAATAGCGCGCGGTTCTTCTGGGTTGAATTCCCACAAGCGGAGGGGTCGGCGTTTGCAAGGCTGGACTTGACGAACCAGCATGACTTGCACTACCATAACCAAACTAAAATCTCCCTCGAAGAGATCCCGGATGCGGCTCTGCAGTATGGGCACATCCTTGGCTGGACCCCAGCTCAGCCCCCTGCTGATCCATGACATCAGTTGTGGTGGAGGGCCCGAGCGAAAGACGGGGGAAGCTACCCACTTCGCACTTCTGGGAGCGGTGATGTAGAACCACTTCCGTTGCCATAATCCAGACACCTCTGGAAAGGAACCTTTTGGCCACGGAGCTCCGGCAATCTTGCTTATTAATGCACCCCCGCATGCTGCATACTGCCCCTCGACCATCTTCTGCGTCACATCAAAGGTCTTGAGCCACAGGCCGAAGTGAGGGGTAATGCGGAGGAAGGCCTCAGATACGACAATAAATGCCGAGATGTGTAGAAAGGAATCCGGGGCTAGGTCATGGAAATCAAGCCCGTAATAGAACATCAAACCCCTTACGAAGGGATCTAGAGTGAGGCCTAGTCCTCGGAGGAAGTGGGAGATGAACATGACATCTTCATTGGGTTCAGGCGTAGGGACGACCTGCTCTCGGGCGGGCAGCCGATGTGAGACTTCGGCGGTCAGGTATCTTGCCTCCCTCAACTTCTTGATATCCTCTTCCGTGACAGAGGAGGGCATCCACCGGCCCTGGAGGCTGGATCCGGACATGATTGAAGATCCAAAGCACCTGACCTAGGCTTTGAGTGTTAGAACTCGAGGCAGGATAAGGATTTGATTGAGCACGGGAGGAAAAAAGTAAAAGCCTTGACCCTTTATAAAGAGGGTGAATACCAAGCGTCCTCCTCATGGCCATTTGGGACTTGCCTAAAATCTAGGAGTCCTGGGCATGGTTGGTTTACCCACGACCGTATTGATGAGAATCCCGTAATAAGGGGGACATGATCTCTGCTTTGACAAGACGTGTCAAGAAACTGCCTCGCGTTATGTGCGGGGCTAGTTAAATAAAAACGGTTCGAATAATCACCGAGCCATGGCATGATGTCATGTTGACAAAACGTGTCAGCGGATTAGATTTGTGGAAATATTATTCTCTCTATGATGGTATGTGGAACTTATTTTGCAGGGTCGGACACTATCCTTGTATTCAAATTCTTCCGTGGTGTATTCGAAGGAGGAACCCGCCTTGCAATGCCGAAGACAACACTGCGCACCGGACTCATCGTCATTGAAGCCTGGTTCAGGGGCTACTGAGGGAGTTCTGGATTAGGGGGTCTTTGGACAGCCAGACTATATCCTTTGGCCGGACTGTTGGACTATGAAGATACAAGATTGAAGACTTTGTCTCGTGTCTGGATGGGACTCGACTTGGCGTGGAAGGCAAGCTAGGCAACACGGATATGTATATCTCCTCCTTTGTAACCGACCTTGTGTAACCCTAGCCCCCTCCGATGTCTATATAAACCGGAGGGGTTTTAGTCCGTAGGACAAGATACAATCATACCATAGGCTAGCTTCTAGGGTTTAGCCTCTCCGATCTTGTGGTAGATCAACTCTTGTAATAATCATATCATCAAGAATAAATCAAGCAGGACATAGGGTTTTACCTCCATCAAGAGGGCGCGCACCTGGGTAAAACATCATGTTCCCTGCCTCCTGTTACCATCCGCCTTAGACGCACAGTTCGGGACCCCCTACCCGAGATCCACCGGTTTTGATACCGACACCCCTGGATCACGTTTGTTCCAAAAATAACGCTCCCAAAGGTTTCATTCCGTTTGGACTCCGTTTGATATTCCTTTTCAGCGAAACACTGAAATTGGCAAAAAAACAGCAATTTGGGTTGGTCCTCCGGTTAATAGGTTAGCCCAAAAATAATATAAAAGTGTAAAATAAAGCCCATTAACATCCAAAACAGATAATATAATAGCATGGAAAAATAAAAAATTATAGATACGTTGGAGACGTATCAGTTACAGAATGAGTAAAGAGACTTGTCGGTAACGAGATTGAACGAGGTATGGGGATACCGATGATCGAATCTCGGGTAAGTAACATACCGATGGACAAAGGGAATTGTATACGGGATTGATTGAATCCCCGACATCGTGGTTCATCCCATGAGATCATCGTGGAACATGTGGGAGCCAACATGGGTATCTAGATCCCGTTGTTGGTTATTGGCTGGAGAGATGTCTCGATCATGTCTGCATGGTGCCCGAACCCGTAGGGTCTACACACTTAAGGTTCGATGACGCTAGAGTTGTTATGGGAAATTGTATGTGGTTATCGAAGGTTGTTCAGAGACCCGGATGAGATCCCGAACGTCACGACGATTTCGAAATGGTCCAGAGGTGAAGATTTATATATGGGAAGTCCAACTTCAATCATCGGAATAGTTTCGGGGGTTATTGGTATTGTACCGGGACCACCAAAAGTTGTCCGGGGGTCCATCGGGTAGGGCCACCTGCCCCGAGGGACTTAATGGGCTGAATATGGGAGGGAACCAGCCCCCTAGTGGGCTGGTGACCCCCCACCCCAAGGGCCCAAGGCGGCTAGGGTTGGAAACCCTAGGGGGAGGGGGCACCTCCCACCTTGCTTAGGGGGCAAGTCTCCCCCCTGGCCGCCGCCCCCCTCTAGATGCATCTAGGGGGGCGGCCCCCTCTTCCCTTCCCCCTATAAATAGTAGGGTGTGGGAGGGCAGCCACACCCCTTCCCTGGCGCAGCCCCTCCCTCCTCCAACACCTCCTCCTCCTCTGTAATGCTTAGCGAAGCTCTGCCGGAGAACCACGAGATCCACCGCCACCACGTCGTCGTGTTGCCGGAGTTCTCCCTCAACTTCTAATCTACCCTTGCTGGATCAAGAAGGAGGAGACGTCCCTGGGTTGTACGTGTGTTGAAAGCGGAGTCGCCATCCGTTCGGCGTTTGGATCGGATCTTTCGTGATTTGAATCGTCACGAGTATGACTCCATCAATCGCGTTCTTGTAACGCTTCTGCTTAGCGATCTTCAAGGGTATGAAGATGCACTCCTTCTCTCTCGTTGCTAGCATCTCCTAGATTGATCTTGGTGACACGTAGGAAAATTTTGAATTATTACTACATTCCCCAACATCAGGGGCCTCAACTGTCTGCTTCTCTCGTTCAGCGGCTTTGGGATCCCTTAAAGACCCGCCCACCTTCTGTTTTTGCCCGCCTTTGTGGCACCTCTATAACAAAGATACAAGGGTTCATGAGTATATGTCATTGCAAGTTATTTATGAACAAGTAGAGTTACTTACCCATGGGCAACCTTGAAGACAGGCATTTGAGTTCTGGTAGAGTCGCCGAAACAGTTCCTTGACAATTCGAGTCGGAAGGATTAAGAGGTTGACGAATGAGACCGGCTTTCGAAAGAGAAGGAGTTGGGATATGAGGCACCTCATTTCGATGCTTGCGAGGGATATGAGTGTTGGGTAAGCCGGAGTTGAGGTCTTGTGTACTGTCACTCTGGGTCATATGTCTTGAATCATGTCGCTGCTTCTTCAAAAGAAAGTTGGGGTCCAAATGAGCAAGAGCATGTGAAGATCTTACTTTGTGGATGACCCGCTGAGTTTTCTTTCTTGGCAAAGGGTTTGAGTCGAAAGAGACATGTATTACCTCTACTGCATCATCCTGGCTTGTCTCTGTGTCATCCTGAGAAGAGTTGGCATCAATAAGTTGCATAAAAAGAAGACCAAGGGAGTTGAGTTCTACCTCCGAGTCATCCAGCTTGAGAAGATCTTCGGTTGTTTGTTTTTTACGGCGGCCCGTAGCACAGGTTTTGGTTTAGGCTTCTTAACCAGGGCAGCGGCTTGCGGTTTCTTGGTCCAAAAGGCAGAGTCAGCCTGGATGAAGTACAGAAAGATATTAAACAAGGCATAATGCAGAATTAACCTGTATTGAACCAGATAAAGGTAAACACTTACTAGTGGAGCTGGATTTTGTTTCAAGAAGGGCGACAGACCAACTTTATTGCAGTTCCCCTGAGACTTGCCAAGCAGAGTCCTTATGGATTTAAAGACTTCTTCAGCAGTAAAGTTGTCTTCATATACCGCTGAGGGTCATTTGGCCCACCCGAGTAATCACACATTAGGCCGGGACAGCAACTTAAGGGGAGTATCTTCCAAGAGACCCAACACTGGGTCAAGTCAACTCCAATTAGCCCATTAGCTAATAAAGATTTAGCTTTGGAGAGGTATGAAAAGCCTCTGCATGCTCTTCTGGGATAATTTTGCTTCACAGGTCAAAATCCGTTGGAAAACGCTCAGCTCTAAACTCGGGCAAAGGATTCTCCGTTGCTGGAGCAGTATTTTTAGAGTAAAACCAGGTGGTCACCCATCCCTTGGGGTGACTTGGTAAGACAGTGGAGGGAAAACTGTTGTCTCTTCATCTCTGAATGGAGTTTCCACCTAGCTCTTGACTTGGGCCATTTTGGCATTCAGTCTGGCGGTTTATGTAAAAGAACTCCTTGAACACAGGAACAGTGGGTGCTGTTTGCAAATAAACTTCGCAGAAGATTTGAAAGTGGCAGATGTTGGATATCGAGTTTGGACCTATGTCTTGAGGGTGCAAGTTGAAGTAGTGGAGGAGGTCCCGAAAGAATTTAGACCCGGGTGGGGTAAACCCTCTGAGTATGTGATAAGTGAAGACCACAATTTCATCCTCGGTAGGATTAGGGATTATTGTCGGTGTCAAAACCGGCGGATCTCGGGTAGGGGGTCCCGAACTGTGCGTCTAGGATCGATGGTAACAGGAGACGGGGGACACGATGTTTACCCAGGTTTGGGCCCTCTCTATGGAGGTAATACCCTACTTCCTGCTTGATTGATCTTGATGAATACGAGTATTACAAGAGTTGATCTACCACGAGATCGTAATGGCTAAACCCTAGAAGTCTAGCCTATATGGGTATGGTAATGAGTATATGTCTTGTCCTTTCTGGACTATCCCCTTCGGTTTATATAGACACCGAGGGGATCTAGGGTTTACATGGAGTCAGTTACATAAGAAGGAATCTTCGGTTGCCAAGCTTGCCTTCCACGCCAAGTAGAGTCCAATTCGGACACGGTGCAGTCTTCGGCCTTCATGTCTTCACATCCCATCAGTCCGGCCCAAAGGATAACAGGCCGGACGCCCGAGGACCCCTTAGTCCAGGACTCCCTCAGTAGCCCCTGAACCTGGCTTCAATGACGAGGAGTCCGGCACGCAGATTTGTCTTCGGCATTGCAAGGCGGGTTCCCTCCTTCTAAACTCCAGAATAGTCTTCGAATGAAGTAAGTATATCCGGACCTGTGTATATAATGACAGAGAATATAATACCCCACAAGCCCAACTTGTTGATAACTATTCATGATATCATATCATGCCTGCCCGGTTACTATTTCCAACCATCGGCTAGCGAGCCGCCCCATGTCTCGGGGTGTGGTTTTACTGGCACGTCTCGTCAAGGCAGAGATCGTGTCCCTTTATTTACGGGATTTTCATTAATGCAAGCGTGGGTAACCCAACCGTCCCATGGGTACAACTCCTTGGTGATAGGTAAGTTTAGAGACCCCGGGGGAGACGCCCAATATTCGGGGCCTTTATATAGACACCCGGTCTCGTTTTCTTCCCTTGCGCTTGCTTCTTCCTCAACCCCAGCCACCCCAAGTTCCAACCCTTGGGTTCCAATCGCCACCAGCCCTAGTCATGTCCGGATCAAACCATCAGGGCCGGTGGGTGGCTTCTTCTGCCACAGAGGAGGATATTGCGAAGCTTCGTGTAGCGAGGTATCTGACCTCGTTAATCTTTCATCGGCTTCCGGCACAAGGGTAAGTCATACCGACTGAGGGAGTGCTGGATTAGGGGGTGAGGGAGTCCTGTATTAGGGGGTGTTCGGATAGCCAAACTATACCTTCAGCCAGACTCCTGGACTATGAAGATGCAAGATTGAAGACTCTGTCCCATGTCCGGAAGGGACTTTCCTTGGCGTGGAAGGCAAGCTTGGTGATACGGATGTTCAGATCTCCCAGTATTGTAACCGACTCTATGTAACCCTAACCCTCTCCGGTGTCTATATAAACCGGGGAGTTTTAGTCCGTAGGACAAGATACACATCAACAATCATACCATAGGCTAGCTTCTAGGGTTTAGCCTCTCTGATCTCGCGGTAGATCTACTCTTGTACTACCCATATCATCAATATTAATCAAGCAGGACGTAGGGTTTTACCTCCATCGAGAGGGCCCGAACCTGGGTAAAACTTCGTGTCCCTTGCCTCCTGTTACCATCCGGCCTAGACGCACAGTTCTGGACCCCCTACCCGAGATCTGCCGGTTTTGTCACCGACATTGGTGCTTTCATTGAGAGTTCCTCTGTGCCGTCGCCGTCAGGCCCGATGGCTCCTACGATCATCAATGGCGATGCAGTCCAGGGCGAGACCTTCCTCCCTGGACAGATCTTCGTCTTTGGCGGATTCGCATTGCGGGCCAATTCACTTGGCCATCTAGAGCAGATCGAAAGCTACGCGCCTGGCCGTCAGGTCAGATTCGGAAATTTAAACTACATGGATGACATCCGCGGGGACTTGATCTTCGACGGACTCGAACCACCGCCGAGCGCGCCGCACTGTCACGACAAGCATGATCTAGCTCTGCCGCCGAACAGTGCCCTGGAGGCCGCACCCGCATCGGCTCCGACCCTTAGTTCGGAGCCAACCACGCCGATCGAGGATGGGCGGTTGGACGCCACCTCGGGGGTTGTGATCCCAACGGCGGTTGAGCCGAACACTAGCCTCGTACTCTACGAGACTCGTGACTCCATGGAGCCGGATTCTTCTCCGAACTCCGAACCCTCCGCGCCCCTACCGATCGAATCCGATTGGGCGCCGATCATGGAGTTCACGGCCCCGGACGTCTTTCAGCACTCGCCTTTCGGCAATATCCTGAAGTCACTGAAGTCTCTCTCTTTATCAGGAGAGCCCTGGCCGGACTACGGTCAGCAAGGTTGGGGTACGGACGATGAAGAAATTCAAAACCCACCCACCACCCACTTTGTAGCCACTGTCGACGACTTAACCGACATGCTCGACTTCGACTCCGAAGACATCAACGGTATGGACGCCGATGAAGGAGATGATGAAGAACCAGCGCTTACTAGGCCCTAGAAAGCCACCTCGTCATATGACATATACATGGTGGACACCCCCAAAGAGGGAGAGGGCGACGGAACAGCGGAGGATGACCCCTCCAAGAAACAGCCCAAGCACCGGCGTCAGCGGCGCCGCTCAAAATCCCGCCAACACAAAAACAGCGATTCCAGCACGGGAGATAATAATACTCCGGAGAGTGCCGAAGAAAACCCTCTCCAGCAAGGGTTAGCACAGGAGGATGGAGAAACCAGCCCTCATGAGAGAGCGGCAGACAGAGAGGTCGAGGACGATAATTATATGCCTCCCTCCGAAGACGAGGCAAGCCTCGATAACGACGAATTCGTCGTGCCAGAGGATCCCATCGAGCAAAAGCGTTTCCAATGCAGGCTTATGGCCACGGCAAGAAGCCTCAAGAAAAAACAGCAGCAGCTCCGAGCTGATCAAGATTTGCTGGTTGACAGATGGACCGAAGTCCTTGCGGCCGAAGAGCATATACTCGAACGCCCCTCCATGAGTTACCCAAAGCGCAGGTTGCTACCCCAATTAGAGGAGGAAGCACTTGATGCGGCCGAACGGCCACCTCCTGGCCCCGACAGAGAGGCCTCCCGGCCCTCCACTCAAGCCGCACCCCGTACCAAGGCACGGGAATATGCACCGGACTTACGAGACATGTTGGAGGACAAGGCAAGGCAAACACGATCGATCTACGGATCACATGGGCACCCCACGGCTCGAGACGGTAACCGTCACGCCGGCCACAAATTCGGCAAGGCCGAACACAGTAGACAAAACTCATTGGAGCTACGTCATGATATCGCCCAGTACAGAGGCGCCGCACACCCACTGTGCTTTACAGACGAAATAATGGATCATCAAATCCCCGAGGGTTTCAAACCCGTAAACATCGAATCATATGATGGCACAACAGACCCTGCGGTATGGATCAAGGATTATCTCCTTCATATCCACATGGCCCGCGGCGACGATTTTCACGCCATCAAATACCTCCCACTCAAGCTTAAAGGACCAGCTCGGCATTGGCTCAACAGCTTGCCAACAGGATCAATCAGTTGTTGGGAGGACCTGGAAGCCGCATTCCTTGACAATTTCCAGGGCACTTATGTGCGAACCCCAGACGCCAATGACCTAAGTCACGTAATTCAGCAGCCAGAGGAATCGGCGAGGAAATTCTGGATACGGTTCCTAACAAAGAAAAATCAAATAGTCGACTGTCCGGACACTGAGGCCCTAGCAGCCTTCAAGCACAATATCCGTGACAAGTGGCTGGCCCTGCACCTTGGATAGGAAAAGCCGAAATCCATGGCAGCACTCACGACACACATGACCCGCTTTTGCGCGGGAGAAGACAGCTGGCTTGCTCGCAGCAACAATATGACCAAGAACCCTGGTAGTTCGGACACCAGGGACATTAGTGGCAGGTAGCGCCACAACAAGCAGAAGCGCCGCATTAACGATGACAATGTTGAGGATACGGCTATTAATGCCGGATTCAGAGGCTCTAAATCCGGTCAGCGGAAAAAGCCATTCAAAAGGAATCCTAGGGGCCCGTCCAGCTTGGACCGAATACTCGACCGCTTGTGCCAAATACATGGCACCCCTGAAAAGCCAGCCAATGACACCAACAGGGATTGTTGGGTGTTCAAGCATGCAGGCAAGTTAAGCGCCGACAATGAAGACAAGGGGCTGCATAGCGATGATGACGAGGAGCCCCGGCCGCCGAAAAACAATGGACAGAAGGGTTTTCCCCCACAAGTGCGGACGGTGAACATGATATACGCCACCCACGTCCCAAAAAGGGAGCGAAAGCGCGCGTTAAGGGACGTATACGTGGTAGAGCCAGTCGCCCCAAAGTTCAACCCATGGTCCTCCTGCCCGATCACCTTTGATCGAAGAGACCATCCCACTAGCATCCGTCATGGCAGATTTGCCGCATTGGTTCTAGACCCAATTATTGACGGATTTCATCTCACTAGAGTCCTCATGGACGGCGGCAGTAGCCTGAACCTGCTTTACGAGGATACAGTGCAAAAAATGGGCATCGATCCCTCGAGGATTAAGCCCACCAAGACGACCTTTAAAGGCATAATACCATGTGTAGAGGCCAACAGTACAGGCTCAGTCACACTTGAAGTGGTCTTCGGATCCCCGGATAATTTACGAAGCGAGGAATTGGTGTTCGACATAGTCCCATTCCGAAGTGGCTATCATGCACTGCTCGGACGAACCGCATTCGCCAAATTCAATGCGGTACCGCACTACGCATACCTCAAGCTCAAGATGCCAGGCCCTCGTGGAGTAATTACGGTCAATGGATACACCGAACGCTCCCTCCGAACGGAGGAGCACACGGCGGCCCTTGCAGCGGAAGTACAAAGCAGCCTCTCCAGGCAGTTCTCCAGTCCGGCTATTCAACGCCCGAACGCCGTTAAGCGCGCCCGAAGTAACCTACAACAAGACCGCCTGGCACGTTCCGAGAAGGCGTAGCAATGCGTCCCCAACCCCAACCCTAGCAAAAAGGCGACGCCAGTACTTCGCGTACATAATTACGCTCTAGAAATACCATGGGCATAGGGGAAGGGGCACCATCATGGCACGCCCAAAACACGGCTTAAAGCGCACCAGGGGCTGCCAATTTTTTACTTTTCTCTTACTTCCAGGACTCTACTCTTCGGAAGGCCTGTTCGGCAGTTCAATTAACGCACAATCGATGCAAGAACCAGGGAAGCAGACAAGCCATGCCGCATTACGGAAATCCTAGGTGGTCTCTATCACGAGCAGTATACCTGTTTCGCATACTATTTCGCAGCTTGCCCCTGGAGCAGACATGTTAAATAGTCCAACTTTTCGTTTATCGCATTACTTGTATCGTTCTGCTTTGATCGCAGCTATTTTTCATAAAGAATGCATAGCTTTTGTCTATTTTTGCACTATCTTTTTACAAATAAATGTTCCTTAACGACATGTTGCACCCGTACAACTTGGTACGGCCAAAATATGCCAGGGGCTTTTAGCACCCCTCAATATGGTGTGAGAAGTCCGAACACTTTCACAAGTGCGGCACCCCGAACTTATAGCATTATATGCATCGGCTCCGAATCATGTCTTGGGTCAATAGTTGGGTTTGCTCGGCTCCTATGTTTTGGTGCCTTACATTCCGCTATATCGGCTAAGGTAGCACTAGGAGAACCACTGCGATTGTGCCCCAGTTGAGCTGGGACGAGCACCTCAGTGGAGAAAGCTAAAACTTACTGTCATGATGAAGCGAGAGCTGGTCGCTGTTTGAGAGGTTTTTTCGAGTCCCTAAAGACTTATGCCGCTTAGGGCGACGAGTCGGCTCTGTCCGGCCAAGGCGTGGATAGCATCCTGAACTCGGTCTTCCAAATACTAGGGGCTTCGCCGAAATTTTAAATTATAGAATTCTATGGCTAAGTGAGAGTGTTCACGCATTATAGTCCGATTGCCTCGTTCGTCGGGCTGAGCGCCTCCCTCGACGGACCCAAACATAGGAAAAAGAGCGCCCAGATTTATCCCCGAACACCCCAGCACTAGTGGCAAGGGGGCAGAAGCCGACGACTCGCCATCTCTCGGTATTGATAAACAGCCGCACAGAAGGTAATATTTTAAATTCAAGCAGCATTGCTCAGTGCATATGAACAAGTTTTTAGCGCACAGGACACAAACGAGCGAGTTTTAATCAAAAATTACATCCCTAGTACATTCATCCGCCACAAGGCGGGCACCCTTCAAAACATCCTTACAGTAATTTTCGGGCTTGCAATGCTCCTTCCCCGCTGGCGGCCCATCCTTCACAAGCTTCTCTGCATCCAGCTTGCCCCAGTGCACCTTAGCACAGGCAAAGGCCCTACGGGCACCTTCAATATAGACGGAGCGCTTGATGACTTCGAGCCTTGGACAGGCCTCCACCAGCCGCTGCACCAGCCCGAAATAGCTCCCAGGCAGAGCCTCTCCAGGCCACACCCAAACGAGGAGGCCCTTCATGGCCTATTCAGACGCCTTGTGGAGCTCGACCAGCTGCTTTAGCTGGTCGCTCAGGGGCACGGGGTGTCCGGCCTCAGCATACTGAGACCAGAACACCTTCTCCGTCGAGCTGCCCTCCTCGGCTCGATAGAATGTGGCGGCATCGGATACACTCCGGGGAAGATCTGCAAATGCCCCTGGAGAGCTCCGGATTCGGGTAGTATCAAGTAACTCACGTTTATGTGTTTACTTTGCATAAAGAATGCCTTACCCGCCGCTATTTTCTTCACCTCATCCAACTCCTGGAGGGTCTTCTAGGATTCGGCCTTGGCAGACTTTGTATTTTCAATAGCCGTCGCGAGCTCAGACGCTCGCGTCTTCGAGTCAAGCCCCAAACTCTCATGTTTCTTCATGAGAACCTGGAGCTCTTGCCGCACCTTGCCAACCTCGGCCTCATACCTCTCCCGCTCGGTGCGCTCCGCGGCCGCACTCTTCTCGGCCTCGAGCAGTGCTTGCTTAAGGGTCGCCACCTTAGATGTGGCCCCTACAATAGCCATGTTAATCCTGTCATTTCTTGCAATTGCACCTTTAATTTTTATATACATATTCAACCAAGGTATTTCTTACCTTCCTTCTCCTCGAGCTGCTTCTTGGCATGCCCGAGCTCTTGCTCGGACTTCTCGAGGCTCTGCTTCAGCGTGTCCACTTCCGCAGTGAGTACGGCAGACGCCAGCAGAGAAGCCTGTGCATGCATATTGACTCCTTTTGTTAGACTCCTGCGAATTTTTTGATCCTCTATTCGGCTTTTCTTCCCGAACACCCAACAGAGCATCAGGGGCTACTGTCTATGCGGTAATATTATTTACACATTATTTACTTACCTCAAAGCCTGTCAAAAGTCTAGTACAAGCTTCAGTCAGTCAGCTCTTGGCGGACTGAACCTTCTGGACCACCGCACTCATAATAGTGCGGTGCTCCTCGTCGATGGAAGCGCCTTTGAGCGCCTCCAATATATTGTCCGGCGCCTCCGGATGGACGAGGGTCGCCGGCACGGTGGACTTGCTCCTCTTGGAAGGAGGTCCCCCGCCGGACTCCGGAACCCTTGAAGGTTCCAGAGTGGTGTCCGGCCTAAAGCCGGACTTGGAGCCCTGGGGGGTTTCATCCCCTTTACTCCTGGAGTCCGGGAGGTCACCTTGCGGCGCCTCCGGGACCACCTCCTCCCTGCTTGGAACCTGTTGGGACAACACCTCGGTGTCGTCCATAGGGCGGGGGGAGGAAGCCGTCGGAAGCGAGTTCACCTCCAACGAGTCCAGTGAGCCGCTCGACGACGCGTTGAGCCGGTCTTTGGGTGGGCTGCATAAGCATATTCGACATAAGGGAAAGCTGTGCAATAAACGAATACTATGAATTACTCCAGTATCTGGATACTTACAATTTTGCCAGGATTTGGCATGGGCTTCCACTCCTCTTCGCCGTCGTCGGCGTCGTTGGAGTAGTCCGGAGGAAGGGTTTTCCCCTTCTTGGACCCTCCGGCCTCCTCAGAAAGGGCGGCCTTCCTTTTCTTCTCTCCTCCCGCTAGAGGGGGAGAGGTCTCTTCTTCTTTCTCCTCGTCTTCACGAGAGGAAGGCGCTTCGGGACCGTCGGATGACGAATCCGACACCTCCTGGCGCCGGGCACTCTTTCGAGTCCCCATGGCCCTTTTCGTGGCCTTCTTCTCCGGCACCACATAGGGCGCGGGAACCAGCAGCTTCGCCAAGCGAGCATCCGCTGGGCCTTCGGGCAAAGGAGCCGGACAGTTGATATGTCCGGACGTCACCTCCCAATCCTATCAAAGATAAGGGAATTCAGATCCCGCATAGAGTCAAACTATGAAAAACTGATACCCTGTAAAAGGACAAAGACAGCTTACCGCATGAGCGTGATGCTGAGTACTGAATCTGCGATCCTCGGCAGCGGATACGGGAGCCTCGGCGCCCTTGAAAAGCATCCTCCAGGCATCTTCGCACGTCGTGTCAAAGAGCCTGTTTAGAGTTCGATGCTGCGCCGGGTCGAACTCCCACAGGTTGAAGGCCCGTCGTTGACACGGGAGGATCAGGCAGATGAGCATAACCTGGACTACGTTGACAAGCTTGAGCTTCTTGTCCACCAGGGTTTGGATGCATGTTTGGAGTCTGGTCGGCTCTCCTTTTTTACGCCAAGACAGGCCTGTCTCCTTCCAGGAGGTGAGCCGCGTAGGGGGGCCGGATCGAAACTCAGGGGATGCGACCCATTCGGCGTTGCGCAGCTCGGTGACATAAAACCACCCTGATTGCCACCCCTTCAGGGTCTCCACAAAGGAGCCCTCGAGCCACAGGACGTTGGCCATCTTGCCAACCATGGCACCGCCGCACTCCGCCTGGCTGCCGCGCACCACCTTTGGCTTGACGTTGAAAGTCTTAAGCCATAGGCCGAAATGGGGGTGGATGCGGAGGAACGCCTCGCACATGACGATAAATGCCAAGATGTTGAGGATGAAGTTCGGGGCCAGATCGTGGAAATCCAGGCCGTAGTAGAACATGAGCCCCCGGACAAATGGATGCAGAGGGAATCCTAGTCTGTGGAGGAAATGGGGGAGGAATACCTCCCTCTCATGGGGCCTAGGAGTGGGGATGAGCTGCCCCTTTTCGGGAAGCCGGTGCGCGATGTCGCTAGCCAGATATCCGGCCTTCCTCAGCTTTTTGATGTGTCCCTCCGTGACGGAGGAGACCATCCACCTGCCTCCCGCTCCGGACATGACTGGAGAAGGTTGAGGTGGTAGTGCGGACTTGGGCGCTGGAGCTCGAGTGCGCAAGAATGGATAGGCAAAGGAGGAAGAAGGCGTGGGTGAAAAGATGGATCCTTATCCCCTTATATGGGTGGACGCAACTACATGTCCCCACCAGCCTGGTAAAACTCGCTTATCTCCAAGCGCCGTAATCAAAGGCGCGGTTGGGTTACGCACGCCCGTATTGATGAGAATCCCGGAATAAGGGGACATGAAATCTGATTTGACAAGACGTGCCAAGGAAACCGCCTCGCATAATGCACTGAGCTGGGATACTGAAATGACTTGGATAAAGGCTTGGCCATGGTGTGTCACGCTACGGAATACGTCAGCAGATTAGATTTGTGTAAATATTATTCTCTCTATGGCAATATGTGGAAACTTATTTTGAAGAGCCGGACACTATCTTTGTGTTCAAAATCTTCTGTGAAGTACTTGGAGGAGGAACCCGCCTTGCAATGCCGAAGACAAACTGCGCGCCGGACTCGTCGTCATTGAAGCCTGGTTCAGGGGCTACTGAGGGAGTCCTGGATTAGGGGGTGTTCGGATAGCCGAACTATACCTTCAGCCGGACTCCTGGACTATGAAGATGCAAGATTGAAGACTCCGTCCCGTGTCCGGAAGGGACTTTCCTTGGCGTGGA